>NC_045764.1:165719694-166034158 GCF_008692025.1 Phocoena sinus
CACTATGCTCTGGTAGAGCCACAAAACTCTTCAAAGTTTAAGTAAAATTCAAACAAATGCTGTGACCATAGAAAATATATATAATTGTAAGCAATAAGAAAAATATTAGTTAATTTAGAAACCAAGGGCCAAGAGCATTTACAAATTGGCTTTGGACCAAAGTAGGTCACTGATTTGGTATGAAAATGTTGGTTGGTAGCCCAAAATGATGATTAAGAAAAACTGAGCGGGAAACAAGTGCACCCACACAAAAATAAAACCACATAAAAAGTAACTGCAACCTATGTGTAGCAGAGCTATCCCCTAGGAATACCTGCTTAAAGTTAAGTAACCAAACCATGGAAGTTCTCCTTTCTACACACCCAAACCTATACCTCTCATGATCCCCTAGAAGCTCTAAAGTTTGTCATAAACCCCAACTGTATGTCAGTGTAGGGGCTCTAATTATAAAAAGATAACTTATACGTCTTCACAATTAAATACATTTTAAGGTAAAAGAAAATTTTTACAAAAGGTCAAAGACGTATTTTGGAATGAAATGAGTTTTGCTATCCTGGCCCTGTAATTTGAGACACTGCCACTAAACCAGCCCAAAAGGCCAAGATGAATGGCAAAGGGATGGAAAACTTAGGCCTTATATGAAATGACCAACAAACTTAAATTGCTTAGCATGGTTAAGAGATGTTGATGGATGCTAGAAGGGAAGAAGTCCTGGACTAAGTCTAGAAAAATGCTGCAAGGCAGTACCGTCTTGACCTTAACCCAGTGGACAGCACCACTAAAAGGAGGCTAGGCACATTCACAGCTTTTACCTGGCATGGTCTCGAGTTGGCCCTGGATTTTTTTAAATTACGTAAGATCTCATCAGAGCTTTAGACTCCTAGTATTCAAGCTATGGCTCTACCTACAGAAAAATGGTAGGGGTTTGTTACAAAACCAATGATAAGGGATGAGAGCCCTTATTATAATGAAAAATGCCATCTCCTGGAATTAATTTGCAAATACGAAGGCTGAACAGGTAATCAAAAAGACCTGTGTTTAGGAATTTGATCTTCTCAGGGAAACATGGTGAAACTGTAATAATCTGACAAATATGTTTCAGTCTTACTTTCAGAAGAGGAGCAATAGAAGGATGAAAATTTAAAAAGGAAAGTAGACTAAGCTAGAAGAGAGAGCTTTCCTTATGAGAAAGGATAAATCTCAGAAGTCAATCTGGACAGATAGGAAGCAAATGAGAATGTGAAGATCATAAAGATATAAAAAGGAAAAAGAGATGCACCCAGACATAACTGCTATCAAGGAGAGTACTAGATAATGTGGAGATTTTTTAGTTGTTTCTAGATCAAAAAATGATGAGTTCAAGAAATAGAGAAACATAAGATCTCAGAGAACAAAATACAGTAAATTCCCTAAAATAAGCCAGGATACAGAATTAATTGAGAAGTACAATCGGGATCATAAGAGTCATTGAGAAATGACATCTTGAACATAAACTATGTAAAAGTTGGGAGGGGAAGATCAGAAAGGAACAACAAAGTAGGCAGTGATTCCCAGGAAAGTTATTGTAGAGCAAAGTATACAAGTACTACTACTTGTGCCCCAAGAGAAAATGACGGAAAAATTTATGGTGTTACAGACTAAGGAGAAGCATAATAAAGCCCCAACAATTTTAAAGGAGAGCCAGGCATGACGGTTAACAGATTGAGTCCAGGTCTGAGTTAAATACTGACCCAATAAGACTGTGTCCAGGGTGGGACTGTTCATCTTAGAAAGGTGAAAGAGAACAAGATTTTTCTTAGTAACAGGTGCTTTCAGCACCACCCTGAGCTCATTAATCTCTTCTCTTTCTATGGAAGAACTCCACATGACAAAAATCTAGAGGAACATGCTGTAAAAACAACTGTATGAGACAGAAAGCAAAGAAAACATGAAGAAAGCATAAAAACAAATGTTAGCTTTTCACATGTTAAGAGAAGGAAAGGGACAGCTTAACAGGCAGGTTAATTTATGAAAAACACAGCTAAGTAGAATTATATAGCAGAAATAAATTCTACAAGTTAAGGAGAAACTGTGCCTCAAGAGCACTGTGGCTTCTCCTAAGGCAGCGGCTCTTAAACTTCAGGGTGCATCAGAATCACCTGAAGCAGGCGTTGACAAATGAGCCAAACCTGGACCACCACTTGTTTTTATAAATAAAATTTTACTGGAAGAGAACGATGTGCATTTATTTATGTGTTATCTATGGCTACTTTCACAGTACAACAGCAGAACAGAATAGCTGTTAAACTGTATGGTCCACAAACCCTAAAATATTTACCATCTTGCCCTTTACAGAGAAAATCTGACCTAGAGGGCTTGTTAAAATAGAATTCCTGGTACCTACTCATAGTTTCTGATTCAGTAGATCTGGGATGGGGGTCTCAGAATTTGCATTTCTATCAGATCCCAGGTCATGCTCATCCTGCTGGTCTGAGGACCACACCTTGAGAACCAATGAATTAAAGAATCTCCTGAAAGTTATTTATTCTCCAGATAAAATAAACATGAAGATAGAGAAAGCATCCTTAGGATGTAATGGTCTAAATAAGTCCATAACAAGAACCAGTGGCTTTAGCCATCAGAGCACATAAAAAATGACCATTCTCAAAAGACTGTGGAGATTTTATCACTAGACTGAGGTACTAGAACCACTAGGGAATTCCAGAATCAATTGAGAACATGCATGATGACATTGAAGAGATAGTCAAGAGCCATAAGAAGTTACTGAACAAGGGGTAACACAATCAGGCTTGCATTTTTAAAAAGATCACTCCAGCTGTGGTACAGATTTGGGAATGAAAGCAATAAACCAGGCAAGCAATGATGGTGGCTTAGTAAACTAATAGCAATGAAAATGAAGATAAGTGAATGCATTTAAGACTTACAATTGAGGGACTGAATGGATACAGAAGATGAGGGAAGGATAAACACATTTCTGGCTTCAGCAACTGGGTGGCATTTACTGAGATGAGAGAGATAGCTAGGAGAATGAACAAATCTCGGTGAGATTACGTTCAGTCTTAAGACTATTAAATTTGAGATGCTAGTTAGCACTCATGGAGGAGCTCTCAAAGGCAGCTGGATATAAAACTCTGGAGTTCAGAAAAGGTCTGGGCTGGGTAGATTAATGTCAATAAACTGTACTTTCCTATTAATCAAGCTTTTTCACAGACAGCAGTGAATTTAGAAGATCTATATGAAATGTGTCTCTATTTAAAATTTGGGGCATTAGCATAAAGTACAGCAAAAAACAAAATGCTTAAAAAGAAAGCATGTTGATTTTCTGATTTTTAAAATTACCTGACATATTTTCTCCCAAATTTCATCACATCCAGCTTTTTCTTGAAAGCTAAGGGCCAAGTCATAATTTTCTGCTTCAGACCACACAATCAAAGTGTCCTTGAGAGAAAAGAAGTCTGAATGATTAACATATATTATCACAAACTACTTCAAAGTATAAGGCAAATGAACAAAGCAATAGGGAATTGAGAACAGTACTCATTTTTACTTTTTGTAACACTGATGTCAGTAATTTCCAATGCCTTTTTGCACTTCACTTTATCCAATCTATAAAATGAAAACATTCTCCTTAAGGAGAAGTTGATCCAATATATGAAAAGCACTACAAATTGAGCACATAATCTAAATATATCAAAAGATACAAACTAAACATTATATCAATCCTTTGCTTGCACATTAAGTTACATTTTATGCTCTAGTCAAAATGCTCAAAGAGGAAGTCCTGAGTATTCAGTAGCAAGGGCGTGTCAGGAGGATGTGATTAATAAACATAGCTGCTCCTCCTCCTCTCTAACTTTCAGTATCGGGTGTTCTTTACCTGGGGCACTTGAGGCCCATGACGCCCTTGAAATTATTGGCTAAATTTGTAACGTGAGCATTTACCTGGACAGAGGTTTTGTAACTTTGACCAAAGTTCAAGAAGCAAGATGCTCCTACCACCTACCACCCTTTTATTCATTTCATACCAATTTTTGTTTTTTTAATGATAGTTTAATAAACAGTTCAACAGTTTTTACTAAGATGTAATCTCAGCAAGACACTACAATTATAATACCAAGACCACTTTATATTTCCTGTAGTACAAATAGTCTGTATTCTACAATATGCATGGTATATTTATAGGGTCTAAGGTATCTTTTTGAAATTACTGACTATAAATAAACACATACACTGTTTCACAGCAATTAACCATTTCAAAAAAGAGCCTTCCAGAGGGATCTATGAATCATATTAAGAATTTCTGAATGGCACTAGGGAGAGTTACATTTGAAAACGAAGCCTAATGTAACAGCTACCATGTAGCCTTTTTCAAACTGGTCCAAAGAGACGAATTAGGAGTAGAAATTAGATGTGAACACAATATAAAGAAAAATAATTTAATCTAATAAGTAACTGAAAGGAGCCAAGCCAAGGCTGGCTGAGCATCTATTGAAATGATAGAAGTTCCTGTATTGAGGAGGAAACATGACTATATTTTAAGGTATCTTAAAAGATCTATGTAATTTCTAATACTTTTCAGTACCTCGTAAGGATACCGCTTATTGTACACAAATGGATCCCATGTTTAAAAATCTGTCTGCTAAATTGCATATTTACTCTGTTCAGTCAATTATTTAACTGTCAATCATGAGACCAATAGTCTCTTACTGAACAAAAGTGATGCCCGCCAGAAGTAAATAAACAATCCTCTGATTAGGCTGTGCAGCATTACTAAGAGGATAAATCCGCAAATCTTACTCAGAATTCTAAAAAAGAGCTCAAAGACCCCTTTTTATTATCTTCAAGAACTTCAAGAGATCATAGATTCCAGGCAAGCAATCTGTTCCAGTGACTGAGCAGCTGTTTCAGCTCAAAATAATTTACATGAACACTGTAAGATCAACATGTCAGAAATTAGTCCGTTGGCCTCAGTTTCATCTTTAAATAAATGGGATCACACTGTTTTGAAAACCAGTAATAAGGTAAGATCTATTGGAAGAAGTCTAAAACCACTATCACATTAGTAATAAGTTTAAGACAATTGTAAGCAACTACTCTGTTACAATGTATATTCAGAATCATTTGGAGGCTTAAATCAGGGCACAGATAGAAATACGCTCTTAATTATCCATTTGACAAATTCATAAGTTTGAAAATTTTTAGGAATTACTCTTCTGTTTTCCTTGAAGAGCCTAATTTTCACCAAATCATCCTGCTTGCTTATCATCCAACAGCCTATAGGTTAAGACATATAGATTTGTTCATTCATCCTCAAAATAGACTTGATCTTTTCTTTTTCTTAGGATGTGCTTTTACTCTTCAGCTGACTGAAAACTCAAAATGTTAATTTACGTATAGAATATCAAAACCAAATAATACTCTAGTCTCCAGCCATTGCAATCTAACCTGAGAGTTTTCTTAAGAACACCAAATGCAACAAAGTGTATTTAACAGACCACTGAACCATCAAGAAAATATTTCATATTGTACCAATACCTGTTGGACAAATAAATCACCATTATATAAATTTAGGAGTAAATATCCGATTTCCTATGCAGTATCTGTGTGACCTCAAGCAAGCCACAATCTTTAAGCATCATCTTATGTGCAAAATAAAACTAACTTGCCTCTAGTAGTATTTTAATGGTCAATGATGAAGCAAAGCACTTTATAATTTATTTATAAAGTTATTTATATATTTATAAAGTTATATAAATGTGTTGGTAGTGTATTTTACTTTATTTTATATATGCATCTTCAGGGCAGTGAGGGAACTGATACTGATTTCATTGGCTTTGTAAAGCACTCAGTATTATCTACATGGGTATATTCTGAATAAATACCAATTTTGATGACAGTGCTTGCAAGTATTAAGTGAGAGATTTACTTTCAGATATCTCTTGCGTCAGAAGGGTACAAGAAAGAGAGTGTACTCGAATTGAAAGTTCTTAAAAAACTTACATCATTATAAGGTCCCACTCAGGCTATATAAGAAATCAGATTCGTATTTATACTGAGCTGCTGTATAGAGATATGAATGTTCCTCCTGCACTAGCATTTACAACAGTGAAGGAAGGAGTTTCTATCATTTAGTTGTGTTAGTAGCTGATTATTCCATCAGTGGTCACTTTTTAAATTCTCTTTAGGTAGAAACAAGAAAACTGTGTCGTTTTAGGTTTTAACTTTTGAGAATAAGGCTCAGTTAGTCAAATATCTAGAACTTAGCTTAACTTGAGGCAAGTTTTTCTTTTTTTAATTAAAAATGATTGCTTTATACATACAGAGATTGGTAGAACTGGATTTTAGAATTAGACTGGCAAAGCATCTTATAATCTACTCCAAAATTTTCATTGTAAGGAATCAGATGGCAAATTTTCATTTAATCACCAAATTGAGAGGATAATATGCAAGATAAAGAACATCTTCAAAATTTTACCTGTTGTTTCTGGTATGCAGTATTAGGATTTATTTTGGACTCTAAAAGTAGAGAACCTAGGAAAGAGGAAAAAAAAACAAACACATTCCATTATGTAACAGTAAAGCAGCAAAATTATATTCCCTTACATACACACACATTTCCTTTTTTGAAGGATTGATGCACATACAACTTCAGTTGAGGAAATATTATTTTAAAACAATACAAATTTAAATATAATAGCCTGTAACCTAAGAAATGCTTGCTTTATACATGTTTACTTTTAACAAAACAGACACGATCATCTAAAGAGTGAGCACTAGATGGTAAGAGAAATCTAACAACTCCTGGGCAGCAGAAGGTAGTGAAACAGCACAGTGTGAAGCCAGATGATCTGGGATTAAATCTCTAATATACAGTATTATTTAGAGAAATAACTTAAAACATGCAAATAAGCATTATAAATAAAATCTGGTCTCTCTCAAGACTGAAAATAAGAATTCACTGGTAAAAGTCTGAACACATCAAGGATATGATCCATTGCCCAAGTACATCCCCACATTATGATTCACCTTCAGAAAGTCTTATATTTCTGTTTAATACAGAAATCACACTTCTCCATCTTCAAATTATCAATTTACTTCTCAGAATAAGCTAATTTGCACATTTCTGTTTTTCCCCGGCAGTATTGTAAGACTCAAGGTATTAGAAAATAACTACTGCTTTGTGGCAAAGAGCAAAATAAAAAAAAAAAAAATTTATTTAAGTATAGTTGATTTACAATGTTGTGTTAAATTTCTACTGTACAACCAAGTGACTCAGTTATACATATATATATATATATATATATATATATATATATATACACACACACACACACATTTTTCATATTCTTTTCCATTATGGTTTAATCACAGGATACTGAATATAGTTCCCTGTGCTATACAGTAGGACCTTGTTGTTTATCCATTCTGTATGTAATAGTTCGTACCTGCTAACCCCAAACTCCCAATCCATTCCCTCCCCTACCCTGTCTCCCCCTTGGCAACCACAAGTCTGTTCTCTATATCTGTTAGTCTGTTTGTTTTATAGATAAGTTCATTTGTGTCATATTTTAGATTCCACATATAAGTGATATCATATGGTATTTGTCTTTCTCTGTCGGACTTACTTCACTTAGTATGATAATCTCTAGGTCAATCCATGTTGCTGCAAATGGCATTGTTTCACTCTTTTTTTTTACAGCTGAGTAGTATTCCATTGCATACAGGTACCACATCTTTATACATTCACCTGTCAATGGACAGGTTGTTTCCATGTCTTGGCTATTGTAAACAGTGCTGCTATGCACACTGGGGGGCATGTATCCTTTCAAATTAGTTTTCTCCAGCTATTGCAGGATCATATAGCAACTCTGTTTTTAGTTTTTTAAGGAACCTCCATACTGTCTTCCATAGTGGCTGTATCAATTTACATTCCCACCAACAGTGCAGGAGGGTTCCCTTTTCTCCACACCCTCTCCAGCATTTATTGTGTCTAGATTTTTTGATGATGGCCATTCTCACTGGTGTGAGGTGATACCTCACTGTGGTTTTGATTTGCATTTCTCTAATAATTAGCAATGTTGAGCATCTTTTCATGTGCCTGTTGGCCATCTGTATGTCTCTACAATGAGCAAATTTTAAGACTAAATGTATACCTCTCCCCTCCTCAACCAATTCCAGTTTAAAGCCAAGTTCTGACCCAAAATACTTGAGAAAAAGCATTTTCTCTGCAGCTGTCTCTCATCCAAAGCTTTCAACTCTTCTCATATTACATTTAACAGTTGCTTTATCCATTCCAAATAGTGGCTAGACACTTGAGAAAAGGGCACTCTTAACATTTCCAAATTTGACTAGTTTTGCCTTTACCTTAAAATTTGTTTACTAAGTTTATGATACTGCCCCGTGTTAGTAATTTACTGATCATTCACTACCATGTGCTGGTAATGATGCTCAGTGATATTGAATATATATAGTAAAATACCAGCATTTGCCAAGCTGCAGTGACTTAATTTGCAAACACCTTGTGCACAAGAAAGCTTCCCACTTTACTTGAATCTTTCCAGTGTATAGCACAGGTGAACTGCTTAATCCAAAATCTGTCTCTTACCCTTTCTGTACTTAAGGTAACTAAACAGTCTCCCTATTTTCTCCTCCTGTACTCCCAACACCCCATTTCTTTAAGCTCTTTTCTTTTTACTGTTTTTGGCTCACTGAGGTTCAGACAAATATTCTCACATTCTGGAGGAAGCCTGATGACTCTTCTTCCCATTTTTCCAACTTTTGCCACAATAATCAAAATAAATTTTCCAGTGCCCCTTAATTTTCTTTATGCACAATCATCGAATTTTTATTTCGGTAATTACTAAGCTGTCTAGTGATATATTTACCAGAAGAAAAAGCAGCAAGCAAATGAACTCAATGTCTAGAGTCCCTTAAAAGTATTAAAATTTCCAACTATCTCTGTAAATATTTTGTTTAATTATTTGTAAATAATTATTGTAAATAATTTGTTTAATTACTAAAACAAAAATTGCACCCTATTATTTCCCAATGAAATCATAAAGTATGTCAAGTACATTATGGATCAAACTTTTAAAAGATGAGTCATGGCATATAATCATATTCAAAACATGTTTCTATGAGAAAATACATTCCAAAAACCCTACTTTGAAATATATCATGTCCTCAAAAAACAATCAATCCGCAGAAAACTACATAAATAATAGAGTGAAACAAATGGATTACTTTATAACATATTTCAGAAGATGCAAGAGATCTAATGTCATAGAACCAAACTAAGTAAGTAATGCCACCTTAAAAGTCAAACTGCACAAAAGCACAAAGGAAAAACATCAGACATCATTGATAAATGATGCTAACTGGACATAATCAAAATTAAAAACAAAAATAAAAAATTCTACAAACAATACCATTAAGAATGTGAAAAGAACCCACAGAATGTGCAAAATTATTTGGAAATCATGTATCTGATAAGGGACTTACATCCAGAACTCTTACAACTCAATAATAAAAAGATAACCCAATTTAAAAATGGGCAATGGATCCGAATAGATATTTCTCCAAAAAAGATATACAAATGGAAAATAAACATGAAAAGAAGCTCACCGCCTTTAGTCATTAGGGAAATGCGAACCAAAACCACAAAAAGATAACCATTTTACACCAGCTAGGAAGCCTATAATCAAAGACACACAATGACGTGAGCTGGCAACCATGTGGAGAAATTGGAACCCTCATACATTTTTCTTGTAGGTATATAAAAAGACATCTACTTTGGAAAAATTTGGCAGTTCCTCAAAAAGAGAGAGTTACGGGCAATTCCACTCCTAGGTACATACAAGAGAAATGAAAACATCTGCCCACACAAATTTGTGTACACACAGCAAAAAAGTGGAAACAATCCAAATGTCCAAAAACTGATGAACGGGTAAATAAAATGAAATACTATTCGGCTATACAAAGATATGAAGTTCTGATCCATGCTGTAACTGAACCTTGAAAACATAAGTTAAAGAAGCCAGTTACAAAGAACCACATGTTTTAGGACTGCATTTATATGAATGGTCCAGAATTTGCAAATTTAGAGGATTTGTAGATTAGTGGCTGTTTAGGACTGCGAGGAAGGGGGAACAAATGGGTAGTGATTGCTAATGGGTACACGATTTCTTTTAGAGGACAAAATGGTCTCTCATTGTGGTGATGGTTGCATAACCCTGTGAATATACTAGACAATACGGAACTATATACACTTTGAATGAGATGGCATGTGAATTCTGTTAAAAAAAAGCTAAAGTGTAAATATTCATACAATGGAATACCATACAGCCATGTTAATGCATGAACCAAATATATGTAAATGCAAAAATGTGTATGAATCTTACAAACATAAATGAAAGAAGCCTCAGACAAAAGTATATACCATAAGTCCATTTACATGAAGTTCAAAAAGTGGCAAAAATTAATCTATGGTGTTAGAAGTTAGGTTGTTGAGGGGAAGGGGAGAGATAGTGACTGAAGAGAGACATAAAGCAGGTTTCCGGAGTGCTGGTTATGTTGTTTCTTCATCTTTGTGCTGGTTATTTTGTGAAAAATTCATCAAGCTGAATCCTTATGATTTGTGTACCTTTTTGATGTATTATACTTTAAAAGTTTTTTTTTTTTTTTTTTAAGTTTAAGAGAAGGGGTAAAATGACACACAGCATGGGGCTGGAGCTATCACTTCAAGTTGTGATTTCAAGAAACACACACCTGGGACTTCCCTGGTGATGCAGTGGTTAAGAATCTGCCCGTCAATGCAGGTGATACAGGTTCAATTCCTGGCCCGGGAAGATCCCACATGCTGCAGAGCAACTAAGCCCGTGCGCCACAACTACTGAGCCTGCACTCTAGAGCCCGTGCTCTGCAACAAGAGAAGCCACGGCAATGAGAAGCACGCGCACTCCAACGAAGACCCAACACAGCCAAAAATAAATAATTTAAAAATAAAACAAAAAAACCCACACACCTGACTTGGCAACTGCTAAAACAAAACACCAACACCAACTATTATTTTTTGAGTACAAGTTTTTTTGCCTTTTTTTTTTGCATTTGTTTCAAAACTCGGTAGTGTTTAAGTGTTAGGATGACTAGAAAGGAAAAATCAATCACAAATTCAAAGTATGAAGTGTTCCCTTTTGAAATGCTGGCTAAAACAAGAATAAGCACATACTAGAAGCTTCTGGTAAGTTTTTCTTTTTCCTGTGCCATTCAAGATGTCAGGGGGAAGCATCTCTCCTGAAACCATTTCAGCCATATCCAATGGTTTTAGTCTTAAGATATAACTTTAGGAAGTCCAGCTCTGGTCCCCAAATACCATGTTCCCCAAGATGTCAGTAGGCTGTAGAGGCTGGAATATGGGAAACAGCCTTTTAACTGGGGGGCTAAGTAAGATAATAATGAAAATACACATTTCTAGTTTTATTCCTAGTCCATCTATTAGGTTCCCCACCCCCATCTCATAGTTTCTACTGAATAAAGTTATAAGCACTTATCCAATCAACTGAAAAAGATCCAGCTGAGTGTTAATATGCATTTACACAATCCTTCCCCATCAATTGCTACAGCTACAGTACTGGGAGCTGTAGTTCCATCCCAGTAATAAGTGGGTATGGAAGGGGATGTAGAGTTCAACTGTAGGTGTGAGGCATTTATCATGGTAGCAGAGATAACAAGGGGAGAAATGAGGAAAATGTTCCTCAATAGGAGACCTTAAATGACATCAAGGGAGTTAAAGTTCTCATTAAGGGGAACACAATGCTTTTGATAATGGGTAGATCCAGTATATCTTAGTAGCTGAAACACATACGTAAAACAGCCCCCCATCCCAATTTATTTGAGGAACACATTCATCCTATCCAATGAAATAGATGCCTTTATCCTCCAAGAGGAATTCATTCTCACCCCCACCCCCCACCATGACACCATCTCCTCACACGTCTGAGAAAGACACTCACACAGACAAGAGAAAGACAAGCCTACATAGCAAACCCCAATATCAAGACTTGAGAAAGGCCTTCCCACTTCCCACCTGAATGACTGGGAAGGAAATATGGAAACACAAAAATCGAGAGATTGACGTAGCTAAGGGGAATGCATCAATACATGTAATTAAGTTTGTCACTGCAGAATCTATCATTCAGACCACTAGCAAAATCAGCCACGCTCAGGTGAACTAAAGAATACTCCTGCACAGCAAATGCTTGTCAGAGTCCATCCCCAAGATTCTGACAGGCGTGCAAGGCCATATTTGCACATATACTTCTTCAAAAAATAAAGAGGGTCCTTAATTCTCATTTACTATTACCCAAACTGAACATCAGCACAACCTTTTTGGAAGGTCATTTGCCTTTATCTACAAAGCTTCTAAACACATACTACTCTTTGGTCCAACAATCCTAGGAAATTATCCTACACCCTCATACAGGTGCCAAGTATATGAATACAGATGTCATTAGCAGTGTTTGTAAAGGCAAAAAAACCCTAGAAACAATATATGAGCCAGCTGGAGAGTGTGGGGATCTCAAGAGGCCTAGAAAAATCAAAACTATTTTCATAATATTACTAAGAGATTATTTGCCATTTTCATTCTGATTTTTCTCACAGTGTCTACACTGATAGTGCAACAGACTGAATGCAGAAGCAGAAAAGAACACTTAAAAAAAAATGGAACCAGACATTATAAAGAGATTTGTAAAACTGTAAAACAGTGACATTCTTGTCACTGAATTCTTGCTTTAGAAAAGATTTTTGAAGTCTTATTTTAATTTCTAATATGCTAAATATCAATAGATATTTTTTATTTAAACATAAACAAAAGCTATCAGGGATCCTCAATTTTAGTACTATAAAGGTATCCTGAGGGAAAAAAATCTGAGAAATGTTACTCTATGCCACCAACACTGTACTGTGTGAATTCAATATATACAGTGGAATACTATGCTAGTTTTAGATGAGATAGATCTGTATATCCTGACACAAACAGAGGCCCCAAATATACTGATAACAAGGAGATCTGTACACTCAGGAAATGGGGGGACAATGGTAAAGAAGGGGAAATGCTACTCATAACATCACCAAGACAACTACAGGTAAAGCTGTCATAGACTGATAGCAAGAAAAAGTGACCATAAAACAAACAGTACAATTATGAGTATAAACAATTAGGTCATTATAAATGTTCCCTCCCTACTTCACATCTTGGTTCCTCTTGAACTTTTCTAGTATCCTGCTGCAACCCCCCAATACACCCCTATCAAAACAAAACAAACACCTCCAGGGATAGGGGGAGGGTAGTTAGTACACGCAGAATGAAGTCTCATCTGAAGAGTTGAAATCAGAGAACTTAAAACTAGTGTCCGTAGTATAGATCCAGCCAGCAGACAGCTTGTTTGATTCCTAGTTCTAACAAACATACTCAAACACTAAATTCATGCAAATCTTTTATAATGGAAAGATTTTACATTGGAAAAAAAAAAAAGGTCTAGATTTCTGGCTGGGTACAGGAAAAAAAGACCCCAGAACTATCCAATCAAAGAATCAATGCACCAAGATTTATGGTTAGAAAAAAATAATACCTCTTAGGGTTGCTTTTGAGTATTAACTGAACTTTTATATTAAAGCGCCTACCCCAGAACCTATCACATAACCAGCACTCAATACTTTTCTTTAACAGCATGATCAGAATATCATTTCCCTGGCATCACTATAATCTTGAATAGTAGAAAAATTAGTACTGATAACAATGATCCAGAAACACATTACAAATAAAAGGCTAACCAACACAGGCTCATTAGACTGCCTAAGAAAAACCTTCTAATATATAGTATTTAGGAAATATTCCATGAAAATTGTTGAGATTTTTTAATCTTGTTACACAGTTAACTTAGCTGGAAAATTCACTTGTTCAGAAGATATCAATTCCCTTCACTGGAGAAATGATAATACTATAGTTTCTATAATTTTATGGCTTTATTTTCAATACCAACCAATCAATCAGATTCGGGTAATATGGGAGTATCTGGTTTGCGGTTAAGAAACTTAGATCCTGACCTTAGTTCAGATCTGTATAAATATTTAAGGATTTCAGAATGAAGAGCTTCCAGGTCTGCTGCTCTTAAGCAAGCAGTTCAATCTTACTGGCAATATACTGGCTTTTCCAGTATATTGAGATTATCAACGGTCAAAGCTAAGGGCAAGAGCTTAGGTACTATGCTTCCTTAGGAGAAAGAAAACACCATCAAAATGAATTAATGGAAGTCCAAAATCTCATGATGATAGGAGACTAGTGTATGTTCCAAACCTATAGCAGGTCTGTGTTCCAGGTCCCTCCCTCCCAATTTTGTGGACAACAGATTACACATGGCATTTAAAACCTAAAATGAAGGCCTGGGAAAAAAAAAAACTTGGTAGCATTATGTTAAAAGGTCCCACCCCTGTGTCAAGCCTTCACTACACTCCAACCCCATCAGGTATACCCAGTGTAGCCAATGGCCCTCGAACTTTCAAAAGCTATCACACGCAACAGATGAAAAATAAGGGTTTGGTTATCCTAAGCCTATTAATTTTCCACAAAGTAGGTCTACACAGGAGAAAAAAAGCACATTTATATCAACTTTTCAAAGTGAAATATTTCTCCCAGTACTGACACTGGGTTCTTCTTGGTAGCTAAATTTGGAGTGCTTACTATATGCAAGATTATATACTACTTACTGATTTATAAGAATAACATAAAAAATGCTGATGCTATTTGTTCATTTCTCACCACCGCAGCCAAAACAAAACAAAACAGACTCTCCTACCCAAACTGTTGACCTCCTTTTCTATTTATAGTAGGAGTAGAGGCAGATCTACCTACAACCAAGTTCTATCAAGAGGAAGAAGCACAGAATTCCAGTTTTTACCATTAGCTAGCAGCACTACCTTGAACAAAACATTTCCCCATGTCTCATTTCTTCATGCCTCAAATAACAGTGAAAATGAAATCTTTTTAACTTTGACTAGACAAGTCAGAATTAAAACCATTATGAAACGTAAAAAATATTTTATAAAACTTAAGGTGAAAACCAAATATAAAAACACTATTCTTTTTTTTTTTTGCAGTACGCAGGCCTCTCACTGTTGTGGCCTCTCCCGTTGCGGAGCACAGGCTCTGGACGTGCAGGCTCAGCGGCCATGGCTCACGGGCCTAGCTGCTCCACGGCATGTGGGATCTTCCCGGACCGGGGCACGAACCCATGTCCCCTGCATCGGCAGGTGGACTCTCAACCACTGCGCCACCAGGGAAGCCCCAAGAACACTATTCTTGATGATTGGCAAAGTAATCCAGAATAAAGAGTATAGACATGATTTTATGTTCAAAGACATCCTTCAGTGTGTGGAGAAATTCCAATTTCTTTACATTATCAATTCTAAAATTGGCAGGTGGAGATGGTAAAAATAATAATGGAGGAAACAAATAGAATGATTTGAACATAAAGTGAGAGAATAAGTAAAGGATGACATCATTACCCTCACTTCACCAACCTAACAGGGACAGCATAAACTGGGAGAAGAAAAAAAACAATTCTAAGTAATCTTTATTGGAGGATGGGAACTTTGCAGGTACATGGCTATGAGGTAATGAGGTAATCTACCTTCGTTTTTAAAAAAAGATATGTTCCTACAACGTATCTGCCAGTAGGAACCTACTGAATAAGGATGCAATCCAGAAAATGGGCTCAGTAACTTAGTGGGACATCTCTCCTCCAAGGCTAGGAGAGCTACAGATTTGCGAAGCACTCAGCTCCAGAGGGGAAGGGCACACTTACCCAGACAGCTATGCCCTGTAACAGGGAAGACACAAATACTTCCATTCAGAAATTTCGTTCCTGATTTTCAGATAAGTGTATATGCTCCTCTAACAAGATAAATGACTCATTTTATGGAAAACCAGAAACAACTTTCCATTTTGCCCATCGCAATAAAAAGAAAATTCTCAATTATCCTGTAATGGAAAATGAGGGAAGCACCCAATAATGGATAATCCAAGCTAGCAGCCAATACAAAACTCCCACATGTGGCTTGGAGATAAACTATAATTTTAAATATCTTTAGGCTAAAAATTGTTTTCACTTTCTTTGAAATGAACCTTGAATCTAAGTATAAAGCAGCAAATACAAGTAGACAATAATATGGGGGTTTAAAAACACACTATTAACAGTTAATGATGTTAATTAAATAATTCATAATACTAGTTTCAAGTCATAGTCTAGAAGTCTAGAATCCCTGACACCTCTCCCCCACCTCAGTTCGAACACTGATCTTCCTTGCTTTTTAACCTAGCTATGTGATTTTAAGTTATTTAGCTTCTTTGAGCCTCAGTTTCCTGATCTATAAATATGGCTAATAACAGTACCTACACCAAGAGGACACCAGAGGATACAAGTGAAGAATCTCCGGCACACAGTAGACACTCAATAAATTTTGACTATTATTCCTACTTGGAGTTTTCCTGTTAGGAAAAAAACCCCCCATAAATCGTCAAATTAAAGATTATTTACAAAGTATTTTACAAGTATCCTGGAATTTTCTAAGCCTACTCTTTGGATTTAGTTTTCCTAACAACTTATAAATTTAACAAGGGGACAGTCGGTTTATTTCAGCTCTTTCCCTATTAGATAAAAATAGAAAAAACCCGGATTCCTATATTATTGTGTTAGAAGAGTATGATTCCCTATGACAATATGACGTTAAGACTTAATGCTTAAAAATACTTTAAACAAAGGACTTTGTATAATGAGTCCAATTAAACACGTGATGTGAAGCTATGTCTTATTTCAAATCATTATGAGGTTTCAAAGAATCATCTCACATCTACACATGATTAACTGAACCTATAAAGCCTATACTTTCCAACTCACTATGTAAAAAGTTTTCCAAACAAGCAAAAACATAGAAGTTAGAATAGTTGGTTACTATATGATAGTCATACAGAAAAGTACACTAACACTTCACATTCAAACTTGTATTTTAAGAGACAAATAATATAGGCCTCAGAAAAATTTACCCAATGTGTTCAAAACCCTTTAAATGTCTCCAAGGAAAAATAATTTTTCTCCAGTTTTAAGTTATTTTGGGGAGGCTTATAAAGTAATCTGTGGGCAATATACTCCAAGTTACCATTTTTCTTTCAATTCAAATTGAAAAGCAATGTCCCTACAGTCTTCAATTACAGAATGGTGAGTCTTATTTGTTTTCCGTGGAACTGGAGTTCCTGGGTAGAAGTCCAATTAAAGCTCCTTGAAATGAGTTTGTAATAATTTAGATACAGACCTACAATCGTAATAAACTCAGTTAGCTACCATAAAATTATAGGCTATCGTTACAAGGCAGATTTTCAAATTCAGAAGGAACTATTTTGAAAAAAGTTTTACCTGATGTGAACATTTTAAGGGAAATTCATGGTACGCCACCGGAGGAAGTGGTAATCCCTAAACTGCATTAAGTCTTTAAAAATGTGAAACACTTATCTTCAATCAACGTGGTCTTTGAACTTGAAGGGCTGTTTCAAAATATGTGAAACACATGCATCCCTAGGGCAGATTCGAAAGGTTTTAAAGGTTTCTGCCAACTTCTCCCCACCTGTTAGCTGAACCAAATTATGAATATACATTTAAGCAACAGATAAAATGCTCAGATAAAATGATTCCAAACTTGCAGGGTGTTTACCCAGTGAAACTACACACAAAGTTCTGCATTTCTAATGAAAAAGACAACTAACGCTGCGGGAACACAAATCTCTCTTCTCACGGCAAAGAAGCACTTCCTCTGCCGAGTGCAGAGTTGCCAGATCCAGAACCAGGGTTGCCAACCTGCAACAGGATCGGAAAGATGCAGCAATGATACGTTAAAAAACAAAAAAAAAAAAGAAGAAAAGCACAACAAAATGTTTATGCTCCAAAAAGTTAAACAGCTAAGAACTTTCTCAGCTCCGAGAAAAGTTTCATGGCTGCTTTACAGACGCTTGAACTAAGGCAGAAGATCGGTTTGATCAGTAGCTTTCTCAAGGTCACTCTTGTGCAAAGTAACTGAACGGTCCGGGCTCCCGCTCCCAGGCCCCCGACCTCTGCACACGCCCCGGCGGCACCGCTCAGACGCGCCTGGCTCCGCCCGTGCCCGCACAAGTGCGACGGGGCACTCAGAGAAAGAAACACTTGGAGCGCTCTCCGGGCAGCTCCGGGAGCACAGGGGGGCCGGGGGCCCGTCCTTGCCCGAGGCGGCGGCCGCCGCGGCCTAAGCCACCGCCTCCGTCCCCTCCGTCTTCTCAGGCAGAGGACCGCTAGCCCCACAGGACCGGGCAGGTGGCCCAGGCGCGCGGGCGAGGCGAGGGTCCCGCCGCGAGGGGTTCACTCACCGTCACTCTCGGCCCTGACAAGCAGGGACATGCCCTTCAGCCGCTCCACGTAGCCGGACGACACATGCCCGGTGCCCCGGTCGTCCCACTGCCGGTCCTCGTTGAGTGTGTAAACCTTCACCCGCCGCCGGGTGTCGGTCATCGTGCCGCCCGGGGGCCGGGGCAAAGGCCCCGCCGGAGTCGCCCGGGAAGGGGGTCCGGGGAAGGCGGGAGCCGAGGCGAGAGGACGCCCACGAGCGGAGGGCTCCCCGGCCTCACTGCCTCCGCTGGCCGCCCCGGGGCCGCGCTGCCGCCCTCATGGCCCGCCGCCGGGCCTGAGCTCTGGCCCCCGCCTTTCCTCGCCTCCGGCTCCTCGGCGCTATTGTCCAGGCCCGGCGAGGCCGGCCGCCCCGAGGGGGCCGCGCAGCGCTTCGCAGCCTCCCGCCCCGCCGCGCTAGGAACTCGCGGCGCCGTTCACTGCCCTGCTCCCGCCTCCGCCATGATCTCCGTGAAGCTGCTTCCCGCGCCGCCGCCGCCGCCGCCGCCTCCTCAGGCCGCCGCCGCCATGTTTTCCTTCCTTATACCTGGCCCTGCCACCGCAGCCGGGGACTGCGCTCCGCTCCCCTGCTTCAAATGTCCGAAGCCGACCGGCGGCTGGTCCCGCTGCAGCTGCCACCACTACGCGGGAGACTCCGAGAGCCCCCTGGCGCACGAGCGCTCTTGGCTACTGGGAGTCCCTCTCCCTCCGCCGCTGCCGCCGCCGCCGCCTCTTCCGCTGCCGCCGCCGCCTCTTCCGTCGCCTCTTCCGTCTTCCTCACAGAGCCAAAGCCGCCGCCATCTTGGTTCGCTCCTCAATAGCGGCGCGCGGGGCCACCCCGGTAGCAGCTGCAGGGGCGGCCCATTGGCCCCACCATTTAAAGAGACAGGAGGGAAGCCGCGAGCCTCGCAGCGGCGGAGGTTTCGGACGGAGGCGGTAGGCGGGCGTCGGGTTGCCGAACTGGCGGGAGCGCAGGGAGTGGAGGACGCGGAACGCTGGTCGCGCCGGTGACGGACCGAGGCTCCTTCCCGCTCCCTGCACGGTACTGTCGTGCGAGCACGGGGCGTGTGTACGTCCGTCGCTCCCTGTGTTCGTCATCAGCCCCGTTCGGGATTCGAAAGGGGCGTGGAGCCCGCCTCCGGCTGCTGAGCCCTGAGCTGGTCACTGCGCGCCGGGCGCTTGGCGTCTCCGGCTGTGGGTCCGCCCGCCGCCTACCCGGGTGGCTTGCTGTCCAGCCGCCGCTCCCTGCAGGCGTCGGGCGGCATCGGCCTGGGGCTTTCCCGCGGCGCGCCCGCCTCCGCGAGTGTGCTGTTCGAGCCGCCTTTGGGGCTGGACTGGGCACCCGGAGCGCGGAGGTCGGTGGCGCCGGAGCCTCGCAGACTCAGGCCTTTCTTCTTTGGGAAGAAATTGAGAAGTTTTCGGGAAAGACCGCAGGTTTGGCCGCAGGTCCTGGGAGCTGCCATAGGGCACGCACCGAGATGGGAGTCTGGAAACTTGGCACAGTTTTCTATTTCTGAGCGTGGTACCAAGCCTGAAGTGACGAATCTAAAACCTCTCCTTAAAATAGCTGCTACCTCTTTTTCCTCCAGAATTGTTATTTTCTAGCTCTTCCTGTTGCAGAAAGAACTTGAGGGGCTTACAAAAACCAACGGGGTACTGTATAAATTCTCAACGTTCACTGTTAAGCACTGTTAGTCTTCACAAAGGAATGTCGTTCCCATTCCTATCACACAAATGATAGCCACCATTTGGGGGGCTTTTACTCTTTGCCACGCTGTCTAGGTCATTGCTGGCCACTGGAAATAAAATGTGAGCCGCGTATGTAATTTTACGTTTATGGTAGCCGCTTCTTTAAAATGTTTGAAGAAACTGCTGAAATTTGTTTTTATAATGTATTTTGTTGTCTTAAGAAAAAAATGTTGCCTGCCGTTCCACTTCTACAAGATTCCAGCCATTAGCCACTGCAGTGGCTCACGGACAGTGCACCCTGAGGGGAATTCAGGAAGGAGAAAAACAGGAAGCATTCTGTACTTTGGATAAACTGGCCCCTGGAAAAGTAAGAAACATAGCTAAGGAAAAATTTCAGTGACCCCGAGATTCTAACATCTTCCCAAACGTAGAAAAGCACTAAAATCATTGAGATGTCTGTTCTTTGTGATTAGCAGTAACCTTTTCATGCTTGACTACAAATGTTTTTCACAGCAAAAAAGTTCGTATATATTCCTGGCTCCTCCCTGACCTCTATGGAGCGGTTCCTCAGAGCTATCCGAGAGGCTGTCTCCTAGGCTATAGCCCTCAGTAAGGTCCCAGAACAGAACTTAACTCACAACTTTTACATTTTGCCTCTTTATTTCAGTTGACAGTTTAATGCGATATCTTCAATATAAAATGAATGAGATATTTTGAATTACTTTTTTTCATACTAAATTCAAACTGTGATGTGTATTTTACCTTTAGTGTAAATTTCTATTTGGATGCTGAATTTTCATTGGAAATACCTGATGCGTATTTAGGTTTCACTAAATTTACACTTGAAAAAGTAGATTCACATATTACCTTTTTTTCCAAAAATATACTTACCTTTTTTCCAAAAATAAATCGACTATTTTTAAACTTTAATTAAAATTAAGTAAGGTTTAAAATTCAGTTCCTCAGTCCCACTAGCCACATTTCCAGGCCTTAGTACTGAAACCGAGCAGGACCCTATGGGGCTCCTGGGCACAGAAGCCTTTCTGTGTCCCCCGTTCCTTGTTTGTAAGGAACAGACCCCAGCTTCTATGATCTTCCCTGAGTCCCAAAGGGCAGATTCAAACAGTTGCTAATCAGGGAAGGGAGGGGATGCAGAGACAAGGGAAGAACAGCCAAGAAAGAATAGTGCAGCCTTGGGGCAGGATCCTGGTTCTTCAAGGGATGCACATAACAATATCTTTAAGCTCTTTATAGATCTAAAACCCCTAACAAATGGAAGATGTCAGGATTCTTCATTCCACGGAAGACCACCTGAGGCCAGATTAAAGGAACCAGAAAAGCTCATCAAGAGATTACCTGAGACCAGATGAAAGGAGTGCAGTTCCTGCACACACCCTAATCTTATCAGCAACCCCATCTTTGAACCATTGCTATAAAACTCCTCACCAAATCCTCCCGGGTTGGGACACACAGCTTTCGAGGGGAGGAGCCTACTGTGTCCCCTTTTGCCTGGCAAAATAACAAAGCTATCCTTTTCTACTTCACTCAAAACTCTGTCTCTGAAATTTGATTCGGCACCAGTGCACAGAGACTGAGTTTTTGGCATCATTACCCACATGTGGCTACTGGCTACCATTTTGGCAGGTTCTCGTGCTTAATATTATCATAAATCTCACCAAACCTGCAATGTACAGTATTTTGAATTATACCCATCTATTCAGACAGAAGTTGGAACCTTCCTCCCCTACTACGTCAAATACAAAGAAATGCTTACAAAGAACAGCCTGAGGCTTTCATCATTTACAAAAAAAACTGGAAAATTATAAAAACAGAGTAATTGTTTTTTTCTAAAAAGTAAGATGCAATAATTTCAAGCATATGGGCATGACAGCAATTATGTCTACTTTTGACACAGACATCTTTAAATGTATTCACATGTTATTACTTATTCGATCCCCAAACCAAACATGAAGTAATTTGTGGGGGGAAAAAAACATACTTTATTTTATAATATCTTTTTAAGGTAAATTAAACAGCAGGGTTTATTAAATGGCAAACATTTTTAATTATATATACAACTAATAATAATTATGTTTAAATGAACTTTTTAATATAATCTTAAGTAACAGTTGAGTTGTATTAGGGTTCTACCAGAGAAACAACCAGTAGGATACATCTACAGGGAGAAAGAGATTTCGAGGAATTTGCTTATATGGTGGTGGGATCTGGTTAGGCAAGTCTGGAGGTACGTAGGGCAGGTCAGCAGCAGGCTGGAAGTTCTTGGGCAGGAGCTGACAAGTGCAAACCACAGAATTTCTTCCTCAGGGAACCCTCAGTTTTGGTGTTAAGGCCTTTCCACTGATTTGGATGAGGCTCACCCAGATTACTGAGGATAATCTCTTTTACTTAAAGTCGACTAATTGTAGATGTTAATCACTCTACAAAATACCCTCACAGCAACACCTAGATTAGTGTTTGACTGAATAACTGGGTACCATAGCCTAGCCAAATTGACAGCAAAACTAACCATCACAGTAATAAATAAATACCTTAATTTATAATCACTTAATCATATGCCATGCGCAAATGGTGATACAATTTAAGAAAATTCCTAATGGGAGGTTGCAGATCACAAAAGGTTGAGATACATTATCATAGTGGTCAAGGATGTGGGTGTTGGGTTGTGAGTCCAGGTCCTGCCTGTTAGTAGCAATGTGATATTTGCAAGTTTCTAAACCTCTCTACCTCCTTTTCTTCACCTGTAAAATAGGAATAATAATAACTTTTAAGGTTGTTGTATGGATTAAATAAGATACTGACTCCTCCTGTGCTCTAAATATAAAGCTTTTCCCCTGAACCCTGTACCTTCACCTACATACATAACATAAACTTATAAAATATGCAGTGGAGTCTATTCATTGTACAATATTTATACCTGCTCTATGTTACTTACCTTTATCCATGTCACAGTCATTAGTTTTATAGTGTTACTTCCTTTAAACTAAAAACCCTGGAGAGAACAGGGACAAGGATGCTGGATTATGCACTGCCCAACTCCAGAATGCTCCATCCCTATAGATGACCCCCATGTTAGGCCATGAAGATAATGGTGTCTGTATGGGGGGAAGGGCACAGCACCAATGCTGGAATTGTTGAACCCTAATTGTGGTTCAGCCAATAAACTGGTGGCCTAGGATAAGATACTTAACCTCCTTGGGCCTCAGTTTTCTAATTCCGATGAGAAGATCTTTAAGGATACTTCTAGCTTTCAAATTCCATAAGTGTGGAGCAATGATGGTAAGAATAATAGAAATTATTAAATTCTCCGCATAAAGGCAATAAGAAGATGTGGTGTGTGTGTGTGTGTGTGTGTGTGTGTGTGTGTGTGTGTGTGTGTATATATATATATATATAGTGGAATACTACTCGGCCATAAAAAAGAATGAAATAATGTCATTTGCAGCAACTTGGATGGACCTAGAGATTATCATACTAAATGAAGTAAGTCAGAAAGAGAAAGACAAATACCATATGATATTTATATGTGTAATCTAAAATATGACACAAATGAACTTACCTATGAAACAGAAACCAACTCAGATATAGAGAACAGACTTGTGTTCACCAAGGGGGGGGGGGGGACAGGGAAGGACTGGGAGTCTGGGATTAGCAGATGCAAACTATTATGTATAGAATGGATAAAGAACAAGGTCCTACTGTATAACACAAGGGAACTATATTCAGTATCCTGTACTAAACCATAATGGAAAGGAATACAAAAAATAATATATATATAACTGAATCACTTTGCTGTACAGTAGAAATTAATACAATATATAAATCCACTATACTTCAATAAATTTTTTAAAAATTCTCCCCATAAATGCAGATACTCATATGAGCATACATAAGCATTTTCATGACATTCATGAGCATTTTATTACATAGCACCATGTAATATAAACAGCTGAAAATAATCAGAAAAAACACTCAGCAGAAAAATGTTCCATCAGTCATCCATTTTTGTTCTATTTTCATAAGTTAGATAAATATTTAATTTGCTATATACTTCTGAAAAAAAATTAGTTTCTCGTATCCTACCCTCAACATAATGTGATCATGAACAAATCAGAAAATGAAGGTAATTTTAGATAAACCCTGTAGCAACAACAGACTTTGACCAGCTGAGAACTCACTACCACCCACAATTCATTTCTTTAAATATAAAAACTACCTTACAAAATACTGAATAGCAACTCTTCATGGGTTAACAACAAGCAAAACAAGTGTTAAATTTATTAACAAAGAACAAGTTAAATCGAAAACAAAATTCCCTAAGTCTGTCATTCAATTAGCATGCTTGGGGATCACTTAAAAAATCTTGAAAGAAAGAGGAAGGTAGTTTGTCCTCTCTCTTGAAAAGCTTTTAACATGAATTCCATATGTGTGTGTTATTCCTTTCCATCAAAAATTTGATAAAGACAAGCCCTCCCAGGAGTACAGCTGTTGTAGCAAGATAAGCTTTCCTGCTGGAAACCCAATTGGTACTTCATTGACGTAGATCTGTAATAAAAGGAGCAAAAATCTGTGATGTTGCTTAATTTTTATTAACCAACCAAGAGCTTCATTCATGTTCAATTGTCAATAAATGTATCAGTCTAGTCCTAGAAATAGTCATTTATGTGTGTGCCCCAGTGAATAATAATATAAGCAGGATAAATAGAAGTCATTATTTTACTAATGATGTATATTAAAATGAACAGGTGGGTAGCTTAAATATTTGGGTACGTTTTATTTTTTTAATTTTATATTTCTATTTATTGGCTGTGTTGGGTCTTCGTTGCTGCACGCAGGCTTTATCTAGTTGCAGCGAGTGGGGGCTACTCTTCATTGTGGTACGCGGGCTTCTCATTGTGGTGGCTTCTCTTGTCATGGAGCAAGAGCTCTAGGTGCGCGGGCTTCAGTAGTTGCGGCACACAGGCTCTAGAGTGCAGGCTCAGTAGTTGTGGCGCACAGGCTTAGTTGCTCCGCGGCATGTGGGATCTTCCCGGACCAGGGCTCAAACTCACGTCCCCTGCATTGGCAGGCGGATTCTTAACTACTGGGCCACCAGGGAAGTCCTGGGTACTTTTTAATTTCAAAGCTTCCCCCTTCAATCCAGGGAATGCCCTGCTACCAGAATTACATGTTTGATATACATATCCCTATATACAGTGATATATAACAGGGGTCCCCAGCCCCTGGGCCGCGGACCGGTATAGAACCGGGCTGCACAGCAGGAGGTGAGCGGCGGGTGAGTGAGCGAAACTTCGTCTGCCACTCCCCGTCGCTCCCCATCGCTGGCATTACCGCCTGAACCATCCCCCCCTCCCCCACCCCTGCCCGTGGAAAACCTGTCTTCCACAAAACCGGTCCTTGGTGCCAAAAAGGTTGGGGACCGCTGATATGGGATATGCTGGAAACTCTTCAGCAGGTTACTATTTTGCCTAAAAGTTCAAAGGATGAAAGAGTCAGCATCTCCCTTCATGATCTGTTACTTGCCCCTTGAATTTTAACACCACTCCAGGGATGTTGACTCCTTCTAGTTCCCTAAATACTAGTTTTTGTTTTGTGTCTTAAGCCTTGTGCCTCTGTCTAGAATGTTCTTTCCATCTTGTTTCCTTTTCAATCCTGTGTAGGTATCACCTACTCTGTTAGACCTCCCCTGACAGCTTCCATCCCAGACAGCCTTAGCCATGCTCTCTTTTATAACACTCTGTGTCTTTTCAATATTTAAACTATCACCTGTGCACTATTGGTTTATTAACATGCTTGATTCTTCTACTAGCTTGTGAAGCTCCTTGAAGGCAGGACTTTCTCTTATTCTTATGTATCTCAATGTCAAGTACATTGCCTGGAATTTGGTTAATGTTCAGTAGATATTTGTTGAACTGAATGCTAAACTGTCTAATTAGGAAGGTCACCTAGTAATTGAGCACAGATTAGCTACAAGAAAATAAGTGTTAAACTAAGGCAAAGGTCATGCTGAATGAACACAGGAGTTGTGGTAAAATTGATGATTGCAGGGGTCAGAGAAGAGTTTTGTGGGAGAGGCAGCATTGGGATGAGATTTGAAGAGTTTGATGTCAAAAGAATGGGGAAAATAGCATCTGAGGCTGCAGGATTAAGAGAAAAAATATTTACAGCAAGGAGATATGAACATGTATGGAAATTCAGGAAACTGTAAGCAGATCAGCATGGCTGGGGAGCCCAAACTGAGGGAAAGTAGGAAATTAGGCAGAAAAGGGAGTTTGGGCCAAGATTGTGAAAGCCTGAAATGTCATTTGGATATTTGTTTGGATGCCATTCTGAAGATGAATGGAGAGACATGAAAAGTTTCTGGGGCAGAAAAGTGACAGGATAAAAATCTACACTTTGAAAAAACAAGTACATTTAGAGTAGCATTGAAAAGAATAAAATAGGAATAAACTTAGCCAAGGAGGAGAAAGACTTGTACACTGAAAACTACAAAATATTACTGAAAGAAATTTTAAAATACATAAATAAATGGAAAGATATCTCATGTTCATTGGTTGGAAGACTTAATATTGTTAATATGACAATACTACCCAAAGCAATCTACAGATCCAATGCAAGCCCTATCAAAATTCTAATGCCTTTTTTGTTGTTGCAGAAATTGAAATATCCATCCTAAAATTCATAGGGAAGCTGAAGGGACTCTGAATAGCCAAAACAGTCTTAAGAAAGAATAAAGTAGGAGGATTCACACTTCCTTATTTCAAAACTAACTACAAAGCTACAGTAATCAAAACAGTGTAGTACTGGCATAAGACAGACATCCAGACCAACGGAATAGAATAGAGAGCCCAGAAATAACCTCTTGCACATATGATCAAGTGATTTTCAACAAGGATGCCAAGACCATTCAATGGGGGGCTGGGGGGATGGCAGGGTGGGAGACAGTCTTTTCAACAAATGAAGAAGAATGAAGTTGGACATGTAAAAAGATATCCACATGTAAAAAGAATGAAGTTGGACCCTTACCTTACACCATATGCAAAAATTACCTCAAAATAGATCAAAGACTAAACATAAGAGCTAAAACTATGAAACTCCTGGAAAAGAACTTAGGACATGTTGGATTTGACAATGATTTCTGGGACATCAAAAGCATAGACAGCATAGACAACAAAAGAAAAAATAGATACATCAGACTTAATAAAAATTTAAAACTTTTGTGCAAAGGATACTATCAAGAGAGTGAAAAGGCAACCCATAGAATGAAACAAAGTATTTGCAAATCATATCTGATAAGGGATTAATGTCCAAAATATGTAAAGAACTCCTACAACTCAACGACAATAACAAAAAACATGCTATTAAAAAAAATGGGCAAGGGTTTGAACAGATATTTCTCCAAGGAAGATATGTAAATGGCCAATAAGCACACGAAAAGATGCTTAACATCACTAATCATTAGGGAACTGGAAATCATTGCAGCTCTATTTACAATAGCCCGGAGATGGAAACAACCTAAGTGCCCATCATCGGATGAATGGATAAAGAAGATGTGGCACATATATACAATGGAATATTACTCAGCCAAAAAAAGAAATGAAATTGAGCTATTTGTAATGAGGTGGATAGACCTAGAGTCTCTCATACAGAGTGAAGTAAGTCAGAAAGAGAAAGACAAATACCGTATGCTAACACATATATATGGAATTTAAGAAAAAAAAAATGTCATGAAGAACCTAGGGGTAAGACAGGAATAAAGACACAGACCTACTGGAGAACAGACTTGAGGATATGGGGAGGGGGAAGGGTGAGCTGTGACAAAGCGAGAGAGAGGTATGGACATATATACACTACAAAACGTAAGGTAGATAGCTAGTGGGAAGCAGCTGCATAGCACAGGGAGATCAGCTCGGTGCTTTGTGACCGCCTGGAGGGGTGGGATGGGGGGGTGGGAGGGAGGGGGATGCAAGAGGGAAGAGATATGGGAACATATGTATATGTATAACTGATTCACTTTGTTATAAAGCAGAAACTAACACACCATTGTAAAACAATTATACCCCAATAAAGATGTTAAAAAAAAAAAACACCACAATCAGATACAACTTCACACACGTTAGGAGGGCTATTGTTGGCCAGGATGTGAAGAAATTGGAACTCTTTTGTGCATTGCTGGTGGAACTATGAAATGGTGCAGCTGCTATGGAAAACAGAATGGCATGTCCTTCAAAAAATTAAACAAAGAATTTACCATATGATCCAGCAATTCTACTTTAGGTATATACCCAAGAGAATTGAAAGCAGGGACTTGAACAACTATTTATACATCCTTGTTTGTTGCAGCATTATTCACAATAGCCGAAAGGTAGAAACAACCCAAAAGTCTATTGACAGATAAATGGATAAACAAAATGTGGTGTACACATACGATGGACTACTATTCAGCCTTAAAAAGGAAAGAAATTTTGTCATGTGCTACAACATAGATGAACCTTGAGGACATCATACTAGGTGAAAGAAACCAAACACAAAAGGACAAATATTGTATGATTCCACTTGTATGAGGTACCCAGAATAGTCAAATTCATAGAGGTGGAAAGTAGAGTAGTGGTTACTAGGGGCTGGGGAAGGTGGGAATGGGGAGTTATTGTTTATTGGGTACAGAGTTTCAGTTTGTGATGATGAAGAATTTCTGGAGATGGATGGTGGTGATGGTTGCACAACAATTAATGTACTTAATGCCACTGAACCGTATGCTTAAAAATGATTAAAATAGTAAAATTTTACGATACTCTATTTTACCACAATAAAAAAAGTCTACAGTTTAGAAGCTGAATTCTGGTGGCACTGTTGAAGATAGATTGAAGAAGGTAAAAACTGGAGTCTGGGAGGCCTGCTTGCAGATTATATAATAACAAACAGAGTTTCTCAGGAGGGTCTACATCAGCATCAGGGCAGAGTAATGGAAAGAGAAGGGTAGTTACAAGGGCTATTTTAGATGTACAATCAATAGGAGTTAGACACTAACTGAATACTGAGGTGGAGATGAGTTATGGATTATCAAGGTTTCTAGGTCATATGACAATAAGAAGATAGGAAAGGGATTGCAGGAGAAAATTTGATAGGTATTTGTGTCATTTATAAAATATGAAATCAATTTAAATTAAAGGAATATAAAGCAATCATTTGCCCCTTTATCTAGATGCAGTGTGGTCAACTCTTTCTGTTCTGGTTTATTTGTACTACCAACGCTCGTTAATGTGGCTAAGAGCCAGGTTCCAGATTTGGACTGCATTTTGCCACGTTTTGTTCTTTCTATCACTAAATTTCATGACATCTGAGGTACAAGAGATAAGAGCTTTATCAGACGAGTCTAAATTCTATATTACTTAAATTATGAGATAATCATACATACAGAAAAGTGTATAAACATAATATACAGTTTATTGAGTAATAATAAAATGAAAAACTGTACCACCACCTAAAATGATCTCAGAAATACTGTGTCACCTTCCCCCTCCATCTTCCCTCAGGAGGATCACTTGTCCCTTTGCTTTTCTTTTTAGTTTTACCTCCAATGTACGGATTTCTAAGCAATATGCTGTTTAGATTTGAAAACTGAGCAAGAAGCGCAAATTTAGCTGTGCAAAGAAAGAGGACAAAAGTGCCACTGTTAGACTCAGTCGTTGCCATGGACTAAATGTGTTCCCCCCAAATTCATACGTTGAAGTCCTGACCTCCACAGTGTGACAGTATTTGGAGATTGGGGCCTTTGGGAGGTAATTAGGTAGTTAAAGTGAGGCTTTCATGGTGGGATTAGTGCCATTATAAGAAGACACAAGAGAGAGCTTGCTTTCTCTCTCTGTTCTCTGTCATGTGAGGACACAACCAGACATCTGCAAACCAGGAAGGAGGCTCTCACCAGACAGGGATCTGTTGGCACCTTGATCTTGGAGTTCTCAGCCTCCTGAAGTGTGAGCAATAAATGTTTGTTGTTGAAGCCACCCAGTCTATAGCATTTTGTTACAGCAGCCCGAGCAGACTAAGGTCATCATAGTCTGCGGGCATTAAATGCATTCAGGTTTCCTGAAAATTCAGAAGGGCCCTTTTGGGGAATTCAGGGAGCAAGGCTGTGAATGATTCCGGGAAATGAAAGATTTCCATTTGGGGGGCATCTGGTGGGGCTTAGCAGGGGCCAGGTACTGATGCCTGACATGAGCACAGTCATTTTCTGCTCGTAAGTAGACTATGGTCTAGCTCTAGTCCTCCTGTATCCATGCCCTCTCTTTCTTGTTTTACCCTCTGGTTTTGGTAGACCATATTCTTTGGTAGCTTCTTGGAAAAAGTTCATGGGAAGGGAATCTTTTTTGAAACTTTTGCATATCTGACTCAATATTACTTGAAGGTTTAGTTCAGTATCGAATTCCAAGTTGGAGGTAATTTTCTTTCAGAATTTTGAGTGTTTCACCATTGCCTTCTTGTTTCTGGTGCAACTGTTGCAAAGTCTGGAGCCATTTTGATTCCTAATGCTTTGTATTTTTTTCTCTCTGGAAGCACAACTAAGTTTTGAGGTAATGTGCTACATAGCAATAGTAACTAGGACATGTATTTGCTTGGGTAATGGATTCTAAGCTCAAAGAGATGGGGGTAGTAGTATATTTTCCAAGGATAGAATAGATGGGATTGAAATAGTTTTGCATTTTTAAAAAACTTTCTTCTGATGTTTCTTATCTCTTATGGAAGAACTCTTTACTTAAGTAGATACAATCACTGTATGAAACGGACTTTTGAGCACAGTCTGTATCTCAAACGTCTGACTCTGGTTCCGAGATTTGATTTGGGAAATATGGATCAGATCTGATTAAACCAACCTTATAGGGACTGTATAGATATTTTATACTATACTGAAATTCTGTGGTATCTTTTTCCCCCCTTAGGTGGTCTCAAAATTTGTTTAGTTAAACTTTTATTTATACAGGTATTATTATTATATTTCTATTTGAAGTTGGATCAAAGGAAAAAAATGAAGGGAGTAAATATGATAAAGAATGAGAATAGGACTTTCCTGTGATCAATGACTAAACGAGAACACTGTGTTTTCTCTGAATGGCAGTTAAGAGTCAGTGTTACTTTCTCAGGCTGATTAAAACTGAGAGCCCGGGCTAGCAAGATCAGTGTGGGAAAGGGGAGAGTTGAAGGATAGTTGAAGCTGAGGTGTCTTAGCTGAGGTATCTCAGAAAGCAGAGTCTGAGACAAAGACTTGGGAATGAGTATTTTGTTGGGAAGTGTGATCTCACGGAGAAAAGCAATGAAGGCAGAAAAGGAGGAGAAGCCAATATGGGGAGGTGTTAGCCAACATGGCCACTGCTGTGCGTGGATGATTGCTTGATCCTACAGGGCCATTAGTCTGAGGGGAGAGATGGAAAGCATTTATTCATTAGCTCCCATGTCCCTCAGTCAAAACGTTACCCCATGGAGTGTTAATTCCCCTACACTTCTGGGTTTTGCCTACATGAGCATAGAGTAGGTCATCAAGACATCCCCACATTACAGCATCAGAGAGGCCCGGGGAGGGAGGTGAGAAGCATATGATACAGGGCTATGGTGAGGCTGTTAAGTTGCATCTGTGGGAATGTGATGAGTGCCCAAGCAGCACTGGTCACCACAGTAGTGCCTGAAATAAGAGAGAGGTGAGTATGAGAGTATGCGGGGGGGAGGGGGAACTAACCTGAAAACATAGTTAATAAGTGGAAGTTTTCATATTGAATCATGAGACCCCTGAGAAGACTTTCCCCCTTTCTAGGCAAGAGGTGGCAGACTTCTGTGCACAATCTGATCATAAAGGGAAACATTTTAAAGATGCTAAATCACTGGGATTTTCAACAAAATGGTCTAGCTAGGTCATTCCACAATGCATCCACAGTTGACAAACCCAACCCATTCGCATAATTTCCAAACAGCTTTTTAGTTTCTTACTCTTAAATATGAGTAGAGATCTTAGGCCCACAAGAGAAAAGCTCATAACATGGCATACGGATGCTGACGCAACAAGCAAGCAGGGAAAAGCAACTTGGAGGAAACAGGAACTATTCTTAGAACAGGAAATTTCTAAAAACCTATTAATATCCTCAGAGATAGAGGATGTGGCACCTATGAAACAAAAATCGGGTGCTTTTAAAAAGGAACATTCAGAGAACAAAGTATAATAACAAAAATTCAATAGATGAGTGGGAAAGAAAATTACGACTATCTCCTGAAAGTAGATCAAAAGAACGTGTATAGGAAGAAATGATAAGAAAATCGGAGGAGCTTCCAGAAAGAACAAAGCGTGAATATTAGGAGTTACAGAGAGAACAGAGAAAATGGAAGGAAAATAATTATTAAGATTATTGATTCAAAAAGATTTCCCAGAATTGACAGACATGAGTGTCCAGACTGAAAGGCCCACCACGGTGTCTGACCCATAACATGCATATAGAGCAAAACCAAAGGACATCATTACAAAATATCAGAGCCCTCGGGACAACAGAAAGATATTTAAATCTTCCCACGCAAAAGAATCAGGAAAAATAATGGCATTCGACTTCTCAACAGCAATACAGCAAACTGGGGAAAAATAGAGCAATGCTTTCAAAATTTGGAGGAAAAATGGTTTCTAATATAGAATACTATACCTAGCCAATCAAGTGGAAAGTAAATAAAGACACTTGCAGACATGCAAGATCTCAGAAAATTGGCCACCCATATATTTTTTCTCTGGAAGCTACTGGAAGATGTGCCCCACCAAAAAGAGGTATTAAACTAATAAAGCGGAATATATGGGAGCCAGGAAACAGAAGATCCAGCAAAGGGAGGTTATGGGGATAAAATAGTGAAACGTGCATCGAAAACTAAAAGCAGGGGCTTCCCTGGTGGTGCAGTAGTTAAGAATCAGCCTGCCAATGCAGGGGACATGGGTTCAAGCCCTGGTCCAGGAAGATCCCACAGGCAGTGGAGCAACTAAGCCGGTGTGCCACAGCTACTGAGCCTGTGCTCTAGAGCCCACGAGCCACAACTACTGAGCCCATGTGCTACAACTACTGAAGCCTGCGCACCTACAGCCCGTGTTCCGCAACAAAAGAAGCCACCACAATGAGAAGCCCGCGCACCACAATGAAGAGTAGCCCCCACTCGCCACAACTAGAGAAAGCCCGTGTGCGGCAACAAAGACCCAATGCAGCCAAAAATAAAAAATAAATTAAATAAATTAATTTTTAAAAAATCTTAAAAAATAAGAAAACTAAAAGCAAGAAAAACAAAAAGATTTTCAGAGAAGGAAAAGAAACATGGCTTAGTTGTGAAAGTGGTTTACATTGTTCAAGTAATGTAAACAGTGAATAATGATCTGACTAAATTTTGATACAACTATAGTGGGGGGTGGGAAGGGTGAGTGTTAATATATGGTGGTCATGGTGGGGCTCATGAGAAAGCTAAACCCCCTTTTCCACTGGTGGAAAGTTAATAGATTATAACTTTTTAAAAAGTGGAAATAGGGAATTCCCTGGTGGTCCCATGGTTAGGACGTGGCGCTTTCCCTACTGAGGGCCTGGGTTCAATCCCTGGTCAGGGAACTAAGATCCCACAAGCTGCGGGTGCAGTCAAAAAAAACAAAACAGTGGCAATAAAAGCAGGTTTTTTAGAAATACAGGGGGTAAATATTCACACAGCTAAAAGAATTTTATGTGGTTGCCTCTAAGGGAAAAGAAATGGGCATCTGAAATTACCCGTGAAGTTATTTACTAAATGTCTATTTGGTGGAATCCCCTGTTATTCAATTGTGATTAGTCTAAGAAATATTGCTTTCAAGTTTATTGACAGTGTAAGTGCTTAATCTTCACTCTTAAAATATTAAAGTTCATTTTAAAAATTCATTTTTAATATTCACTTAGTATCCAAAATATGTAGTACAAGTTGTTCTACTTATGGATTCTAGCAGCTATTGTGCAGCATTTAACCACATATAATGACAAGATTATCTATTTGTTTAAAAGTCCATTGGGTGGATTTAAGTGATTCTGCTGAAGAATAATGTTTTCCCTGAAAATAAAAAAAACATTCTACATCCTAGGAAGTGGCTATTGTAAGCGGCATGAGAAGATGTTTTGGTCAGTGAGAATAGTTGGGTATATATTTAACCAACTGTATTATATTAACCAGATTATGATTATGGGTATAATTATTTAATTCTTTTTTGAGATATGAAGAATTTTGAAAGCATAGAGAGCAAAATAATGATGAAAGGGGAATTTTGCATAGAGCCCTTACATTTGAATTGAGACCTGGGATGCTGGTATTTACACACTGATGAACTCTGTTAGAAACTTTTATGATCTTGAGGGATAAGAATGGCCTTTGGCAATTTGAGACTTTTGGCTCATAGCTGCTCTAAAACTTAGATTGACTTGAAGTCCAGTGTGCTGGTTACTCTGCACCTGGCTGCTCCTCCCAGCCACATCCGTTCTTTACCCTTCCCTTCCCTGCTCTGTGGCCTGGGGGGCCGATCTCCATGGAGTTTTTTTACCAGGCTCTCTTGCCCTCTGGCTTCTTGCTTCTGGTTGGATTCAGTCTGCAGGAGGAATGGCAAGAGACTGTTGAGGGGGAGGAGATGCGAGGCAAAAGTGAATGTGTTATTTTTTCTCTTGTTTTCTTATTGCCTCGTGGCCTCAGTTCTGTCAGGGCCCACATCCCAGGAAAAAATGGTTTGTTGCGGATGGAGTACAGAGATATATAGTGGACTGAGATGGTGCCGGAAAACTCAGTTGGACCCAAATCCTGAAGGCCTCTATTTGTTTTGGATTTTATTCTGAAGGGTACAGGGACTTATGAAAGAATTCCAAAGGGGGGTCCTATTTATAAAGTAACTGTCCCAGACCAGACAAGAAATGGCAAATTATAGAATTAAAGCAGTTCTAGTGAATATAGAGGGGAAGGAATAGATTTCAGGTACTCCTATCACTCCCAGGAAGGAAGGTATGAGTGGAGGCCTGTAGGGAGGCTGGAACTCCCATCTCCACCCAGCAGTAATGAGGAGTACCCCAGCTTGGATGTCAGAGGAGGCCAAGTGGGAACCTGGACTTTTACCTCCACCTGGTAGTAACAAGGCACCACTCCTTCCTTCTCCCGGAGTGGAGTCAGAAAAAAGCAGCCAAAGGGAAGGCCTAAAGAATATCCAGAGTCCTATAACATGTTAACCAAAATGTCCCAAATTAAATTGAAAAGTCATTGTCATCCCAAGAACCAGGTAGAGCTCCAGTTGAATGAAAAAGTACATTCAACAGATGCTAACACCAAGGTGATAGAGATGTTAGAATTATCTGAGAAAGATTATAGAGTAACCGTCATAAAAATGCCTGAACTAGCAATTACAAACATACTTGTACAAGTGAAAAAGTAGAAAGTCACCCAATATGAAACAGATCATTGGAATAGCTCTATGATTATTAAGCCCTATGAACTTGTAATTAAAATCTCCTCAAAAAGAAATCTTCAACCCAAGAAACTAGGGGTTCACTGGAAACTTCCTCTCAAGAGCCTTAACTTAATCACAACTTTTGGCATATAAGATAATATTCACCCTTTTGCCATATAAAGTGATATTCATGGGTTCTGGGGATTAGGATGTGGCCATATTTTGAGGAGCCACCATTCAGCCTACTACCTATAGCCATAGTAATCAAGATGTGTGATATTGATGCAGAAATAAACATAAAGACCAATGAAACAGAACAGAAAACCCAGAAACAGATGCACACAAATGAGCTCAACTGATGTTATACAAAAAGCAAGAAAACCACTTCAACAAATAGCGCTGGAGATTTAGAACATCCATGAGGGGAGAAAAGAACCTCTCTCCAAGTTTCACATCTTATTAAAAACTAACTCAAAATGGATCCTGTACTTTAAAATGTAAAACTATGCAGCTTTTAGCAAAAAAACATAGGAGAAATTATTTGGGACCTAGGAGAAAGGAAAGAATTCTTGGACTCAACTCCGAAATCACAGCTTATAAGAGGAAAAATGGACAAATCAGACTTTATCAAAATTAGAACTTCCTCTGTGACAGATCCTGTTAACAGAATGAAAAGATAAGCAACAGACTGGGAGGATTTATTTGCATACCACGTTATCTGACAGATTTTTTTCTAGAATATACAAAGAATGCTCAAAACTCAACAGTACAACACACACACAGTCCACTTAGAAAATGACCAAAGATATGAACAGACATTCACCAAAGAGGATATACAGCTGGCAAATACACGAAAAGATGTTCAACACCATTAGCCATTAGGGAAATGCAAATTAAATCCACAATGAGATATCATGTGCACCTAACAGTGACTAATATTAAAAAATAGTGACAACACCAAATGCTAGTGAGGATGCAGAGAAATAGGATCACTCATATATTACTAGTGAAAATAGTTTGCCATTTTCTTAAAAAACTAAAATGAAATATGACCCAGCAATTGCACTCCTGGGCATTTATCCCACAGAATTGAAAACCTATGTTCACACAAAACCTGTACACAAATATTTATAGAAGTTTCTTTGTAATAGCTAAAAACTTCAAACAACCCTGATGAACTTTTATGGGTGAATGGTTAAACAAACTATAGTTTTAAAAAAACCCTCAAATCTGTCTAAAAACCAAGTCATACCTTATTAAAAAATTAACTCAAAATGGATCAGGGGACTTCCCTGGTGGCGCAGTGGTTAAGAATCTGCCTGCCAATGCAGCAGGAGACACGGGTTCGAGCCTTGGTCCGGGAAGATCCCACATGCCACGGAGCAACTAGGCCCGTGTGCCACAACTACTGAGCTGCGCTCTAGAGCCTGCGAGCCACAACTACTGAGCCCACGTGCTGCAACTACTGAAGCCCGTGTGCCTGGAGCCTGTGCTCCGCAACAAGAGAAGCCACCGCAATGAGAAGCCCACACACTGCAACCAGGAGTAGTCCCCGCTCACCACAACTAGGGAAAGCCCGCACACAGCAACGAAGACCCAACGCAGCCAAAAAGTTAATAAATTAATAAATAAATAAATTTAAAAAAAATGGATCAGGGACTTAAATGTAAGATGTAAAACTATAAAACTTCTAGCAAAAGACATAGGAGAAAAATCTATAAATTGGACTTCAAAATTAGAAACTTCCTAGAAAAATTAGAAACTTCCATGGTATACCATGGAATACTATGCAACAATAAAGAGGAATGGACTGTGGATACACACAACAACCTGGATAAATATCCAGAGAATTATGCTGAGTGAAAAAAGCCAAAGGATGCATACCCTATGGTTCCATTCACATAACATTCTTGAAATGATAAAATGATTGAAATGGAAAACAGATTAGTGGTTGCCAGGGGTTGAGGAGGTGGGCATGTGTGGAGCTGGAAGGAAGTGGGTGTGGTTATAAAGAGCAACAGGAGGCATCCTTGTGGCGATGGAAATGTTCTGTATCTTAACTGTATCCGTGTCAATATCCCGACTGTGGTATTGCACTATATATAGTTTTACAAGTTGTTTCCTTAGAGGAAACTGGGTAAAAAGTACTTGGGATCCCTCTGTATTATTTATAATAACTACATGTAAATCCGTAGTGTTCTCAAAATAAAAATTTTAATAATAGTATTATTATGAAGCAAACAACTGTGTAACCACCCTATATAGTTGGCCAGCATCTCAGAAGCCCTCTGCCCACCTCATCCCATTCAAAATTACTCCTTCCCCTAAAAGTAACCTCTGTTTTGACTTTTTATGGTACTAACTTTCTGGCTTATGTTTATAGTTTTACCACCTAAGTTTGCATCCTCCAAGATAGCAGTTTTTCCTGTGTGTTTTTTTTTTTTTCTGTTTACTGCATGCTTACTTCCTAGCTTATTTATTTCTGTTTATTTTTTAGTTTTTTCATTCCTTCTATTTTATTTGAGTTTACATTGTTGTTCTCTCTCTAACTTCAAGAGATGAATGCTTATCTCATTTATTTGTAGACTTTGTCCTTTTCAAAGGCCAGTATACACTTTTAAGATGAAATGTTTTCCTCTAAATACTGCTTTAGCTGCATCCCCAACCAGGTTTGATATGAAGTATTTTCATTATCACTGTGTTAAAAACATCTTATAAGATCACTATGATTTTTTTTTTTTTTTTTGCTGTACGCAGGCCTCTCACTGCCGTGGCCTCTCCCATTGCGGAGCACAGGCTCCAGACGCGCAGGCTCAGCAGCCATGGCTCACAGGCCCAGCCGCTCCGCGGCATGTGGGATCTTCCCAGACCGGGGCACGAACCCGTGTCCCCTGCATCGGCAGGTGGACTGTCAACTACTGCGCCACTAGGGAAGCCCTATGATTTCTTTTTTGACTCCCACACAAGAATTTACTTTTATGTTGTTGTTTTGTAATTGATTTCTAATTTAACTGCAGTGTGGTGGGGGAACAGAGTCTGATTAATTACAATCCTTTTAAATTTGCTGAGAATGCTTTATAGCCAGTATATGGTCAATTTTCATAACTTATCTGTATGTGCTTTAAAAGTATTTGTAATATGGTAGTAGTTATGGTCAGTATTTTATATATGACCATTAGGTCAACTTTTCTCATTTTGCCATTCAAATCATATATTCTTACAGATTTTTGTCTGCTGTTCTTTTAATTACTGAGACTTAAAAATCTCCCATTATGCTGGTGGATTCCTCTATTTCTCAGCTTTCACTTTTTTTGAGGTCATCTTATTAAGGGCTTACGCATTTTAACTGGCTATAGCTTCCTGGTCAATTGAACTTTTATTACTGTAAAGTGACTGTCATTAATTTAGTATTGATTCTTGCCTTAAGGTCAATTTCATCTGATATTAATACAGCAGGCTATTAATACAGCCTTCTTACGGTTAACGTTTGCATAGTATATCTATTCACAACCCTACAAGACATTCATTTTATTATTTAATACATTTGGAGTTACCCATCTACGTGTTAGCTTTTTACCCTTTATTTTTTCTCCCAACTCGGACTTTCCATCTGGGATCATTTTCTTTTTGCCTAAAAGGCACCTTTTTATAATTTCCTATAGTGAGACTGTGCTCTTGGCAAACTCTCTTAGTTTTTGTCTGAAAAAAAATTTTTTTCCTGATCCCTGATAGATATTTTTGGTTGCTGTAGAATTCTAGGTTGATGGTTATTTTCTTTTAACTATATTAAAGGTATTTTTCCATTGTCTTCTGCCTTCTGTTGTTCTGATGAAGAAATCAGATAATTTCTTATTGCTACTAATGGTTGCCTTTTTGAGGATAATATATTTCATTTTCTCTGGCCAATTTTTAACACTTTATTTTTTGGTTTTCTTTAGTTTCGCTATTTCACTTTTATTTGTATTGCTTGGGATGTGTTGAGCTTCTTGAGTCAGAACTCCTGTTTTTCATCATTTGCTTGACAACATCAACCATCCTTTCTGCAAGTATTGCCCTCTGCCCTCTTATCCTCCCCTTGGGGGACTCCATCTGATTGTATTTTAGATTTTCATACTGCTTCTTCTAAGTCTACCATATCTTCTGTATTTTCTATCTTTTTGTCTTCCTAATCTAGTCTGACGCTATTTTCTTTCTAACTGGATTGCTTAGTTATAACAACCTATGATCCAGTTAACTAAACCTTTCTTTTCCTAGCTATATCGTCACACTTGTTTCTCATTTATTTAAACTTATTTTGCACAGCTGTTTTATAGTATGTACCTGTTAAATCCAATGCCTGCAGATGCTGTGGGTCTGGTTTGGTTTGTTATTTCTCCTTCCTTTTGCTTATAGAGTCTGATGTGGGGGGGGGGAGGTTCTTGATATTCTTTGGCTACAGTTTGGACATTGTATTTGAAAAATTATTTGTAGAAATACGTTAAGGCCAAGACTTGAGGGGCTTTACTTCAGAGAAAAGTTGCACTTGCCTCTGCCAGATTCCTGGGTTACTACTAATTCAGAATCACTTTAAAGCAAGTTTAAGCCTTGTCAAGACAGGCGATTTGAAAACTGGCCATAATTCTGTGAGGGCTGTTGTACTTCTGGTTCATCCTGTCTTATTAGACTCCCTGCTAATGTCCTGGGCTTGATTCTGTCCTTCTATCCTGGATAAATGGTTTCTCTTCATTTTTGGCCTCATAATTTCTTACTGTATTATCATTTTTTTATGCTATTAAGATTTTTTAAAATGTTTTACCCACACTTTTTGTTGTTTTCACCATATAAATTAGCCTTCAATGACAGGGTGACATATGGTATCTTCTTTTATCAGTTATATAAAGTTCTTAATAGCTACAAAGTTCTAAAGTTAAAGAATGGGATCTGAAGAAAAAAAATCCATAATTAAAACTTTATTTGATAAGATCAGGAAGCATTATGATTTCTCCTCGTAGATTAAAACATCTTTGGGTCCAAAACATAATAGTCCTCTCTTGAGTGCTCTTTTAAGTTTCTATTAGTAGAACAAATAAAGATAAGCAACAATGGAAGACTAGAAAATTTAAAAGCAGCTGAAGTTCTAGAAACACATCAGAAATTAGTGTAACTAAGGTAAGGTATTAGTTTCCTAGAGCTGCTAAGAACAAATTACCATAAACTGTGTGGCTTAGAACCACAGAAACTCATCTCTTACAGTTCTGGAGGCCAGAAGTCTGGAATCAAGGTGTCAGCAGGGTGGTGCTCCCTCCAGAGGCTCTACCGGAGAGAATCTGTCCCTCGCCTTTTCTAGCTTCTAGTGGCTGCAGGTGTCCCTGGCTTGTGGCCGCCTCACTCCAATCTCCCTCATGGTCATGTGGCTTCCTCCTCTTCTGAGTCTTCTGTGTGTCTATCAAATCTCCCTCTGCCTTTCTCTTACAAAAACACTTGTGATGGCATTAGGGCTCATTCACGTAATCTAGGATAATCTCCCCATCCCTAAATCCTTAACTTAATTACATCTGCAAAGGCTTTTGTTTTTCCCTACATAAGGTCACATTCACAGGTTCCAGGGATTAGGACATGGATTATCTTTTTAAGGGCCACCACTGAGCCCACTACAGGTGCTATGATGCAAAACAAAATTAAATATAGCTATTGTTGTGATAAAATCTTGTTAAGATGAATAATAGTTGCTAAGAAATAAATCTGAATATTGCTCCAGGTCAAATTTGGAGTGTCCAACTTATTCTTTTTTCATTCTTCCACCTTCCCTTAGTGTCTCTTACTTAAGTCATGACAGTCATATCCTCCTCTCACATCCAGTTACCTAAAAAAGAAAGTGGTTACATGTGTGTTTGTCTTCCATACAAAAATATCTAAGGCTGCATGGAAACTGGGCATATTAACTCTGAAATGATAGCAGTGATTGCTCTAGGGAGAACTGGATATGCATTCAGAATACATGGAGTACCCTCCCGTGTTACAGACTGCAAGCATCCATCCTTTATGTTTTCTTCTTGCTTCTTTTGGGTGTTTACCAAACTAACATTAGAACCATGTGGGACATGAATTATAGAGTTTCCTCTTTCCCACAGTAGGGATAGAGTTCTAAGGATACACATACAATAAGTCCCCTACATATGAACCTAAGAACATTTTATGTATACAGTAAGTCAAAAAGTATACATACTAAAATTCCAATTTTATAGTCATTTCAAAAAGCCTTCAGTCCTTGAGTGCTTTGGCACCAAAGTGGCTCCATAGTGTTTTCTGTTGCATTTCCCATCTGAGCCAGAAGGTGGAGGTGGTTCTCATTAGGGTAGTCACCCCTCCGCCCCTTCCTGACCCAGGAAGTTCAGCGTTCTCTTTCGGAATTAGGGAGTCAGCTTTTTGAAAATTCATAATGGCAATGACTTCTTGAATTTTAAAACATTAAATAATATAACAAGCACTAAATGAATATTGGCTCATTTGATAAACTACATGTGAGACTGCTTGGCAGAGAGCTGCATTTCTAGAAGACATTTGAAATTGGGACTATCTTTATGGTTCTAAAGGAAAAGAGATTTCATAGCGTTGGACCACTAGTATCAGTTAACGTTCACGTAATCAACATGCTTCTGATTTCTGCATACTTAACCTCTTAGGTCCCTTACTTTTTGTCCTCTGATTAGAGGTTGCAAACTGCTAATCTGAGGGTCAAATCCAGTTCACTGACCTATTAAGTTTGCCTGGATAGTTTAAAAATTGGGAAAACTTACATAAAAATCTTGATTTCTGACTTCTCTTGAGGGATTGGGAAATCTGACCACATTGCTTACATTCCCACAGGACAACAATGTGTTGGTGATACATAGTAGAAACTGGCTTTGGAGAGGACATCCCAGCTCCAGTCAGCTACTATGTGTACCGTGCCCATCAGGTTTTACTTTTCCTGCTTCCTTACTGATGCCTGGCTCCTGCAGGTCCTTACGTCTCTGACTGTTCTTAGCAGATCAGCAAGTGCCTTGCTGCCGAGGAGACAGATAACTACATTTTATATAGACGAGCCGGCGGAACAGTTTTTGAAAGTTTGTGTGTGTGTGTGTGTGTTTAGTATAACTGCAAGAAAATTAAGTCCCAAACATTCAACAGACTTAAAAAGAAGAAAGATTTCCCTAGGTTATGTGATTTATATCACTTTTGAAGTTCCTTAATTCTTTCATTAGTTAATTTATTATCTATCTATCATCTATATATCTATCTTTCTTTTGCTAAAGACATTGGAAAATGTAACAAACTACGAATTAAACCAAACTAATAAAAACTTTACCAAGGCTATTTTTTCTTTCTAAAGTGCTTAATAATATATATATATATTTAACATACTGAACTGTGAACCACGCAGGCATGTTGCCTGCTTGGAGTTTACTAGAAGCTATTATTTCCACTGTGTAGCTGTGTGTATCATCCCGATAATTTTTGATTTTTATTTCAAGCACATTCAGATTTCCAACTAACACTTGAATAAATGGTACATACAACACGTCGGCGACCACTGCTGTGACGAAGAACAACTATTAACGTTACCCTGGCAAGATAATGAAAAACTACGTCTTTAAAAAGTCAACATTATACTCGGTGGCAAAATTCTAGAGCAGAGGCCATAAACTGGTAGCCCTACTACTATATCTGTCCCACACACTGTATTCAAAAAATTTGAATTTGCAAGCACTGAAAATCGCAATACTATAGCGCATCCTCCACAAGGGGGCGCTTCCAGAACACTTGACTGGGTCAAATGACATGCCTGGCCTTACAGGGCACTAGAGTTTGTGACCTGTGCTCCAGGTATTCTTTTTCAATTCAGAAATATTACAAGGAGGCTCATTTTCACCATTTCCCCCTATTTTTAAAAAGTATTGGTAATATATGAAGGCATGAAAAAAATACCAAGAAGCAGCTGTTGGAAATGATGAAGCTAAAATGTGACATCATCGTAGGGTATAAAATCCAAATAAATTAGCAAACTATCAGAACTAATCAGAAGATTTAATAAAATGACTGTGAATCGATAAATGTAGCTATTAACAATGCTCTAGTATTTCAGCAAGATAATTTCTCCCTCCCCTCATCTTATTTTTTTAATTGCAGTATAGTTGATTTACAACGTTGTGTTAGTTTCACCTCATCTTTTTAAAAATGTGTGCTAAATACAGTTGGTTCTTGTTATGTGTGGTAGCTAAGTTCTATAAAGTTGCCACGAACTCTGACTTAGTGAATACTGAACCACTGCTTCTAGGGGGAACACAGGGATGGGTTTCTGTGAGCCTCTGGTCACAACATTTTTGTCGACTGATCAATATATGACCTTGCTTTTTGTGTGTTTCTGTTTAAAGACACTTTATTTAATATATAGTGTTGACTCACTAACACTGATCTCACAGCCAACAACACTGTCACTCAGGGGACTTCCCTGCTGGTGCAGTGGTTAAGCCTCCACACTCCCAATGCAGTGGGCCCAGTTTCAATCCCTGGTCAGGGAACTAGATCCTGCACGCCGCAACTAAGAAGTCCACATGCCACAGCAAAGATCCCGTGCACTGCAACTAAGACCCGGCACAGCCAAAATAAAAAAAATTTTTTAATTTAAAAAAAAGCTGTCACTCATGCCTGTAGGAAGCTTCCCTAACACATATTTTCTCTGTAAGGTAATCACAGCCTTCCACTTAGGAATATTAGACAGCACTTCTGCTTAGGGCCATTTTAAACAGCAAAATCACCCACGAAAAGCACAAAAATGTGAAAACCATGGCACTAAGTAGATTGTGAAAAGGACATTTGTTGACATTTTGAGAGGTGGCACAGAAAGCAGAGGGTCACCTTGTTCTGCCCTAGCTGGGAAGGTGCACATTCGGTGACTCAAACATTTTCCCCAGTCTGAGCATTTGTGTGTCTGAATGACCTGAAAGTGTTCTAAATAGTGGTTTGTGGTTACAAATAAATTTTAGTAAGTAGGCAAATTAAAAAATACAGAATCTGCAAATAATGAGGATTGGCTGTATGTAAACTTACAAGCACACACATAATTTTACAAAAATACATATGTACTTTTTTTTTTTTTTTTTTGCAGTACGCGGGCCTCTCACTGCTGTGGCCTCTCCCGCTGCAGAGCACAGGCTCCGGACGCGCAGGCCCAGTAGCCATGGCCCACGGGCCCAGCCGCTCCGCGGCATGCGGGATCCCCCCGGACCAGGGCACGAACCCGTGTCCCCTGCACCGGCAGGCGGACTCCCAACCACTGCGCCACCAGGGAAGCCCCTGTACCTTTTTTTCAATGCAATTTTTCCTTTAGTGTTTTGGTTCCTTCCCCTTTTCATCCTCCTTCCTCTCCTCTATTACATACTCCTCTATTTTCACCCCTCCCCCAGGGTAATTTATGTTGCTAACTTAATTGACATCATTCCATCTTTTCCTTATGCTTATTTAATCATATTAAAAAACCCACATGCACATAAACATATATTGTTTTACAAAACTAGAATCTTAAACATTCTTATCTCCATCTTGCTTTTCTTACTCATCAATATCTTATGGAAATTCATCCAAGTCAACTAGTGTGTCTCTAACCCAATCTTTCAATCTTTACAATAGCTGTGTCATATTCCATAGTTGGGGGGGTGTATCTACTTCCTTCTTGATAAACATTCACTTTGCTAGAACAAATAATGCTGCAATAAAGTTCATAGGACATATATTCCTTTATTTCTGTCAGCTATGTCATCAGGAAAGGGACTGCTGGCTGTTGTCAGATTATTTTCCAAAATGTCTCTAACAGCTGACATTTCCATCAGCAGCATATGAGAGTACTCTTAACACACGTCCCTATAAGGAATAGATGTTATATGTCTTTTTTATTTTTGCCAGGATGCTAGTAAGAGAGTAATCTATCTCATTATCATTTTAGTTTGTATTTCCTTGACTACCACTGAGATTTTGTTTGTTTTCATTTGGATTTGCTTATCTGAGGACAACCTGATTTTCCACTGTTCTGTCTAATCCCTTCTTGTTGAAATATAAGAGTTCCTAATATATCAGAAATCCTAAATTTGTTTTCTGATTTAAAAGTATTTTTCCAAATTATTAGACTTTGATTATGGTATTTTTCCTAAACATGATTTTAACTTTAATATAGTCAAAATGTTCAAATATCCCTTTTTTTTTTTTTTCTTAAACAATAAACTTTAATTATTCACAGTTCTGGAGGCTGGGAAGTCCAGAGCAGAGTGCCAGCAGGGTCAGATTCTGGTGAGAGCACTTTTCCTAAGAAAGAGAAAGTAAGTACTCTTTCTCTCTCTCTCTCTCATATAAAGGACATGTCTCTTCTAATACATAGAGCAGGCCATCAGGAAGGGCAGGCTGGGGCTCTCCTGCACAGTCTGAAGCTGCTATCCATAGGCAGAATTTCTTCTTCTCCTTTTTAAAAAAATATTTTATTTTCATACAGCAGGTTCTTAGTAGCTATCTATTTTATGCATATTAGTATATATATATGTCAATCCCAATCTCCCAGTTCATCCCCACCCCCACACTTTCCACCCTAGGTGTCCATATGTTTGTTCTCTATATCTGTGTCTCTATTTCTGCCTTGCAAGCTGGGTCATCCATACCACTTTTCTAGATTCCACATATATACGTTAATATGCAATATTTGTTTTTCTCTTTCTGACTTACTTCACTCTGTATGACACTCTCTAGGTCCAGCCACATCTCTACAAATGACCCAATTTCGTCCCTTTTTATGGCTGAGTAATATTCCATTGTATATATGTACCACATCTTCTTTATCCATTCATCTGTTGACAGGCATTTACGTTGCTTCCATGACCTGGCTATTGTAAATAGTGCTGCAGTGAACATTAGGGTGCATGTGTCCTTTTGAATTATGGTTTTCTCTGGGTATATGCCCAGTAGTGGGATTGCTGGGTCATATGGTAATTCTATTTTTAGTTTTTTAAGGAACCTCCATACTGTTCTCCATAGTGGCTGTATTGATTTACATTCCTACCAACAGTGCAAGAGTGTTCCCTTTTCTCCACACCATCTTCAGCATTTATTGTTTGTAGATTTTCTGATGATAGCCATTCTGACCAGTGTGAAGTGATACCTCATTGTAGTTTTGATTTGCATTTCTCTAATAATTAGTGACGTTGAGCAGCTTTTCATGTGCTTCTTGGCCATTTGTATGTCTTCTTTGGAGAAATGTCTATTTAGGTTTTCTTACCATTTTTGGATTGGGTTGTTTGTTTTTTTTTAATATTGAGCTGCATGAGCTGTTTATATATTTTGGAGATTAATCCTTTGCCCATTGATTCTTTTGCAAATATTTTCTTGCATTCTGAGGGTTGTCTTTTCATCTTGTTTATAGTTTCCTTCACTGTGCAAAAATCTTTAAGTTTCATTAGGTCCCATTTATTTTTGTTTTTACTTCCATTACTCTAGGAAGTGGGTCAAAAAAGATCTTGCTGTGATTTATGTCAAAAAGTGTTCTTCCTATGTTTTCCTCTAAGAGTTTTATAGTGTCCGGTCTTACATTTAGGTCTCTAATCCATTTTGAGTTTATTTTTGTGTATGGTGTGAGGGAGTGTTCTAATTTTTCTTTCACAAGTAGCTGTCCAGTTTTCCCAGCACCATTTATTGAAGAGACTGTCTTTTCTCCATTGTATATCCTTGCCTCCTTTGTCATAGATTAGTTGACAATAGGTGTGTGGGTTTATCTCTGGGCTTTCTATCCTGTTCCATCAATTTATATTTCTTTTTTTCTTTTGCCAGTACCATATTGTCTTGATTAATGTAGTTTTGTAGTATAGTCTGAAGTCAGGAAGTCTGATTCCTCCAGCTCCGTTTTTTTCCCCTCAAGATTGCTTTGGCTATTAGGAATCTTTTGTGTCTCCATACAAATTTTAAAACTTTTTGTTCTAATTCTGTAAAAAATGCCATTGATAATTTGATAGGGATTGCATTGAATCTATAGATTGCTTTGGGTAGTATAGTCATTTTCACAATATTGATTCTTCCAATCTAAGAATATGGTATATCTCTCCATCTGTTTGTGTCATCTTTGATTTCTTTCATCAGTGTCTTATATTTTTCTGAGTACAGGTCTTTTACCTCCATAGGTAGGTTTATTCCTAGGTATTTTCTTTTTTTGTTGCAATGGTGAATGGATTGTTTCCTTAATTTCTCTTTCTGATCTTTTGTTAGTGTAGAGGAATGCAAGAGATTTCTGTGCATCAATTTTGTATCCTGCAACTTTACCAAATTAATTGATTAGCTTTAGTAGTTTTCTGGTGGCATTTTATGATTCTCTATGTATAGTATCATGTCATCTGCAAACAGTGACAGTTTTACTTCTTGTTTTCCAATTTGTATTCATTTCTTTTTCTTCTCTGATTACTGTGCATAGGACTTCCAAAACTATGTTGAATAATAGTGGCAAGAGTGGACATCCTTGTCTTGTTCCTGATGTTAGAGGAAATGGTTTCACTTTTTCACCATTGAGAATGATGTTTGCTGTGGGTTTGTCATATATGGGTTTATTATTTTGAGGTAGGTTCCCTCTATGCCCACTTTCTGGAGAGTTTTTATCATAAATGTGTGTTGAATTTTGTCAAAAGCTTTTTTGGCATCTATTGAGATGATATGGTTTTTATTCTTCAATTTGTTAATATGGTGTATCACATTGATTGATTTGCATACATTTAAGAATCCTTGCATCCCTGGGATAAACCCCACTTGATCATGGTGTGTGATCCTTTCAATGTGTTGTTGGATTCTGTTTGCTAGTATTTTGTTGAGGATTTTTGCATCTATATTCATCAGTGGTATTTGTCTGTAATTTTCTTTTTTTGTAGTATCTTTGTCTGGTTTTGGTAACATGGTGATGGTGGACTCGTAGAATAAGTTTAGGAGTGTTCCTTCCTCTGCACTTTTTTGGAAGAGCTTGAGAAGGATGGGTGTTAGCTCCTCTCTAAATGTTTGATAGGATTCGCCTGTGAAGCCATCTGGTCCTGGACTTTTGTTTGTTGGAAGATTTTTAATCACAGTTTCAATTTCATTACTTGTGATTGTTCTGTTCATATTTTCTATTTCGTCCTGGTTCAGTCTTAGAAGGTTATACCTTTCTAAGAATTTGTCCACTTCTTCCAGGTTGTCCATTCTATTGGCATAGAGTTGCTTGTAGTAGTCTCTTAGGATGCTTTGTATTTCTTTGGTGTCCATTGTAACTTCTCCTTTTTCATTTCTAATTTTATTGATTTGAGTCCTCTCCCTCTTTTGCTTGATGAGTCTGGCTAATGGTTTATCAATTTAGTTTATCTTCTCAAAGAACCAGCTTTTAGTTTTATTGATCTTTGCTATTGTTTTCTTTGTTTCTATTTCATTTATTTCTGCTCTGACATTTATGATTTCTTTCCTTCTGCTAACTTTGTGTTTTGTTTGTTCTTCTTTTTCTAGTTCCTTTAGGTGTAAGGTTAGATTATTTGAGATTTTTCTTGTTTCTTGAGGTAGGATTGTATTGCTATAAACTTCCCTCTTAGAACTTCTTTTGCTGCATCCCATAGGTTTTGGATCATTGTGTTTTCATTGTCATTTGTCTCTAGGTATTTTTTGATTTTCTGTTTGATTTCTTCAGTGATCTCTTGGCTATTTAGTAATGTATTGTTTAGCCTCCATGTGTTTGTGTTTTTTACGTTTTTCCCCCTGTAATTTATTTCTAATCTCATAGTGCTGTGGTCGAAAAAGATGCTTGATATTACTTCAATTTTCTTAAATTTATCGAGGCTTGATTTGTGACCCACAGTGTGATCTATCCTGGAGAATGTTTCATGTGCATTTGAGAAGAAGGTGTAATCTGCTGTTTTGGGATGAAATGTCCTATAAATATCAATTAAGTCTATCTGGTCTATTGTGTTATTTAAAGCTTGTGTTTCCTTATTTTCTGTCTGGATGATCTATCCATTTGGTGTAAGTGAGATGTTAAAGTCCCCCACTATTGTGTTACTGTCGATTTCCTCTTTTAGAGCTGTTAGCAGTTGCCTTATGTATTGAGGTGCTCCTATGTTGGGTGCATATATATTTATAATTGTTATATCTTCTTCTTGGATTGATCCCTTGATCATTACGTAGTGTCCCTTGTCTCTTGTAACATTATTTTAGTCTTTTTTTTTTTTTTTTGCTGTACGCGGGCCTCTCACTGCTGCGGCCTCTCCCGCTGCGGAACACAGGCTCCGGACGCGCAGGCCCAGCGGCCATGGCCCACGGGCCCAGCCGCTCCGCGGCACGTGGGATCCTCCCGGACCGGGACACGAACCCCTGTCTCCCGCAGGCGGGGGGTTGGCAGGCAGACTCCCAACCACTGCGCCACCAGGGAAGCCCTAAAGTCTGTTTTATCTGATATGAGTATTGCTACGCCAGCTTTCTTTTGATTTCCATTTGCATGGAATATCTTTTTCCATTCCCTCACTTTCAGTCTGTATGTGTCCCTAGGTCTGAAGTGGATTTTACATAGACAGCTTATATATGGGTCTTGTTTTTGTATCCATTCAGTGAGCCTGTGTCTTTTGGTTGGAGCATTTAATCCATTCACGTTTAAGGTAATTATTGATATGTATGTCCCTATTACCATTTTCTTAATTGTTTTGGGTTTGTTTTTTGTAGGTCCTTTTCTTCTCTTGTGTTTCCCAGTTAGAGAAGTTTCTTTAACATTTGTTGTAGAGCTGGTTTGGTGGTGCTGAAGTCTCTTAGCTTTTGCTTGTCTGTAAAGCTTTTGATTTCTCCATCTAATCTGAATGAGATCCTTGCTGGGTAGAGTACTCTTGGTTGTAGGTTCTTCCCTTTCATCACTTTAAGTATATCATGCCACTCCCTTCTGGCTTGTAGAGTTTCTGCTGAGAAATCAGCTGTTAACCTTATGGGAGTTCCCTCGTATGTTATTTGTCATTTTTCCCCTGCTGCTTTCAATAATTTTTCTTTGTCTTTAATTTTTGCCAGTTTGATTACTGTGTGTCTCGGCGTGTTTCTCCTTGGGTTTATCCTGTATGGGACACTGCACTTCCTGGACTTGGGTGGCTATTTCCTTTCCCATGTTAGGGAAGTTTTCAACTATAATCTCTTCAAATATTTTCTCGGGTCCTTTCTCTCTCTCTTCTCCTTCTGGGACCCCTATAATGCGAATGTTGTTGCGCTGAATGTTGTCCCAGAGGTCTCTTAGGTTGTCTTCATTTCTTTTCATTCTTTTTTCTTTATTCTGTTCCGCAGCAGTGAATTCCACCATTCTGTCTTCCGGGTCACTTATCCGTTCTTCTGCCTCAGTTATTCTGCTATTGATTCCTTCTCGTGTGTTTACCATTTCAGTTATTGTATAGCTCATCTCTGTTTGTTCTGTAATTCTTCTAGGTCTTTGTTAAACATTTCTTGCATCTTCTTGATCTTTGTCTCCATTCTTTTTCCAAGCTCCTGGATCATCTTCACTATCATTATTCTGAATTCTTTTTCTGGAAGGCTGCCTATCTCCACTTCATTCAGTTTTTCTGGGGTTTTATCTTGTTCCTTCATGTGGTACATAGTTCTTTGCCTTTTCATTTTGTCTATCTGTCTGTGAATGTGGTTTTTGTTCCACAGGCTGCAGGATTGTAGTTCTTCTTGCTTCTGCTGTCTGCCCTTGTTGGATGAGGCTATCTAAGAGGCTTGTGCAAGCTTCCTGATGGGAGGGACTGGTGGTGGGTAGGGCTGGGTGTTGTTCTGGTGGGCAGAGCTCAGTAGAACTTTAATCCGCTTGTCTGCCAATGGGTGGGGCTGAGTTCCCTATTTGTTGTTTGGCCTGAGGTGACCCAGCACTGGAGCCTACAGGCTCTTTGGTGGGGCTAATGGTGGACTCCAGGGGGCTCAAGCTAAGGAGTACTTCCCAGAACTTCTGCTGCCAGTGTCTTTGTCCCCATGGTGAGCCACAGCCGCCCCCCACCCCCACGACTCTGCAGGAGACCCTCTAACACTAGCAGGTAGGTCCGGTTCAGTCTCCTATGGGGTCACTGCTCCTTCCCCCTGGGTCCTGATGCACACACTACTTTGTGTGTGCCCTTTAAGAGTGGAGTCTCTGTTTCTCCCACTCCTGTCAAATAGCAATCAAATTCCACTAGCCTTCAAAGTCTGATTCTCTGGGAATTTCTCCTCCCGTTGTCAGACCTCCAGGTTGGGAAGCCTGACGTGGGGCTCAGAATCTTCACTCCAGTGGGTGGACGTCTGTGGTATAATTGTTCTCCAGTTTGTGAGTCACCCACCCAGCAGGTATGGGATTTGATTGTATTGTGATTGCGCCCCTCCTACTGTCTCATTGCAGCTTCTCCTTTGTCTTTGGATGTGGGGTATCTTTTTTGGTGATCTCCAGTGTCTTCCTTTCGATGATTGTTCAGCAGTTGTGATTTCAGTGCTCTCGCAAGAGGGAATGAGCACACGTCCTTCTACTCCACCATCTTGAACCAATCCTTGACATTTTAAAATTACGTTTTCCCAGTCAAGGACATGATGCCTCTTTCCATTTGTTCAAACCTTATTTGATGGCTCTCAAAGAGGTTTTAGTTTCCTTCATGTAGATCCCAGTCTTGTTAAATTTATTTCCAAGTACTTGACAGATGTTGCTGCTATTATGAATGGAAAAATTCCATTTCTTTTCCTAGGAAATTATTATTAAAATAGAGAAAGGTTATTGACTTTAGTACTTATAGGCCACCTTATGAAATTTATTAATACTAATGCATTTTCTTATTAGAATCTTTTAGGCTTCCTTGGTATAATATCATCAGCAAATAGCTGGTTTTTATCTCTGCTTTTCCAGTGTTAAACCAGTTACTTCATGTCTTCACCCTACTCTTCTTTCTGTAACTTCCAAAACAACGTTGAGTATTATGGTAGTAGCATGTAGTCCTGTTTTGTTCCTGATGGTATTGAACACCCAGTGAATATTTGCTGAGAATCAGGCAGTGTCCTAGGGTCTGAGAGTACTCTGGGGAATAAAACAAAAGTCCCTGGACACATTGTGTTTACATTCTAGAAGGGGGTCCATGGAGGGACTTTGAGTACCTTTGTTTCACAAATGTTTGTTCATGTTTCTGATTTTCATCTTGTGGCTTTAGTGTTTTTCCATTTAAAGACATTGTTTACTATTGATTTTTCATAACAATTCATTCCTATTTTTTAAAAGGAATTTTAAACCTTTTGGTTTGGATAAAACCAAATTTTATCCAATGGTTTTTAAGGATGAAATGATATGATTATTTAACTTTTCTCTTTTTAACTTGTTGATGCATCTGTAATGAAATATATTGATTAGCTTACTAATACTGAATTATCCCTGCATTCCTGGAAGATATAGCATGATCTTGTTGTACTATTCATTTGTTATACTACTGGATTCTATTTACTAATATTTTATTTGAAATTTTGTATCAACTTTCAAAAGTGCATTTGCTCATTTTTGTTACTAAAGTTATGTAAGCTTTATAAAAAGATCTGAGATTTTCCACCTTTTTCCTACAGTGTGTAAATGTTCAAATAACATTGGAATTACATTATCTATTCCTTACTGGTTAACTAAATCTCAGGTGTTAATTAATCCTCTGATTCTGGTCTTATTTCAGTGGTAGCCATTGGCCTTTTGGGCACTTTAACCTCATTCTAGATCCAGTGGCTCAGGCGCTTTCCTTCTATTTGTGAGCATTACCAAATTGGTCCAGAGCTTCCATAAGTTACCTGTCATGATAGAGGAAATCTTAAGTCTCCTCTGCAGATATTGGCAGGGATGCTTCAGCTCTCATACTGAACAGGTAATCTCAATTTGTCCCATGTGCCAGAAACACAATCCTGTTAAAAAGGTAAAGGTGGGGCAAGGATGCCAGCCAGCTCCCTCAGGCCCCTTTCTCCATCAGCAAATGGATTTTGTCAAACTCCCATGGTCTCACGGGTACAAATATGTTCTAACCATAGTCTGCATTCTAAAAATAATGCTTGGAAGCTTTGCCCTGCAAATAGGCTACTGCCACAGCTTGAGCTAAATTGTTGCTAGAATTTTTCCCACCTGGGGAATCCCTCTTTTCCTCTCTAGCGACAGAGGAACTCACCACATTGCTACGTACTTCCACTCCCACAAAAACGGCAGTGTCCTTACCATCCTTAATCCGCAAAAGAAAAAAGAATGAGCCAACGGAACACTCAAGTCAGTAAAATGCTGAGGAACTCAAGCTAACGTGACCCGAAGTCTTGCCATTAACCCTGATAATACTTTCTCACTTTCCTCTCAACATTGATTATCCCTTTATGAAATAATTACTGGCAGGCCCATGAAGATTTCTTACTCTTGTTGGACCACAGGAGGTTCAAATATGATCCAGACTGGTACTCTTAAATACTGCCAAGGTCTCATTCAATACACTTATATTTATTACTGATAGTTCAAGTGTACCTTTCCCCCAGACCTCCCACTTCAGCCCTTACATGATCTTCATGTTGAAGACCTGGTCTTCTGGAAAAAAATACCATCAAAAGACCAATCTTGGGCTTCCCTGGTGGCGCAGTGGTTGGGAGTCCGCCTGCTGATGCAGGGGACACAGGTTCGTGCCCCGGTCCGGGAGGATCCCACGTGCCGTGGAGCAGCTGGGCCCGTGAGCCATGGCTGCTGAGCCTGTGCGTCCGGAGCCTGTGCTCCGCAACGGGAGAGGTCACAGCAGTGAGAGGCCCGCGTACCACAGAAAAAAAAAAAAAAAACCTTGAACCCAGGCAGAAGGAACCTTATACTGTCTTCCTAACCAGTTGTACTGCTGCAAAAGTATAAGGAATACAACCTTTCGTGTTTTAATATTTTAACAATACAAGTCTCATTTTGAAGTTAGGGAGATTCACCCTAGCAGCAGACCTTAAACTGAGGCTCTTTGAGAGCTCCCAGAAGCAGATGATGACATGAGACAAAATGCTTTCTCATGAATTTTGGAACAAGCAGATGGCACCACAATGGGGTCAGCTTCCACCCAAAATGCTGGAACACAACTGCCTGGGATTCCCCTATGCAGTGCTCTCCATGTTCCTCCTTTGTATCCTTCTCATCATTCTTTAATTTTTCTATTGTCCATTAGTTTCAGAATTTCCTGAGCCATGTCTCCTCTATTCCTTTCCATTTCTGGCCTCCTTACCATTTCCTTCTCTATTCCTCATTTATCCACAGACATGCAGGGTCCCCACTTGTTTCACGTTTGCTCCCCAAAACCTCTCTGACCTCTACATCATAAGCAAGAACATGTGAGATGCTAACCAAAGAATTCACTGCATTGCCTCCACAATCCTAACCCCATCCTTGAAGGATCTCCACACCAATTTCCTGGAATCCACTAGACTGGTTCTCGATGGCCTTAGGTCTTGGTTTTACTCCTTATCATAGCCTCTAATGATCGATTTTCTGCTTTCTTTTATAAGTATCCTAATTAAGTGCTTTTTCTCCAGAACACTTTCTCAGCTTCAGGCCACCATCAGAGCTCAACAGATGATTACGCTGGTGCTCCAAGGGGAGAGCCAACAAGAAACTACTGACCCCATGGACAATTTCACTTAGCCTTGACCAAAACCCATGGAAATTACTGAGATTGTTCTAAGACAGATGATGTTTGTATGGACCAAGACGGGACACTGACAAGGCCAGATACAGACCTTTCCCCTTTTGCCTGAATCTGCTGATGAGGCCAGATACTGACCCTCCAATTTCCCATTCTCTGTCTCATGATTGATTTGCTAAGATTAAAATTGTTTGTCCCCTGAAACTAGCTAACCACAGAGAAAACCATTTCCTCTTCACACAACTGACTGAGACTTCTGCTGGAAAAACAACCCCAAGTATAAATCACCCCTTCTGCAACTTGTTTACTCCTCCCCACAAAAGTCTAAGGCAGAATCACCCTGCAGAAACATTCTGATCTTTGGATCTTCGATGCTCCCCCTATTGCCTGAAAATAACCTATCTCCTTACTTGACTGACTTCTGTCTTTGATATAAATCACACTAAAAGTGAACAGACAATAGAGTAGTAGGGCAAAATCAAATGGACCAAGAAACAGAAATCAATCTCTGTTATGTGTAAATTTGATATATGATAATAAGGTACCACCAAGGAATGGCAAAAAAAATTGTTTTATTCGATGGTAGTGGGCAAATTAGCTCACTCCATGGAGAAAAGTAAAGAAAATAAAGTTGAATCTTTAACTGATATGAAATAAATATTAAAAAGGGTGGGTCTCAGACTGAAGACCTCAATTCAAAAGGTAAATTTATAAATCTAATTGAAGAAAATGTAGGAGAATATCCATGTGAACTAGAAGTGGGGGGAAAGTTCCTAACCAAGACTCAAATAATGAATAAATTTGACTGCATCAAAATTAAAAATTTCTGATAAACAACGTACCCATTTGGCAAAATTAACAGAAACATGACAAACCAGGAGATGTTTGCAAATCTATAACTGACCAGGGATTATATCAAGCACGATTGATTTTAGATTATGATTTGTAGACCATTACTGAGTGATAAATTCAACTTAGAGAATTGCAAGCATAATTTAAAAAAATAAAGTAGGAAAGAATAGAAAATATCAGAGTGCATAACAAGTATTAGGAGAAAATACTCATCAGCCTTTTGTTTACATCATGTAAATGAAAATGTAAAATTAAAAATATATACAATACATACATACATATATACAATAGTGTGTTTTTGTTGGGAATATATATATTTACATATATAGTACATTAATACATATTAATAATTAATAATATATTTAATTATATAGACTTAATAGACACATAATTATATATTACTGATATAATCAATATATACTCTAATTAATAATATATTGATATATAACATGTATACTCATATATGTATATATGTATGTACATAAGTATATATGTATACTTATAAGATTATAACTATACATCTTATATATTAATATATTAATGTATTATATATTATATATAATGTGTGTTGGTTGTGATGTAACATATACTTCTTACTGTTGATTATGATCAAAACAGTGAAACACTCAATATTTAAGGGGCTCAAGCAAATCACTGAGAAAAAGATGATACTCAACAGAAAATTGGGCAAAGTATATGAACAGGCAATAAATAGAGAGGGAAGCCTGAACAGCTAACGACTATATGAAGAGGTTCTCAAACTTACTAGTAATCAGGGAGATATATTTTAAAACTATAGACCCATGTTACACCCATCAGAATGGCAAAAATAAAAAAGATGTCTGCTACTAAGTGTTGGAGAAGATGGGGCATATGGGAACTCTTGCAGTTTTGACGAAAGTATAAACTGGTAAGGTCATTCTAAAATAATCATCTGGAGGTCCTTAGTGACATTAAGAATGTGAATTCTCTTTGACCCAGCAAATCCACTTCAAGGGCTATATGTGATGGCCCTCCAATCATGCCCTTAGGATGGCACATACTGAGGTGCTCTTATGGTGGTGTTTATGCTTGGGGAAGTTGGAGGAAATCTAGGTTTTATCATTAGGGAAATGGATACCTGAAATGTGGTCAATGCACACTTATAGTATGAATTACTATCCACTAGTTGGGAGCAACAGACTTGTCTCCAAACAAAGGCTGATTACTTAGAGAAAAACACAAAATATGAAAAGTATCTTTTCATAATATGGCTAAATATATTTGCCTTTTATAAAATTAATACAAATTCATTGTAAAATTTATGTAAAAACAGCTAGTATCCTCTTACCCAGAGTATAACCACTATTAATTTTGTGGTCTATATTCTCAATTTTTATGTCTTAAATAAAAGTTGGATTGTATTGCATATTTGAGTCTATAGTATGTATTGTTTTATAATTTTTTTATTTCCTTAACTCTGTATTAAATGAGTTTATGATGTGATTTATTTTCCTTAAAAACCTGACTTTGGGGCTTCCCTGGTGGCGCAGTGGTTGAAAGTCCACCTGCCAATGCAGGGGACAAAGGTTCAGGACCCGGTCCAGGAAGATCCCACATGCCGCAGAGCGGCTAGGCCCGTGAGCCATGGCCGCTGAGCTTGCGCGTCCGGAGCCTGTGCTCCGCAACGGGAGAGGCCACAACAGTGAGAGGTCCGCATACCGCAAAAACAAAAAAAAACCAAAACCAAACAAACAAAAAACAAACAAAACCTGACTTTGTTGCATTCTACCATATGCACATATCAAAGCAAATCTAACCAATTTCCTACTGTACATTTATTATTTATCAGTTTCTAACTGATTACTATTATAAACAGTCCTGCAGTGAACACCCTCTAATAGAGGCTGACGTTTGGCTCATAGGCATTGGTATAAGAAAAGTGGATGTTTACAAGCCGCAACTCTTCTGATTTAATAGATGGTCATGGTGATTGGCGATCCTATACTACCAGTGGCTGAATATCAGCCCTGCTTCTACCTCATTCTTAGTGTTTAGTTAATGTTGTTTCATTAGGATAAATTCATTGAAGTGGAACTGCTGAGACAAACAGTATGAATATATTGCCAACTTACCTTCCTGTAAGATTCTACCAAGTTAGACTCAGACAGCCGTTCTCATTAACACTAGGTATTATTATGTTTTCGATCTTTACCAATTTCTTGTTACATTTTAATGCTAAGATCCTGTACACCTCAGCACTCCAGTAACTCCAAACAATTATTGCCTCAAACGGCAGAGTCCAGATCACTCTCCTGTGCCACACTGTCTTTCATTCTGAAAAAAAGTCTGACAAGTCAAACACCTTATACCCAAAGTGTTCTGTTCCCTGTTGCTCCTTCAGAACTAAATAAACTTTGTAAACAACTATCATTTCCTTCAGCATTTGAGAGATTATTTTTTTAAATTTATTTTATTGAAGTATAGTTGATTTCTCGTGTTGTGGAAAGATTAATTATACTCCTCAAAACAAATTTTAAAAATTTGCTCATAGGTTAAGTATTATTTTCTGAGGAAACTCTTGCCCAGTGCACAAGCACTGGCTTAACTCACCTCTCAGGGTCCGGTGGGGGACAGGGGATGGCTTTCTACATCAGAGATAGTTGGACCAATGAGGATTCTCTCACTGTGTGATCATTGGCCTAACATAGCTCCATTCCAGGGCCTTTGAGCAAGGGTGCCATCAGCCTGCTGCCCAATTCTTATAAAAATAAGAGGCATTTCTCTAAAGGGCTGAATGATCGTCCATTGTTACAGAGCCTCTGATTTTTAACCTTGGATTAAGCATACATTCAGAGAGTTACTCTATTTTTTCTTTTCTTCTGATTTTCTCACATTAAAAAATCTTTGGAAACCAGACAGTATCCTTCTGAAACTAATTTTTTTTGGGTGGATCCCAAATTGTCATTTGTATCATTTTTTTTAGATTCCACAAACAGGTGACATCATATGGTATTTGTCTGTCTCTGTCTCACTTACTTCACTTACTACGATAATCTCTAGGTCCATCCATGTTGCTGCAAATGGCATTATTTCATTCTCTTTTATGGCTGAGTAATATTCCATGGTATGTATACATCCCACAACTATTTTATCCATTCATCTGTTGATGGATATTTAGGTTGCTTCCATGTCTTCTTGCCTATTGTAAATGGTTCTGCAATGAACACTAGGCTGCATGTACCTTTTCAAATTATGGTTTTCTCCAGATATATGCCCAGGAGTGGGATTGCAGGATCATATGGTAGCTGTATTTTTAGTTTTTTAAGGAATCTCCATACTGTTCTCCATAGTGGCCGCACCAATTTACATTCCCACCCAGTGTAGGAGGGTTCCTATTGGTTTTCTTTTTTTCTTTTCCTATTGGTTTTCTTTAACAAAGGACACATCATAAAAGGGCTTATAATCTTAATAGCACCTGTTATAGACAATATTAAAAGTAAATAAATCAGTTTTCACTTTACTCTTTTGTTCTGTATAAAGTGGGTGGGGAAAGGACATATTTTGATAAAAAGTGACCTAGAGAGCCATGATGATGGTCAGCATTGCTATGAATGGGAGGGCTTCTAACTCCATTTGTCTTTTTATTTCTAGGAAGGTTAGCAGTGCCCAAACATTATTCAAAATCTAACCATTATCTGGAAAAAAATACCATAGAGAGAAAGCAAAAACAATGACAATAACTTACTCTTCCCGTGTGTCAATACCCTTCCTTCTTCATATTCAAGACCCAGCTCATATGCACACCATTCCCTGGTAAGTATAGACAGGGCAAGGCCTTTCCCTTACCTAAACTCCTGGCTAATTTTATTGACTTGAAATCTTCCTTTCCTTTTAACTTATTCAATTTCCTTATGATGGCATCATATCTGAATATTTTGGTTAAACTTATATGTTTTTCCCTCACAGTAGATTCCAGGTTCTATAAGGGAAGAGAACACGCTTCCAGCATCTTTATAGCCCTAACAGCCAGCACGTGGCCTGGTACACAGAACATGCTAAATAAACAAATTGAGAATCACTAAACGAATGAATGGATATATGTGAATAAGTAGTTATCAACACTCTCAAGTTAGGAAAAAAAACAAAAGGAAAATTATTTTACAAAATTAAAACTATCAGAATCCCGAAGTTTTGTTGCTTCATGATGTATATGCTATTTCTAAACTCCGAGTAAATGAAAGAAAATGAGCACTTCAACCCTGAAATAGGTATTTCTGTATTAGGGAAAAAGAGAAGTATTTTTAGTATGGAATAAAAATAAAATTAAAGACAGAAGTACTACAAATAAACATATCTGTTCTAATATAAAACAGGGGCTCAACCAAGGGACAAAAGGTCACTACTGTCACTGAGGGAAAAAGATCTATTGGAGTCCTTATAAAGGTCTATACAGATTAGTGTCCAGAACAGTGTCTGACATTCAATAAATATTTGTCAAATAAGTGAATAATATCAAATCAAGAAAGTCAATATAATGGGAATAAATGATCAAACTGATAGCTGAAGAAGAAAGCAGTCAGCTAGGGGATCAAGAGAAGAAACGTTCCTAGAAGGCACTGCAGTAGAAAACGGGGATTAAGAAAATAGTACTTAGTAAAATTAAAAATAAATCAATCCAGGAAGTTGTATAAAGTAGAAAGAAAAGTGAAGCCTAGCGAGGCCTACCATCGATATTTTATTGGTGGGCTTATAAAATCTTAATGGAACAGATAATCCATACCTTAAATGAACACTTCCATAAAAGAGGGAAAACTGCCAAACTCATTTTATGACTGAACTGCTTTTATGCCAAAACTAGACACAGATAGTACCAGAAAAGAAAATAATAGGTTCATTTCACTTACATTTATAGTTGTGAAGATCCAGAATAAAATATTAGCTAGCCAGTCTCAACAGTGTGTTAGCAGTCAAGGAACACAAGAAGGGTTCAAGTGCGGTCAATTTGCAAGTCTACAAGACAGAAAGACTGGTCATAATTTTTCCTCTGCCGGAAAAGAACTTTTCCATTAGAAAAATACACCTTTTCTCCAACATGCCCAAGAGACTACAGTCAGCATAATTAACTAGTGACCTCCCCAAGGTCAGAGAGGAGGCTTCCCTCATTGTAAATACTGAGATCCTGAGGACCACTAGCTCTCTACTAAATACACTAATGTATTCACTAGGTCCTGAATTGAAGAGAGGGAAAAATGTTTTGCCACTCTAGAAAGGAGAGTGCTGGTTGCCACAAACTGGATAAGGTTAGCTATCATCAAAACAAAGGGCCTTAATGTCATTACTGTTATGACCCTAAAGTTTTACCATTATGCTAAAAATTTAAGTGTCTCTAAATACTAAGTACTTATCTATCTTCCCTATGGTTTTTTTTAAAATGTAAATTAAGATTTATTCTCTAAACGGAAGCTTCTAGCTACTTATAAGTCACTAATATTGCACAATGGTATTTTAAAAGTATAGCTTTATGACAAAAATGTGTTCAAGATTATAACAACTGTAAAGTAGAAGAAAAAATTATTTTGTAATCTCAACAGGTTTTGGGATTTGATCTTTTTATCTTATTTTTTAAAGAGAGTTGAAAATAATAAAAAGTGAAACAGATTATTTTCATACAAGCTGACCCAGGGTAATCAGTCACCCTGATTACAGCAGGCCTTTCTGGCTACATAGGGTTGTTGCCTTAGACAACGCAAGTTGTCTACCGCTTTTGGATCAGCAAGGCAGAAGCACCTCCTCCTCCGCTGCAAATACTGGCAAGACCACATTCTCCTTGCTTCAAGGCATGAGCCAATGGACGACAATCCTGGCTCCACACATCCCAACTGGATGTCCGATAGAAACAGCTCCTCCACTGCTATTCACTTTTGGGGGATCAATCTCTAGCATTTTAATGTTTGCTAGTATGACTACACTAAAGGCTTCGCTTATTTCCCACACTGTAGTACCTTTCTTTCAATCCTGCATCTTGTAAGATGCACCTGCATCTCAGGTGCAGCATGCAGGTGCAACTGGAAAATCAATAGGTTCTACAGCAGCATCAGCAAATGCTGCTATTCTTGCCAGTGGTTTAACATTGAGCCTCTCGTTGCATCTGCAGTCATCAACACCACAGCAGCTGCTCCATCATTCAGTGTGCTGGCATTGGGAGCTGTTACTGTACCATTCTCTTTTTGGAAACCCGTCTTCAGCTTTGGAACTCTGCTGAAGTCAACATGTTTATATTCTTCATCTTCTTTCACCACTACATCTGGTTTACCTTTTACTGTAATTGTGACAGGAACAACTTCACTTCCAAATTTTCCAGCTTCTCATGCTGCTTTGCTTCTGGTATAGGAGTTAACAGCATAAGTATGCTGTTCATCTCGTGCAATATTCAGCGTCTTTGCAGTATTTTCAGCACAGTTGCCCATACGAATTTTATTGTAGACATCAGTTAGCCCATCTTTTACAATCAAATCTTCAAGCTTCACCCCACTATATGGTGCTGCTCCTCTGTTCATTACGTGGGGAACATTGGACATGCTCTCCATCCCACCTGCCACCGTCACATCCTGATGTCCACACATAAGATTCTGAGAGGCCATCATGATAGCTTTCATTCCTGAGACACAAACTTTAGTTTACAGTGGTACATGGAGTAGAAATAAGTAAGCCTGCACCCAGTACTGCTTGCCTTGTAGGGGCTTGTCCTCCACCTCCTTGTAGAACATTAGCCATGTATGCTTCTTTCACTGCTTCTTTTGGAAACCCTGCCTTTTCAATGGCTCCCTGAATTGCAATGGAACCAAGCTCAGTGGCTGGCAGAGAGGAAAGCCTGCCTAGAAAGGACCCAACGGGTGTTCTTGTAGCACTTACTACGACCACTTCATTCAAAGTGGGTTTTGATCATAACTTCGTTCCACATATCTTATTTCCTGCATCCACCTCCGAAGCAGGGGGCTGCGCCTGCGGGCACCACAGCGCAGAAGGGCCGCCAGCACAGCCATGGTCACCGAGCGTGGAGCAGAGAGTTACCAGCGGAGAGATGTGGTCGCAAGCCGTGGGTCCCTGATCCCGCTTCCTCTATGGTTTTAAAGGTGTTCCAGTGATGCTTATATCTTTTACCTGGAATGACGTGTGTAACCAAAAAAAAAGTATGCATGAGAACAGCCCTGTTTAGCATATGGAATGAACTAAAAAACTCCTCAAAGGCAATGACTGTGACTGACTTCTTCAGTTTTCCCTGCAGATACCAAACTAGTGCTGGATGCACAAATGAGTGATTAGTACTTGTTAAAACTGATTTCAGTTTGAGGGCAAATTTGAATATTTTCGATGAGTAGGACAGCAGCCGCTTTATTAAGAGGTTTAAATGTATGGGTCCTACTAAAAATGTTGAAGTCAAGGCCTTCCACCTCAAGTGAAAGGTGGAAGATACAGCGGCATTCTAACAGATGCTGGAGTACAATTTTTTTTTTTATTGACATGGAAAAAGTACAAGATCATTGAGAACAGAGCCTGCATTCATTTATTCCCTTGCTCCCACAATCACTCCTTTCAAAGCCATTCAGCTCAGTTATGCTGGGCTGGTGGGACGACACACAAGCAGAAAAAGAGGCATAGAAGCGTCCTCACAAGGTTGTTTACATTTATAATAGGAGCAGGGGACAGCTCCTATTTCTGTTTTCATTGTCAGAAAACCTTAGATCATTTGGCATCTTTTTTCAGACATGCAAACTGAAAGTAAATAATGTCTTTTTTTAATCAAAAATTTTTATTGAGTTATATTAACTTACCACATTAAATTAGTTTCAGGTGTACAACATAGTGATTCTATATTTTTATACATTATGAAGTGATCAGTGCAATAAGACCAGTTGCCATGTGTCACCATACAAAGTTGTTACAATATTATTGACTATACTTCCTGTGCTGTACTTTACATCCCCATGACTTATTTTAGAGCTGGAAGTTTGTACCTCTTAATCCTCTTCACCTATTTCGTTCACTGCCTTCCAGCCCCTCCTCTCTGGCAACCACTAGTTTGTTCTCTGTAACTATGAGTCTGTTTCTGTTTTGTTTTCTTTGTTCATTTTTTTTTTTTTTTTTTCCGGTACGCGGGACTCTCAGTATTGTGGCCTCTCCCGTTGCGGAGCAGAGGCTCCGGACGCGCAGGCCCAGCGGCCACGGCTCACGGGCCCAGCCGCTCCGCGGCATGTGGGATCCTCCCGGACCGGGGCACGAACCTGCATCCCCTGCATCGGCAGGCGGACTCTCAACCACTGCACCACCAGGGAAGCCCCTTTTTTTTTTTTTTTTTTAAGATTCCACATGTAAGCGAAATCATATGGTATTTGTTTTTCTCTGACTTATTTCATTTAGCATAATACCCTCTAGATCCATCCACGTTGTCACAAATGACAAGATTTCATTCTTTTTTATGGCTTACTAGTATTTCAGTGTCTCTGTGTATCACATGTTCTTCATCCATTCATCTACTGATGGATGCTTAGGTTGATTCCATATCTTGGCTATTGTAAATAATGGTCCAATGAACATAGGAGTACATATATCTTTTCTAATTAGTGTTTTCATTTTCTTCAAATAAGTAGCAGAAATAGAAGTGCTGGATTGTACGGTAGTTCTATTTTTAGTTTTTTGAGGAATCTCCATACTATTTTCCACAGTGGCTGCACAATGTACATTCCCACCAACAGTGCACAAGCGTTCCCTTAAGAGATTCAAATCCATACACAGCCTCAAATATTTTGCACACATCCTACCATGCTCTCCTGTACTACACGAGGCTGCTCAATGTTCATTTCCCTGAATTTCTTTCTTCTACTCCTTTGTTACTATCTTCTGACTGCATTCTGCTGTTTTTGATCTCTCAAAACCTTTATCATCCTTCAAGATTCAATTCAAACATCACTGAACTGTTTCTTCCTCTCTGCTGCAATAACACCTCCTTTTCACTTTGTTACTACATTGAGCACAAAGTATAAGAAATTACTTTTTTGGGGGCGGAGTCAAGATGCCGTACTAGGAGGATGCGGGATTCACGTCTCCTCACAACTAGGGCACCCACCAGGCACCAGTGGGGGACCACCGACACCTAAGGGGGCAGGAGGAGCCCCCAGTGACCGGGTAGGACGTGGGGTGTGAGGGGAAGTGAAGGGGGAGGAGAAGTGAAGGCGGGACGGGTCTGGTGGCCCTGAGAGGTGGCTGGGGGAGGGGAAGGGATCCCACGCCCGAATGGGGAAACTGGGGAACCATCGGGAGGGCAGAGGATCAAAAGGGAGCGTGGCCAGGTTTCCGCTGCCCACTTGGGCCCCCAGGAGCCTGTTGAGATCCTGGGCCTGATCCTCTGCCCTCCTAGGCTCCCTCCAGCCACGTGGGTCCTGAGGGAGTGGGAGGGAGGGGAGGGGCAGCAAAAGTAAAGGCCGGACCTCCGGGACCTGCACCCCTGAGGGGTGGCTGGGGGAGGGGAGGAGTTCCTACACCCAGCAGGATCCACCCATGGTTAGGGGTCCAGTGGCGATGGGGGAGAACCTGGGAGAGATGGTGGGGGAGGGGCACAAAGGAAAGGAAGGGAACGGGGCCAGTGCTTTCCCTGTCCACTTAGGCACCAGGGAGACTGTTGGGCTCCCGGGCCTAATCCTCTGCCCTCGGAGCCTCCCTCCTGCCATGCAGAGCCCACGCCCCGCCCCTACGCCCCCACCCAGGGCCCCACCTCTACACTCAGAGTCCCCCTCCAACACAATGGGCCTAAACCCCACCCACACACCCTCACCCAGGGCCTTACCTCCAAACTCCTGAACTCCGTATTCCAGAGGCCCTCCTTTCCAAATGCTGCCTCTCCCCTTCTGCGAAGGTCCTAAGCAGAGGCCCCGCCCCACGCTTGAACGTCACCGTCACCCTGCCTAGGCCCCACCCCACGCGCAAACGTCCCCCCCCCCGCCTGCCTAGGTCCCACCCCACCCTAAACCTTGCCCCTGCCTAAGTTCCACCCCCACCGAATTCCGCCCCCATAGCCAAGGCTTTTATTTTTTCTTTTTTCCTCTTTTAGATTGGGCTTCTGTTTTACCTTGTTGATTCATTGTTGTTGATTCTTTCACATTCTTTTTTTTGGCGGTACGCGGGCCTCTCACTGTTGTGGCCTCTCCCGTTGCGGAGTACAGGCTCCGGACGCGCAGGCCCAGCGGCCATGGCTCACGGGCCCAGCCGCTCGCTCCGCGGCATGTGGAATCTTCCCGGACCGGGGCACGAACCCGTGTCCCCTGCATCGGCAGGCGGACTCTCAACCAGTGCGCCACCAGGGAAGCCCGATTCTTTCACATTTTTAAAAGAAGCTCATAAATCAGGTGCCCAGCTGAGCCCAGCCACGAGCCCACGTGCCAGCTGAAGGATGTGCAAGAGGGACCATTGGCAAGACCAGCAGAATCACCCAGCTAAGTCCAGCCCAGGCTATCATCTTGAACAAATAAAATGGTTGTTGTTTTTAGTCACTAAATTGTGGAGTTGGTTACATAGCAATAGATAAAGCGATGAGGTAAGAGTGAGATCTTAATATTTGACATCTAGAATGAGAGTAGTAACCAACCCTGTCCTGCTGGTGTTGGGCTTGGCCATGTGATTTGATCTCATAATGGAATATGAGCAGACATGATGTACATCCCTCACGGGCTTTATATAGTTCAGATGGTTTGGCTGGGTCTCTTGTGTCTGGACCTGTGCCATTAGAAGAGCTGCCCTGGTGGGCCCTGCTCTTTAGCCTGTGTTCCAGAATGACAGACATGTGGGGCAGACCTAGCGGGTGCAGAACCAGCACAGCCAATCCAGAGACCGCTGGGCAAGAAACAGATGCTTACTGTCACAAGCCACTGAGAGTTGAGATTTGAGGGTTGATACTGCTGTAAAAACTGACTAATATGCTCGACCAAAGATTGAAGAATATAACATGTGATCACTCTCAATTCATTGTCACAGTGATACTGTATTTGATATGCTAGCTAAGGCTGCTGGCTGGGGTTCTAAGGGACTGGACTGATTAATGCAAATCTGGCCCAATACCTGCACCACGCTAGGTGACATTGAAAGGTCAGAGAGCACCTGACCCAGCAGAGAGAGAAGAGTTCAAAGACGGACAGCACCCAGAAGTCTCTCTCCCCTTTCTTGTCATTAGGGGGCAGATCGAAAAGAGAAGCATCTGAATCTTTTAAGATGTGCTCCCTGACCTTCCCTGTATAATAGCTGACACTTCCACGGCACTTTCTAGGGGCAAGGCTCTGTTCTAAGCACTTTACATATATTAACTCCTTCAAAACCCAAGCAATCAAATGAGGCAAGTAACAACTATTATATTGGCAAAGAAACTGAGACACAGAGGAATTAAATAACTTTCTCAAGATGACACAGTTGGAAACCGGATCCCTGATACTGATAGAAATGAGAGGTGCCTAAGATGACTACGCCCTGTGTGCTCATTATAGGGACAGCAGAGTGGGCACAGTAATCATGGTACAGAGACAACCATTGAGGGCCCTGGCATATTGCTCCGTGTCAAGCACAGGCCTTCCCCTGGCTGGGTAGCAGTACACTGTTACTATTCTGCCACTCTGGCTCTGTGTCCCAGTCTAGTGGGGAGCAAGGTGATCACCTCATTATGCAATAAGACATTATGTTGCAAGGACCTGAAGAGCATAAAGAAACAACTTCCTAAGACATCTTGGTAAGATTCATGTGTGATGAAATAGAAGATCAAAGTTGATAAGAATATGCTGTAGCAAAGTTTGGATTAATTCAGTATTCTGGAGCCTGTGAGGATCTCCCATTCCAAAGTAAAGAACAGGCCAGAGCACCACGCATTCCCTACCACGAAGACAAACAATACCTGGAAATGTGAGGCCGTACATACCGCATACCATTTAGAATTCCTGCTCTAATAATTTTGGTTCAAAGATGGACAGCTTTGAGTGGGACCTAGCCCAACTCAGGCTGCAGTACAAATTGGTTACTCTTCTCTCATGACCCAGCAGACCTGTGAACAAATTTAAGCCTTGTTTGTGCCAAGAACTGTGAAGGATCTGAGATTTTTATCCTACTTGCTAACGACTGAGGTAGTTCTGGGAATGCTGGGTGAGGACAGAAGACACCTGAGGCAAAACAAAGGACTGTTTATTACTCTCAACAACAGCAGTAGCCAGAGTATTAGCATCTTCGCAGCACCCTGAGCCCCAGGGTAACACAAAGCGGACCAGATGACACGTGCACATATGGTGAGTTGCATTACCTGAAAGGAACCCTGAACTTAGGGAACTAGAATCTTTTTTTTTTGGCTGCGTTGGGTCTTCATTGCGGTGCGTGGGCTTCTCAGTGCGGTGGCTTCTCTTGTTGCAGAGCATGGGCTCGAGGCATGCGGGCTTCAATAGTTGTGGCATGTGGGCTCAGTAGTTGTGGCTTGCAGACTCTAGAGCGCAGGCTCAGTAGTTGTGGCGCACAGGCTTAGTTGCTCCGTGGCATGTAGTATCTTCCCAGACCAGGGCTCGAACCTGTGTCCCCTGCATTGGCAGGTGGATTCTTAACCACTGCATCACCAGGGAAGCCCTATTCAGAATTTTCCAATCAGAAAATCTGGAAAGAAGTTATTCTAATTTCCACGTATATTTAAGTGCTGTGTTATAATCAAACATTTAAATTTTTATTACCCATAGGGAGACACAATAATCTTTTCAGCACGTTGGGACTCTAAACAGTTTAATCCCTCACAGTTTGCCTCTGGCCCTATCCTCAGCTCACTTCACAAAAAGATGTGAGGCAATGGGTGGATGTTTTGGGGATTCATTGCATTACTGTTACTCTGTCATCCAGAAACAGGTGGTCTTATGATATAAGGAAGCCTACTGAACGTTCATGCACAGTGGTCTCTTGGACACTGCGATTTCTCTGGCTGGATGAAATATATGTTCCATGTTGGAAATCCCCAGTATACAGGGATGTTTGCTAGCTAGAACACATTCATCTGGGAAATAAGGGGTGGAGAGTGAACGGTTATTTTTAGATTTCACTTAATAAACCTACCAAAAGTTTTGCTTTCTTGTGTTCTAAACTTTGAGCTCTGATAATCAAGTGGCCTATGTAACCAGTGTAGAAATACCAGTGAAAGCAATAATGATCCCACTGAATTGGAAACCAAGACATCCGTGTAACCATTTTTGGTTCCTGGTGTATTAAGAAAACAGGCACAACAGAGGATAATCAACCTTACTGAGGAAAAATAGAGATGCTATAACACACTAAGGACCAAGATCAATTAGGTGGATTCAAGGCCACAAACTTCTACTACCAAGGATATCCCCGGATAAAGATCAATGGAAACTAATAGATATCTGATTACCAAAGGGCAGGTTTACCAAAGGCTCGGATCCTTCACAAATGAAGACATTTCATTCTTCTGGGCAAAGGATCCTAATCAGGTGAGGTGCTCTTCAGAGGCAGGGCAGCACATGGAATGTGTGGTGGAGAGATAAAGCTAATGCCAGCTTTAGCGTTAGTTACAGGGTCATAAATAATTCACATTTCTTGAGTTTTGCTAAAGTATAATAATCATCACCATTTCCTCCTTTTCAACAGAAATGGAGAGAAATTGATGGCACCTAGAGATTCTGGACTCCCAAGAACAGTGGCTCTATGACGTTACTTCTAGACCCCATCATTAGATATGACTTTGGATGGTGTCTTTTGGGGGAAGAGGTGAATGAATTTGTGGTTACATGTAGAGTGAATTCTCTTAGCAGGGGCATCTTTGAACACACAGGAAGACAGATGTGTACACGGCATGCATCTACATGCTCAAATAGCCAAAAGATGACGTGTATAGACCACAGTACAGAATCTCAGGTTAAATAACTTTCCCAAGATCACACAGCAAGTAGGTGATGGAGCTAGATAAAAACCAGGCTGTGAGACATTAATACTAGGGACAAATGAGTGTGGGTTATACGAGAACCCTCTGTACCACCTTCACAACTTTTCGGTGAATCTTAAACTGTTCTAAAACAAAAGTTTATTAAAAGAAGAAACACAGGTTGTTAGACTCTGGAGCTTACAATTTTAACTTCTGTGCCATGTTTTATCTCTAGAGCCCTGGCCCAAGTGATGTTCTGAGGTGTTGACAAACTCCTGTTTTCCTAGGTCTCCAGAATGATTCTCATTCCTCCCCATGGACAAGAACTGATTGTCCAGATTTTGCTTTGATTTTCTAGCTTTCTGTAGTATCCTTCCAATAAATTTCCCTTTTTATTATAATTAGACAGAATGGCTTTCTATCACTTACAACCTAACAACAACCGCTAACACTTAAGAGTATTCACAGAGCCAGGCACTGCTCTGATTACTTTGCATGTATTAATTCATTTGACCCTCACAACAGCCCTATTAGGTAAGTATTAATATTATCCCCATTTTACAGGTGAAAACACTTAGGCACACAGAAATTAAATACTTTGCTCAGGTCACACATCTAGGAAGTGGCAAACCTGGGACGTCTGGCTCCGGAGTCTAACTGTTGGATCTACCTTGCCCACTAGCCTCTCAAAAGAACTTTCATGATACACAGGTACGGCCACTGTTTACAGTTCTCAGAGCTGGGCTCTCCTGGACTGGATGCCTAGCCTCTCCCTATGTTGTCAAGAGCAGTCTGCGGCTCCTCCTGAGCTTTTCCAGGAGGGTGTCACTCTCTGATCTCCAAATGCAGTGCCCATCTTCTGACTACCTGGGGACAGGTGCTCTGAGAGTACACAGAGGTGAATCTTTTGGAATTCTACATGTTGCATGTAGTTTTGTAAATAAGAACCTCACCCAGACCCCGTGTTTGTCCAACCCCACAATTCATTCTCTTTAGGTGTTACAGTCTGGTTTTGAATTTGCCTCAAGAAACCCAAATGGTTTCATCTTTAATTTCCATGAGGCTCTGAAAGCACACATGGACAGGAGCCTCCTTTATCACCCAACTTTCCCTGGCAGGATTGCATTCTACTCATATTCCAATCTGAAAAGGGCAAGGCCCAGAATGGGCTCCAGTCAACAAAAGCTGAAAAATACAGAAAACCCATTCCACACAGAGATGGTTATCATTTTGTATTTTTCTAAAAACCAAGTAAAATCCTCTATTATAAGTGTTGACATAAGAAATTTTCCATGTATTCAAAATAAGAGAATGGAACGGTAAACATGTTGACAAATAGCAATTTGAGTTAAAACGGTAATTCTATAGTATTTTAGCGAGTTTTTACATTAACATTTAAATATATTTTTTTCTAGGAGTTGTCTAATGAAACTAGGAAATAAAGAGAAAATTATGATTACCATTTGTTCACTATTCAGATTTTCAATCGATGAGCCAGCTAATTAGCAGTAATATTTGTTGAATTCACATTGTTTGTCCTAATCAATTTTTTGCATGTATCCCATGGGTGGATGTTACGTATTTGGAACATAAATGCTATAAAAAGGAATCCCCCTAGCAGTACAGCTGCTGCGAGGGCAATAAGTGTGGATCCTGGAAATGGCAGAGGGGCTTCGTCAACATAAATCTGCAACAGAAAAAGCAAAGTCTTTAAGCTTTCTGAACCCAGTAATTCAAAACCCTGAACTTGACATGATTCCCACAGTGGTGGAGACATTGTTACTCATTTAGCAACATTCTATCCGGACTGATATAGATATTTAGCTTCCACAAAGCTTACGAACAGTCTCTCGACAATTTGACAGGTGGTGAATTTCCACATGATACATAGGGAATAGGAAATCGATTTATATCCTATTCCTTTATCCTATGTCTTTAGTGGCAGAGGTGGGCAGATAGAACACTTACACAGCAGGAAAACATTCTGTGTTCAGTTACAGAGGAACAGGCAAAGTGCTGCAGGAACATGGTTAGAAGTGCCTAACCGCTTAGAGTTATCAGGTAATGTGCTTCCTGAGCTGGATCTTGAAGAATAAGGGAAGGAGGAGAAGGTACTTTCAAGGTAGAGGGAATAAGCATGGGCTCTTCCAAACTATCTTCTCTTTAGAAATCCTCTGTACAAGTGCTGACATTGGGAAGTTTCTGTATATTCAAAATGTTTCCTCTGCCTGAATGGCTAATTAATAAAAACAAGTTCCTAGAGGGGAAACAGGATCGTTGACAGAGACATGGAGTCGTCTTTTTCTCTGAGACTAGAGGCAAAGATGGGTGCCATAGCTGTTACAAGTAGAAGTGGGGGCATATGGAGAGTAAGGTGGTTCAAGCTTATGTTTTCCCAGTGAAGTAGGAAGGAAGATCATCTTTGGAGGTAGAAGAAAGTAGAGATGAATGAAAACAGGATGGCAGGAATGGGGGAAAGTGCCAGGACAAGATAAAGGATTAAAAAGCTGCTTTAGGGTATAGATCAAGTTAAAGGTATCTCCATCCTCCCAGTGACCTAAGGATGTATCTGTTTTTTTTTTTTTTTTTTTTTTTTTTTTTGCGGTATGCGGGCCTCTCACTGCTGTGGCCTCTCCCGTTGCGGAGCACAGGCTCCGGACGCGCAGGCCCAGCGGCCATGGCTCACGGGCCCAGCCGCTCCACAGCATGTGGGATCTTCCCGGACCGGGGCACGAACCCGTGTCCCCTGCATCGGCAGGCGGACTCTGAACCACTGCGCCACCAGGGAAGCCCCGATGTATCTGTTTTTTAAGAAACAGTCCCATAAGCTATGAATTCTTTTATAATTTCTCTCACATTCATTCTTTCTCTTCCACTTTTGTTACCGCTATTGTGAGTTTTAATACCCCACTTTGTATAAATAAGCTCCCCTAACAGCTTTCCATGCCGTCAGTCCATGTTGACATGATAACATTGCCAGATTAATCTTCGTAAAACATCAGTCTGTCTATAAAAAAATTTTTTTAACAAAGAGAGATTGCTTCATTTGTGACGAGAAAAATCTTGACTATATATAGAACTGGTACCAGAAATGGAGTATTGTAAGCAACAGAATTTAGAAGGTGGATCTGGCCAAGTGGTGTGGAAAGCAGAGAGAAACTGTGCTTTCCAATCTGGGAACATAATTATCTTCATGGTAACGGACCAGCTGGTTTAACCATGTCCTATTGTACTTGGAGGCTCAGACAATGTGCCCAATGCTACTGGAATGATTGGGGATTTGATAGACAAATATTACATATCGGATATGATATGCTACTTGTGTTTTTCAATATGATGCTACAAGATACCAAAAATCTTTCTTTTAAAGGTGGCCCATCAGAGGAGGTTGGATAATAAGCTTTGTAAGAATGATCTAGCCTGTTTGTGGTAAATGAGGGAGACAATTGTGCGCTTCATGTAATCTCAAAACCGAAATTTCTTTTCTATGCTAAAGTTAGGAAGAGCCAGAGGAAACCACCCACTGTAACCATAATCTATCTTTTTCTCTGTTCTGCTTCCTCAGTGTTGGATAACTCTCTCCATAGTCCCAACAGTCCTTATGGCTGACAGTAGCTCCTGGGGCTGCAAACTTCCTTGTTCGATGTCATTAAGAAAGAGCAAGTCCATGTCCCAGCACTTTGAGCAAAAGTCCTGTGATTCACTCTGACTGGGCAGGCGTAGATCATGTGCTCATCCCTGAACACCCCTTTTCAAAATGTTTAATAGTTTCTCATTGTTGACAGGAATGTTCCAAAGTTCTCATCCAGACATTCAAGGTCTCCCACAATGGGACCCTAACCTACCCACTTTCTTATATATAACCTTACATTCCAGCCAAATGAATCTACTATTGAAGAGATTGCTTCATGACTTCCTATATCTGTGTCTTTGCTGCTGTTGTTCTTTCCACCCAGAATGCCTTCCTTACCCATTTCTGCCTAAAACAAAATTTCAGTCACCTTATCAGAAAATATAAAAATTTCACTTGCTTAAGTCGTCTACTATATTTCTAAGAGTAGAAACCTCTATCACCTGTGAATCCTGTATTCTCCAGCTAAACTGCTATCTCTAAAGTTCTTGAAAACAGTTTTTTCTTTAAATGTTTCCCTCCCAATCTTCTATGATTATCTAAATATTCCATGCCATGTCTAAAGAAAAGTTGAACTCCAGAATCATAAAAGAGTATGTCTAGACACAATGTCTTTTTATCATCAAAATACTTCAATTTGTGCTTCTTTAATGCAAAGAATTCAGTTAACCAGAGTGCAATTATCAAAACCAGGATATTAACTCTGAGACAACACTATTATCTAATCTCCAGGTTTTACTCAAATTTATCAATGATTCCAATAATGTCCTTTAGGATGAGAGAAAATCCAAGATCATGCTTTGCATTCCATTGTTTCAGGATACTTGCAAAAGTAGATTTCAGGAACCTTTGTCTTTTGCTATTGTTTCTTAATGATTCTCTTCCTTTATTAACTTGCAATCACTTCCTATTTTTCTTTTATTCATTGTCGTGGTTCTTCCTTCGTTCCTGAAGCTTTGTTTCTCTCTGTTGACACTTCTTTTTAGCCTGAAGAACTTCCTTAGGCATTTTTTCAGAGAAGTTCTGCCTACAGTGGATTATCTTTTTTTTCCTTCATCTGAAATTGACCTTTATTTTCCCCTCATTCCTCAAGGATATTTTCACTAGCTATAGAGTTCTGGGTTGACAGTCCTTCTTCCCTACACTACAACTGTCCCCAGTACGTTAAGGATGCTGTACAACTTTCTTCTGTGGTTTCTGATGAGAAATGAGCAGTCATTCAAATGGTTGTTCACTTACATGCAGTGTTCTTCTCTGGCTGCTTTCAAGATTTTCCTTTGTGTTTGATTTTTAGTAGTTTGATTATGATTTAGGCATTCAGGTGTAGTGTTTAGGCATGATTTTTTTAAGTTCATCTTGTTTGGGATTCATTAAGCTTCTTGAATATGTCAATTTTGTGTTCACCAAATTTAGGACATTTTCAGCCTTAATTTCTTCAGCTTTTTTCCCCCTGTACTAATCTCTTTTTTCCTCTCCTTCAGGGACTCTGGTGACATAAGTGTCAGACCTTTTGATACCGTCGCATAGATCCTTGAGGCTATTCTTTTTAAAATCTTTTTTCTTCACGTTGAATTTTTACTGATTTATTTTCAAATTCACTGATTCTTTTCTCTGCAATAGCCATTCTGCTATTGAGTCCATCCAGTGATTTTAAATATTTGTACTTTTCAGTTCTAAAATTTCCATTTTTTTTTTTTAATAGCTTCTATTTCTCTGCTGAGAATTTCTTCCTTTCCCTTTCCATTCATTTCAGAAGTGCTTGCCTTTACCTAGAGCATGGTTATAATAGCTGGCTTAAAATATCTGTCTTGATAACGCCATTTGCTGTCATTTGCTGATTGTCTTTTCTTTCCCTGAATTGCTTATATTTTCTTAATTCTTGGTATACTGAGTAACTTTGGATTGTATCCTGGATATTTAAGATATTACGTTTAGAGACTTTGGGTCCTGTTAAAAATACTCTGGAAAATGTTGAATCTTTTGTTTGTTTCAGCAGTCAATCACACTGGTTGCATTCAGATCACAAGTAATGCCTTACTGTCTGTGGGTATGGCTCCAATGTCTGCTCAGTTTTCAAAAAAAGCCTTAGCTATGCTATCATGTCTTCCTGTCTCCTTTGCCACTTAGGGGAACGTAAGTGGGTGTTTATATTGTCGTTTTATTTTGAAGCCTTTGCTAAGCTTCTTTAGGTGTGTTCTACTCGTGTGCTGCTTGGCACTCGCGCTAGTACATATACACAATTAGGAATCTCCTCCTCCAGCTCTCTTCTCTTAGGGATTTCCCCCGCACTCTCTACTCCTAGAGGCCCTTTTCCTTAGGCCTCTGGGAAGAAAGCTGGGATTCATTAGAATTTTAGCCTTCTGTACTGCTGTGCTGTTCTATGAAACTGGGGCTGACCTTGGGACAAAGAGATGAGAAAAAAGAGAGAAAAATAATGGGGATTTTCTCTCATGCTCCTCCTATGACAGATGCTTCTTTTCCTAGATCTAGTGGGATGGATTTTCTCTCAGGGTCTTAGATGTCTGCACTGCTGCCATGGCACCCATCACCGCAGTTGTGCAGATTCATTACTGAGGCAGGGCCAGGATAGAGTAAGGAAAAAAGAGAGAGTAAGAGATTTTGTTTTTGATAATGTGGTACCAGTATTTGACAATGAATGAGCCATTAATCAATTAAATCAAATCCTTATTCCTTCCCACCTGCCACAGGTAGCAGATATCATTATATGAATAAACAAAAATGAGTCATTGAACATCATAGGGTGATTTGGAGAGACTGACTTTGGTTTCCAATTCTTTTGGATCTTGGCGGCTTTGGGAGTATTTAAGACTCTACCGTTACAATGCAAATAACCAAAGGGAGGATAATACTGGAAACTAAAGTGTTACAGACATAGGTCTCTGTGGGGAGTTGAGGGGGGCGGTGTCAGAAAACCAAGCTAAATATGGAAGGTGGAGATAGAACAAAAACAAATACAGGCACTTATTAAAAATTTCCCAGCATTAATTGGTCCTGCAACCTACCAAGGGCCCTAACTTCATCACTGCTGATCATGTCACCACCGGTCTCCAGGATCCCCCATCTCCAGGCCTTGTCTATCATACAAATTCTCCCATTTTTTTCTCTTAAGTGTCTCCTGGACGGATGCCTGTCATATTATGTCCCCAGCCATCACTCCCTTGGATACCACTGGATACCTGTGCCTTCACTATACCTGAAATTCTTCACCTAAGTTACAAAAAGAGACCCCTGGAACAACAGACACTCTGAAGTGAAAGAGCTCGGAGCCCTGTGGAAGAAACACACCAGGCATTAGCAACATTGACATATATGTTCTTTTAAGTAAAAATATACACTGGGGCCACTTTCCCTACAGATTCTGCATAGAAAAATTCCAACCTCTTTTCTAAGGTTCTTCAGCATATACTTCATGTATCAAAATAAAAATGGGGGGAGAAGGACAAGAGTTAGAAACAGAGGGATTCGATAGCTGACACTTTTTTCTTTCTGAATGAAGAAACAGAAACATAAAATCTAACATGGCCTTGATGAGTACTTTGGGCTAATCCACATATTCATGGTTTTGAGATGTCCCCTAACTTTTATTGGCTTTCACAACAATCACCTAGATTATGTCAACTTGATGTGTTCTTAGGGGCATCTGAACCCAGAAGACATGTGTCTGTACATGTCCAGGTGAAGAATACTGAGCCCATTTCCCCCTAACTTCTGGAAACACTTTTTCTGCTCCACCTTGATAATCTATTAGTCTTGCATTTTAGCTCAAAACATGGTAAGTTAATGTTAAATTCAACATTCAGATATCTTTAAATATTATAATAGCATCAAGGGAAATGGAGGAAAAATAAACTCCAAATAGTGACGCTATTTCCACCATTCATGGATACCTATCCCTTAAAACTAAAGCCAAAGACATACAGGTTTTATCTAAACTCAAAACAGGAAAAATAAAAATGCTGTCAACTTACCTTTATACTTAGGTTGAGGCCTAAAGGATTATACACTGGAGCATGAAGAATCGATTCTAAGTAGTCTTTCATTTTTTTTACATTTTCTGGCACAGTGTGTTCTAAAATTACACAAAGTATATTTTAAGCACATGTATGCTATTTTCTCATTCTATGTAAAGCTTCTTAAATACAGTAAGGTACAATGAAAGATTCCACTCCATAACATGGCTAAATTGTACATAATTTTAGTTCTGTTTGACTCAGTGGAGAATATATTTAGGGGAAATTAGGCCTAGCATCTGACACTGCATCTTCTCAGGGGCATCCCTTTTCTCCATACAGGATGTGAATATCATCATGGCTAATTTTAAGCAGCGAACGGTTTAACAAACAGTACGCCATATGCTTGAATATTTAACAATCAGTGCTCAAAAACAGCAGACTGCAGCACACCATAGAAAATGAGGATTTTAGTTAAAGCAAAATATTTACTAATTCTCTTTGCTCAATTTTTCAATTCAAAAATGCACATGTTGGGCAGAGTAAGACTCTCACTGAATACCAAATGTCTGGATGCTTGATTACATTTGGAAATTTCATTTGACTCTATCTATTGATCTATTAATCTATCTACCTATTGATCTCCTTAAAAGTACGCATTCGTGAACAAACACAAATGTGCAACAAAAAAGTATATATTTGAGGTAAAATTGAATTGTGGTAGATTTTATTTTACTTATTTAGAAATACTTCTGCATCCTTTCAATTATTTTACCATAAAATATTTAAGAAACTTTTCTCATATAATTAGAAGATAGATCCTATAGATAATCTGGCAACACGTTTTATATCTCCCTCCATAACATTGCAAAAGCAATGAAAGGAGACACCAGACCAACGTGTAGCACAAATTCAATCATTTTTGCTGCTAATCTACATAATGGCTCTGAGTCCAGGTCACTGGAAGTGATGATGAAATAAGTGTGAGACACACAGACATAGAAAACAAACTTATGGTTACCAAAGGGGAAGCGGGTGGAGAGGGGATAAATTAGAAGGTGAGGATTAACATATACAGAGTACTATATATAAAATAGATAACCAACAAGGACCTACTGTATAGCACAGGGAACTCTACTCAATATATTTTTTTCTACTCAATATTTTTTAACAACTTATAAGGGAAAAGAATCTGAAAAAGAATATATATATATTATATGTGTATAACTGAATCACTGTGCTGTACACCTGAAATTAACATGATATTGTAAATCACCTATACTTCAAAAAAAAAAAAAAGTGGGAGATGATAGAAGCAGCATGAACAGCAACATGACAACTGATTCAACTTCTTTTCCAAAGAACTCTCAACTATCTTTTGTGTAAACAGTTTAGTAAACCACTTCTCTATATAATAACAACAGTACGCATAGCTGTAATAGTTGTAGAAGAAAGCAAATCTTACTTAGGTTCCAGTTTTCCCTGTTATTCACTTCAGTCACAGTAACCAGGTATGGAGTTTCCACTGGGACATGTCCATCCTCACTGTAAATTTTCAAAGAAATTGGATATTGTGTAACTGGAAACTTAAAACGAGGAACCTAAAATGCAAATGCCAAGAATGAATGTAAATTTGGAAAATTCAATACTAACTCTTCATTTCCTGGTAAAGAATGAATAGATGTATTCCCAAGAATTTGTCTATTCTATATGAAATGTGCTTCTGAGGGTTTCTGCCTTCACAGAGCATTAAAAAAAATAAATCTGTCTTATAGTAGAATTGCTGTGAACTCCAAAAGTAGTGCACAAAGACTGTGGTAACAAAACTCCTGCCTTTCTGTCGGCCTTTTCTCACAGGAATTTGCTATTATGGTATCCACACTTTTTCGGCCAACCCATATACCCTAAGATACTGCATGAATTAGGTCTTGCCCAAATCCCTTAACGACCCTCTCTCTGCCAGTCATCATCTTTTTTTTTTGAATTTTATCTTATTTTATTTATTTTTTATACAGCAGGTTCTTATTAGTCAACCATTTGATACACATCAATGTATACATGTCAATCCCAATCTCCCAATTCATCCCACCATCACCACCCCCCCTCGCCACTTTCCCCGCTTGGTGTCCATACATTTGTTCTCTACATCTGTGTCTCAATTTCTGCCCTGCAAACTGGTTCATCTGTACCGTTCTTCTAGGTTCCACATATATGCGTTAATATACGATATTTGTTTTTCTTTCTGACTTACTTCACTCTGTATGACAGTCTCTAGATCCATCCACATCTCTACAAATGACCCAGTTACATTCCTTTATATGGCTGAGTATTATTCCATTGTATATATGTACCACACCTTCTTTATCGATTCATCTGTCAACGGGCATTTAGGTTGCTTCCATGTCCTGGCTATTGTAAATAGTGCTGCAATGAACATTGGGGTGCATGTGTCTTTTTGAATTATGGTTTTCTCTAGGTATATGCCCAGTAGTGGGATTGCTGGGTCAATAAGGTAATTCTATTTTTAGTTTTTTAAGGAATCTCCATACTGTTCTCCAAAGTGGCTCTATCAATTTACATTCCCACCAACAGTGCAAGAGGGTTCTCTTTTCTCCACACCCTCTCCAGCATTTGTTGTTTGTAGATGTTCTGATGATGTCCATTCTAACTGGTGTGAGGTGATACCTCATTGTAGCTTTGATTTGCATTTCTCTAATAATTAGTGATGTTGAGCAGCTTTTCATGTGCCTCTTGGCCATCTGTATGTCTTCTTTGGAGAAATGTCTATTTAGGTCTTCTGCCCACTTTTGGACTGGGTTCTTTGTTTTTTTAATATTGAGCTGCATGAGCTGTTTATATATTTTGGAGATTAATCCTTTGCCCGTTGATTCATTTGCAAATATTTTCTCCCATTCTGAGGGTTCTCTTTTCATCTTGTTTATGGTTTCCTTTGCTGTGCAAAAGCTTTGAAGTTTCATTAGATCCCATTTGTTTATTTTTGTTTTTATTTCCATTACTCTACGAGGTGGATCAAAAAAGATCTTGCTGTGATTTATGTCAAAGAGTGTTCTTCCTATGTTTTCCTCTAAGAGTTTTATAGTGCCTCGTCTTACATGTAGGTCTCTAATCCATTTTGAGTTTATTTTTGTGTATGGTGTTAGGGAGTGTTATAATTTCATTCTTTTACATGTAGCTGTCCAGTTTTCCCAGCACCACTTATTGAAGAGACTTTCTTTTCTCCATTGTATATCCTTACCTCCTTTGTCATAGATTAGTTGACCATAGGTGCGTGGGTTTATCTCTGAGCTTTCTATCTTGTTCCATTGATCTATATTTCTGTTTTTGTGCCAGTACCATATTGTCTGGATTACTGTAGCTTTGTAGTATAGTCTGAAGTCAGGGAGTCTGATTCCTCTAGCTCTGCTTTTTTCCCTCAAGACTGCTTTGGCTATTCGGGGTCTTTTGTGTATCCATACAAATTTTAAGGTTTTTTGTTCTAGTTCCGTAAAAAAATACAAATTTTAAGATTTTTTTGTTCTAGTTCTATTGGTAATTTGATAGGGATTGCATTGAATCTGTAGATTGCTTTGGGTAATATAGTCATTTTCACAATATTGATTTTTCCAATCCAAGAACATGGTATATCTCTCCATCTGTTGGTATCATCTTTAATTTCTTTCATCAGTGTCTTATAGTTTTCTGCATACAGGTCTTTTGTATCCCCAGGTATGTTTATTCCTAGGTATTTTATTATTTTTGTTGCAATGGTAAATGGGAGTGTTTCCTTAATTTCTCTTTCAGATTTTTCATCATTAGTATATAGGAATGCAAGAGATTTCTGTGCATTAATTTTGTATCCTTCAACTTTACCAAATTCATTGATTAGGTCTGGTAGTTTTCTGGTGGCATCTTTAGGATTCTCTATGTATAGTATTATGTCATCTGCAAACAGTGACAGTTTTACTTCTTCTTTTCCAGTTTGTATTCCTTCTATTTCTTTTTCTTCTCTGATTGCCATGGCTAGGACTTCTAAAACTATGTTGAATAATAGTGGTGAGAGTGGACATCCTTTTCCTGTTCCTAATCTAGAGAAAATGTTTCCAATTTTTCATCATTGAGAATGATGTTTGCTGTGGGTTTGTTGTATATGGCCTTTAGTATGTTGAGGTAGGTTCCCTCTATGCCTACTTTCTGGAGAGTTTTTTTTTTTTTTTATCATAAATGGGTATTGAATTTTGTCAAAAGCTTTTCTTGCATCTATTGAGATGATCATATGGGTTTCATTCTTCAATTTGTTGATATAGTGTATCACATTGATTGATTTGCGTATACTGTAGAATCCTTGCATCCCTGGAATAAATCCCACTTTATCGTGGTTTATGATCCTTTCAGTGTGTTGTTGGATTCTGTTTGCTAGTATTTTGTTGCGGATTTTTGCATCTATATTCATCAGTGATATTGGTCTGTAATTTTCTTTTTTTGTAGTATCTTTGTCTGGTTTTGGTATAAAGGTGATGGTGGCCTCATAGAATGAGTTTAGGAGTGTTCCTTCCTCTGCAATTTTTTGGAAGAGTTTGAGAAGGATGGGTGTTAGCTCTTCTCTAAATGTTTGATAGAATTCAGCTGTGAAACCATCTGGTCCTGGACTTTTGTTTGTTGGGAGATTTTTAATCACAGTTTCAATTTCATTACTTGTGACTGTTCTGTTCATATTTTCTATTTCTTCCAGGTTCAGTCTTGGAAGGTTATACCTTTCTAAGAATTTGTCCATTTCTTCCAGGTTGTCCATTTTATTGGCATAGAGTTGCTTGTAGTAGTTTCTTAAGGTGCTTTGTATTTCTGTGGTGCCTGTTGTAACTTCTCCTTTTTCATTTCTAATTTTATTGATTTGAGTCCTCTCCCTCTTTTTCTTGATGAGTCTGGCTAATGGTTTATCAATTTTGTTTATCTTCTCAAAGAACCAGCTTTTAGTTTTATTGATCTTTGCTATTGTTTTCTTTGTTTCTATTTCATTTATTTCTGCTCTGTTCTTTATGATTTCTTTCCTTCTGCTAACTTTGGGTTTTGTTTGTTCTTCTTTTTCTAGTTACTTTAGGTGTAAGGTTAGATTGTTTATTTGAGATTTTTCTTGTTTCTTGAGGTAGGCTTTTATAGCTATAAACTTCCCTCTTAGAACTGCTTTTGCCGCATCTCATAGGTTTTGAAATGTCGTGTTATCATTGTCATTTGTCTCTAGGTATTTTTTGACTTCCTCTTTGATTTCTTCAGTAATCTCTTGATTATTTAGTAATGTATTGTTTAGCCTCCATGCATTTGTGTATTTTCCATTTTTTTCCCCTGTAATTGATTTCTAACCTCATAGAGTTGTAGTCAGAAAAGATGCTTGATATGACTTCAATTTTCTGAAATTTATTGAGGCTTGATTTATGACCCAAGATGTGATCTATCCTGGAGACTGTTCCATGTGCACTTGAGAAGAAAGTGTAACCTACTCTTTTGGGATGGAATGTCCTATAAATATCGATTAAATCTATCTGGTCTATTATGTCATTTAAAGCTTGTGTTTCCTTAGTAATTTTCTGTTTGGATGATCTGTCCATTGGTGTAGGTGAGGTGTTAAAATCCCCCACTATTATTGTGTTACTGTTGATTTCCTCTTTTAGAGCTGTTAGCAGTTGCCTTATGTATTGAAGTGCTCCTACGTTGGGTCCATACATATTTATAATTGTTATATCTTCTTCTTGGATTGATCCCTTGATCATTATGTAGTGTCCTTCCTTGTCTCTTGTAACATTCTTCATTTTAAAGTCTGTTTTATCTGATATGAGAATTGCTACTCCAGCTTTCTTTTGATTTCCATTTGCATGGAATATCTTTTTCCATCCCCTCACTTTCAGTCTGTATGTGTCCCTGGGTCTGAAGTGGGTCTCTTGTAAACAGCATATAGATGGGTCTTGTTTTTGTATCCATTCAGTAAGCCTGTGTCTTTTGGTTGGAGCATTTAATCCATTCACGTTTAAGGTAATTATCAATATGTATGTTCCTATGACAATTTTCTTAATTGTTTTGGGTTTGTTTTTGTAGGTCCTTTTCTTCTCTTGTGTTTCCCACTTAGAGAAGTTCCTTTAGCATTTGTTGTAGAGCTGGTTTGGTGGTGCTGAATTCTCTTAGCTTTTGCTTGTCCGTAAAGCTTTTGATTTCTCCATCGAATCTGAATGAAATCCTTGCCAGGTAGAGTAATCTTTGTTGTAGGTTCTTCCCTTTCATCACTTTAAGTATATCATGCCACTCCCTTCTGGCTTGTAGAGTTTCTGCTGAGAAATCAGCTGTTAACCTTATGGACGTTCCCTTGTATGTTATTTGTCGTGTTTCCTTTGCTGCTTTCAATAATTTTTCTTTGCCTTTAATTTTTGCCAATTTGATTACTATATGTCTTGGCATGTTTCTCCTTGGGTTTATCCTGTATGGGACTCGCTGTGCTTCCTGGGCTTGGGTGGGAATTTCCTTTCCCATGTTAGGGAATTTTTCTACTATAATCTCTTCAAATATTTTCTCGGGTCCTTTCTCTCTCTCTTCACCTTCTGGGACCCCTATAATGCGAATATTGTTGTGTTTAATGTTGTCCTAGAGGTCTCTTAGGCTGTCGTCATTTCTTTTCATTCTTTTTTCTTTATTCTGTTCCGCAGCAGTCAGTTCCACCATTCTGTCTTCCAGGTCACTTATCCGTTCCTCTGCCTCAGTTATTCTGCTATTGATTCCTTGTAGTGTATTTTTCATTTCAGTTATTGTATGTTCATCTCTGTTTGTTTGTTCTTTAATTCTTCTAGGTCTTTGTTAAACATTTCTTGCATCTTCTCGATCTTTGCCTCCATTCTTTTTCTGAGGTCCTGGATCATGTTCACTATCATTATTCTGAATTCTTTTTCTGGAAGGTTGCCTATCTCCACTTCATTCAGTTGTTTTTCTGGGGTTTTATCTCGTTCCTTCATGTGGTACATAGCCCTCTGTCTTTTCATCTTGTCTGTCTTTCTGTGAATGTGGTTTTTGTTCCACAGGCTGCAGTATTGTAGTTCTTCTTGCTTCTGCTGGCTGCCCTCCCAGTCATGATCTTTCAACCACACTCATTAAACTTAGGCTCTGGAGTTCAAATCTAGCTCCATCACATATTAATGATGTGGTCTTTGGCAAATTACCAGGCTTCTCTGTGCCTCAAATGAAATGAGACAAGTTATGGAGAAGCCTTAGAACAGTACATGGTAGAGAGTAAATTCTCAAGAAATACTGGAATTCAACAAGTGTGGAGTTGTGGAGGTATACAATAGCAACCCTCATAGTTTACTGACTGCTGACTCTATGCCCAGTATTATAGTAAGCGATTTTATCCTTGTATAAAATCATTTAAAATAATGCTGTATACAGTCCAACAAGGTCTTTGAAATAGATCTACTCGAAAGTTATACCAAGTGCACAGGTAAGTCAGCTAATGCAGAGACCAACATCAACTTGATACATGTTTGAATGTTTGGAGCCTAACAGAAGGAAGTATTTGACACAGAACCCATTCTCTTAACCAACATATTATACTGTCTTCTATTTTGTCACTAGTACCTTGTGCTTTAAGTTCTATATTCTCAGAACCTGATACATGTTTGATAGTCAATACTTTAAATGAATCAATATTCACCATAACCTAGTGTAACGTTTGACAGGTTATACATTGTTTTCACATAGATAGAAGCATGTGTGTGTGTATCTTTATAAGAACCTGTGAAATGAACAAGGCAATGCAGATATTATTCTATTCTACAGATGAGGTTAATTACTGTGTCTGGGGACATTTAAATTCAAATATTTTTAGCTGTATGTCATATTTAATTCTATATCATAATAAAACAGTATTTCTATGTCTTAGTTTTCATGTTTAACCAAAATGTGCATTTCAAAGTCTTATTAATATGAAAATACTCTGTCTTCAGGAAATTAAAGATTATCTTACCTTTTCTCTGCAATCTGAGAAAGCAACAGCATGTGAAAACTTCTGATCATTTGTGCAATTACATTCCTCCCGAGTAGACACATTTGCACACTGTTTGAATTTACCAGATTTCTGCAAATAGAATTAAAATAGGTTGACGTGCTTTTTTTGGTGGCAGGATTTATGCAAACTGAGTAAATGTGCAATAAATATTTGTTACCTGAATGAATAAAATCCCTGAGAAGTTAAAAAGGGAAAAAATCCATTAATAATAAGGTAAAAGCACAGTATTTCTGAATTTTGTCTATTTGCTTGGAATGAACCCAAGTATCACTCAGCTGCTTGCCAGTTTACCTCAGGGCAGTTGATAGTCAACATGCATGGGACCCAGAAAGCCTGTGTCTTTCTGAATGCAGTAATTAAGATGCCCACCTCCATCGCTGGCATGGAAACTGAGACCTAAAAGAACAGACTTGATATGATGGGCTGCCGACTATGGATACTCTCCAAACCTACTATTTTGTACTTATCTCTCCTCATAGCAGTCACTAAGGCTGTTTAAAATCTCTGCTATAACTATACATCCACTTGTCATTCATTTTTTCATTTGATCACTCTTGCTTGGTTTATTCGTTTTTATTCATTTTTTATTGGTTTATTCGTTTTTTCAAAGAACTGGCTTTTGATTTTGATAATCAACTCTATTTCTAAAAACGTTATTCTTCCGTCTACTTCTTTTAAGATTACCATTCTCGTCCTCATTGCTTCTTTTTTTCTTCTTTTTATTGAGATAACATTTACCATTTTTAAGTGTACAATGCAGTGGGTTTTAGTATACTCACAATGTTATTCAGTCAACACCACTATCTAATTTCAGAACTAATTTGCTGCTTAGTTAGGTTCATTCAGCTCTTCCAATCTTTTGAGCTGTTTCACGATTACATTTTAAACTTCTGACAACTTTTTTGTGTGTGTGCTGTCTGTCTCCAATTTTTTTTTCATGGTTGCAATATGACCTAAACTGTTCTGAAATAATTATTTTGCTTATTCTAAAGTTTGCTTGTATTTATGATACTGTTTTCCAAGGCATGAGATTTTTAGATTTATGCTTCTTTTTTATTGTGGAAGTTTTCTTCAAATATTTGGTGTTTTACAGTTGTCTGCTTATCCCTGGAGAGTCTAACTGCCAACTCTGTATCTGGAATGACATCACACATGATTGTCTAGTAAGGGGATGATGCCAGCATAACAAGAAGTCACAGTGTTGGTTCAGACGTACGTTTTTCCCAGCTGTTATATTTTGAGGTGATCAGAGGAAGAATTACATAAATTTTGAGTAGTATGCTCCACTAGATGATGCTATTTAATTCATATAACTTTTAAAGCTTATTCTCCCCCATTAAAGATCCATGAAGATGTCATGTTTATCTTGTTCACTGTTGTCTCCCCAGAGAATATCTGTTTGTACAGTGTCTGATAACTCTGGAAATGCTGAAATTCACATTTGTTGAATGTATAAAATGTGCCCCCCCAAAACCCGTTATTTACTTATGTGTAAATTAGATACATTTCCTATTCAACTCCCAAGAAAATCCAGAAGAAAAAACAAATCCAAACAAAGGATTTCCATGTAAATATATTAAACTCATATTTCAATAGATGAGGCTTGCGTCTAGTGACGTATCAGACTTTATCTTTGGAAGAAACTGCAATTGAAGAATTCAGTATTTGAGTTGCTCATTGCCTGGAGCAGAGCTGCTTACCTTGAAATCCAAGATTCAACAAGAAGTCAACCTTGTGTGTGTGTGTGTGTGTGTGTGTGTGTGTGTGTGTAATCATATGTGTATAAATGTGTATTATTTGTTTGTTGAAGAATTTTTAAGTACTCCCTATGTTGGGCACTTTTCTGGGTACTAAAGATATTGTAGAGAATAAAATAGATTAAAAAATCCCAACAATAACCCTGCTTTATGTAGCTTACCTTTTAATGAAATACAATAAATAAATGGGTAAAATATGTAAAACTGTGAAAGTGCAGTGAAGGAAAATAAGGCAGGGAAGGGGGACAGTGGAGGTGGAGTTTACAGTCCTAAATACAGTGGCCAAGGAAGGTCTCACAATGATGGTGACATTTAAGCAAAAATCTGAAGATGGTGATGGAATGCGCTATGTGATATCTGGCAGAAGTACATTCCAGACAGAGGAAATGTTTGAAACTTGAAGACCCTGAGGTGGAAATATGTCTGGTACACTTGAAGAACAGCAAGGAGGCCAGTGTGTGCAGAAAAGAGTGACCTGCGGGAAATCAGGTCAGATGTGAAGCTAAGGCTGAACCACAGAGGACCTTATAAACCATTGTAAGAATTTGGCTTTTACCCTGAATGAGATGGGAAGATGATGAAGAGTTTTGAACAAAAGAAACAACCATTTTCTGTCTTTGTGTGTGTGTGTATGTTCGTGAATGGATATGAATGTCTGCTTGTCCATATGTATATGCAGTTAGGTGCGTTTTTCTCAAGAGAGATATTACAGGTATCTGTGAGGTTTCCTTGGGAAGCCACCCCATGATGTACTTTTCTTTTTTAAAAGAAGTATTTATTTATTTATTTATTTTGGCTGGACCGGGTCTTTATTGCGGCACGCGGGATCTTTAGTTACATATGCATGCGGGCTTCTTAGTTGCGGCCTGCACGCAGGACCTAGTTCCCCTGATCAGGGATCAAACCCAGGCCCCCTGCATTGGGAGGTTGGAGTCTTACCCACTGGACCACTAGGGAAGTCCTGATGTATTCTTCTTTTGAGCCTAGTGGTTTCTCTCTGTTCTATCTTGTTCTCCCTGACTCCAGAGAGGCAGAGTGCTGCTGGGGTTTGGTTATTTTCTAGGTGGATCCTTGGCAGGAGTTCAAATGAGCCTATGTTGGAGCAAACACTCTTCTCTGTTTTTGGACATCATTCCTTTCACAGAGTTGTGAGATGGGTCTGAGGCCCCTTTCATTTAAAAAACAATGTTCTCACTCTACCTATGCTCTTTGAAATTCAAATGGGAGCTAGGGAGAGGTCAAGGGGAAAGAGTCCATTTAGACTTCTTGGTTCCAAAACTGTATCCAGGAGTAGCAGTAAGAGAAGAAAAGGCTAGAGTAGTAGTAGGAGGAAAAGGGATAGCAGTAGTAGTAGTAGTAGTAATGAGGGAGGAGGAGAGGGAAGGGGAGGGGGAGAGGGAGGGGGAGGGGGAGAAGAAGTAGTGATGTTATCAGGGCAGATTATGCTTAATGCACCTTCTCATTTAATCCCCACAGCTAGGTCTGTTCATCTGTAATTTTACTGAATGATTTCTTGAATTCAAATGAATACTAGTATATTTGCGGAAAAAATATTTACCTTTGACTTGTGAAATAGGTTTCTCGGTATGGGTTTGCTAGGATCAGCATGATAAAAATTATCTGTGAGTGGAATAGCTATTCCCATATTAGAGGGAGGCCTGTAGTTTATCTGAAAATGATTAAACAAAGTTAGTGTAAAGTTCATTATTATTTACTAAGTCTTTCATTTCAAAATCTTGATTTTCCAGAAAAGCATTCAAAACAAATATTTCACTTTCAGCTCCTGGTATTTAAGTAAATTTCTCTTTCCCCAGCACTCCCTCAGCCCACGGTAATACAACTTGGACCTCGTAAATAAGTGAAAAATGTTTTAGAACCTAAAGTAGCTGTCATAAAGTCAATGCAATAAAGTTTAAAACACCTTATAAAGAGGCTTAGTGACATATTTAGTAAACAATTCTTCAAGTTTGGTTAATTTTTTTTGTCACAAAGAAAATGGTAAGTAATAAGTTAACAAAGATATTTTAAAAAGAGTCACAGAGTCTGACAAGGCAAAAATTTAAATTGTTCTTATATTGAAATGGGACCTGTAAGATATATCAGCTCAGGATGAGAATGAGTCAACTTAAGGGCAAATAACTGTATATATTGTTAAAGCCCAAGATTATGCCACCATAATATAGCATAAAACGTGATATTAATAATGATAAGACTAAGTTACCAAGAAAAATCATTATTTCAGAAAGTTTTCACATTTTAGTCATCATATCCTCAAAATGACATGAGGATTGAAAAATAACTGGAGTGTTTTGAGCATTTCAGGAAAGAAATGCTAAGACTGAATGGCCAGCCGATCATACAAAAGTAATCTATCACTGGTACCCTTCAAACAATCTGCTCAGGTTTCTTACTGGCAAAACTTTGATCATATTAAAACCCTGACTGTCCATGTGAACTCCACTCATCCAGTCTTCCAATGGGATAATTTCACTAGGAATGTGATGCATAGACTTGAGATAACTACAGCTGCTTTTCAACATTGGCACGAATGTTGTAACAAGACACTCAGTCGATGCTCCCCACACAATAAACGCCAGTGAAGTTGAACCCTGGAAATATCCAAATAAATGAAGGTTATTTAAAGTAACTGTTATCGGCTGAACTGTGTCTACTCCATATGTTGAAGTCCTAACCTCCAGTATCTCAGAATGTGATTGTATTTGGAGATAAGGCCTTTAAAGAGGCAATTAAGTTAAGATGAGATCATTAGGGGAGGCTCTAATCCAATATGATGAGTGTCATATAACAACAGGAAATTTGAAAACAGACACACACAGAGGGAAGACCATGTGAAGCCATAGGGAGAAGACAGCCATCTGCAGACCAAGGAGGGAGGCCTTAGAAGAAACCAGCCCTGCCAATGCCTTGATCTTGGCTTCTAGCCTCTGGAACTGTGAGAAAATAAATTTCTGTTGTTTAAGCCACTCAGTCCATAGTATTTTGTTATGGAAGCCCTGGCAAACTAGCACAGTACCCAAGTAAAGAATACAGAAAATGAAAATGAAAAGAAATAGAAAAAGAATGATAATAGAAAACAGAAATAGAATCATAAGTTTGATCATAACGATCTGTTTGAGGATAAATCTTAACAGAAGACATATTCTTTTCCAGGAAGAAATACATTCCAATCTAATTGCCTGTGGGTGACATTTGGAAATGAGCAAGGATCAAGTGTTTATTATTAAATAAACACTATTATTGGATGTAGTTGGATGTAAATCCAACTTAGAATGGCAAGGCTTCCCTCATTCATTGATGAGCATTGACATTTGCTTGGATAATATGAGTAAAATAACTTCCATTGGTATACATTTTGAAAAGAAGATACTCACTTAGCAATCACTGTATTTCACAAAGATATGTTTTTAGTAGAAATTTATGTACAAAAACCATATTTGAACCTTGCATGATACTAAACATTCAACAAAATTTGATAAATTCTGTTTGAAATTTTTAAGTACTTCTTGAAATTAAAAAATGTAGAAATACTAATAATTTTACTGATATAGTAGACTCTAGTAGTTTTGCCTCCATCTCTATACTCTGTAAGCCATTAAAAATAATCTATTTTTAATGAATTTTTGCGAAAACACATTGAACCAGAATCTAAGCAGGGTTCTACTATTAAAGGAAATTTGGGGTGGGTGGCACTAGTTCAATAAGAAATAAGGAAGTAAACAGAAAAATCTAGAATACTGGAGATTCTACAACATAACTGACTCAATTGCTACAATTCAATGGCAGGGGAAGAAAATGGAGTCATACCTACCTTAAACTAAAAGAAACTTAAGAGATTAATAAATGACCACATACTGTGTGACTTTTGTTTGGATGCCAATTCAAACAAACCAACCCTAAACATTTTTTTTTTTTTTTGAGAAAATTGCGGGAATTTGATTATGGACTGGGTTTTATAGGGTACCAAAAAAAAATTGTTTAAAAAATTTCAGGGATGATAATGGCATTCTTGTTATGTGAGAGATAATACACATATTTTTTGGAGATATGTATGGAAGCATATAGGAGTGAAATGACATGATGTCTGCTATTCATTTAAAACTATGTCAGAATATAAACCAAAAAAATTAGAGATGATAAAACAGAAGTATCAAAACCTTGACTATTGTTTAATTTCAGAAATAGGTATATGGAAATTCTTCTTTTGTCTATATCTGAAAATTTTTCATGATAAACAGATTGTAGAATTTGCAGAAAAATATTTATTGACACAAAGGGATTAAACTATATAATTAAGTGGAAGGAGCAAATTTTTAAAACTGTATATACAATGCTCTCCCAGTTTTAGGGGGGAAAAAAGGAAAATACTGTAAATTCATAGTGATTGAGCATTTTCTATGTGCCAGACATTGTTTTAGATGGCCTACCTGAATTATCACATTTAATTCTCAAAACAATCCTAAGAGGTAGGTATTATTAGTATCACTTCCATTTTATAGATGAGGAAACTTAGAGTAAAGTAACTTTCCTAAGCTCACAAAAACAGTACCAGCAGTGAAAACTAACTCAGGTAGTCTTTTCCAGAGCTCACTTTTTTAATCTCTATGACAATACAGCCTTTTCGTAATTCCCAAAATGTTAAAAGTGTTTAGTCATCCTTGATAGGTAGGATTATACATAAATTTTCCTTCTTTTTCTTAGCTTATATGCAAAATTTTCTATAATCCATAGATATTTTTTAATAATTAAAGAAAAACTTACTTGACGTAAAGTTTTGCTGGCTGCAGAAATTTCCATTAGATAACTATCAGTGTCATCAAAATGGCCTTCAACTTTAACTTCCAATAAATTTGGGTTTCCAACGACTACTTTCAGTAGTGGGATTTCAAGTGTTTGAACACCTTTGGAAACAAAGCCAAGAGTGAACATGAAAATTTTAAGCAATTTCATAATGACTGGCTGATCAGAATTCTAGAACATCTACAGAATCTATTTATACAGAGTTAACTTTAATAGTTCTTAGAAAAATTTAACTTTGCAAATATTTTCTCCTAATATTTTTCACAGAAATATTGCTCCCCTCCACCCCTCATTCCTCAGCCAGATTCTCGAAGGCAGTCACTTGGATAGTCTTGGTCACACTGAGCTGGCTAACTCAGTAGAGAAACTGAGAATACACGCTCAATTTAAAGGGCCGTCAATCAGTTGCTGCCAAGAGAAAAACCCTAGGCATTTAACACAATACGTCATTAGGCCATTTCCTGCCTTCAGGGCCTCTGTTTGCAACCTCTCCATACTGAGAAATTAAATGGAAAGAGAGATTTGAAAGACCATGTAATCTAATTGCCATCTTTACTAATTAGTAAATCAGAGCTGAGTAGTAAATAAGTTGCCTTAAGTCTCAGCTCTAGCTCTTTCCCTTAAACCAAAGTGATCTGGCCAGTGCTTCCTAAACTATAACTGGGGATTTTGTTAGAATGCCAATTCTGATTTAACAGTTCTGAGGAGGGGGCTGAGATTCCACATCCTGTCCCCTTCATACCTTTATTGAGGTATACTGACAAATGAAATTGTATATTTTTAAAGTGTATAATGTGGAGATTTGTTGTACTTATACATTGTGAAATGATTACCATAATTAAGTTAATTAATACAGCCACCACCTCACATTGTGTGTGTGTGTGTGTGTGTGTGTGTGTGTGTGTGGTGGGAACACTTAAGATCTACACTCTTAGCAAATTTCAACTATACAGTACAGTATTATTAACTATAGTTATCGTGCTATGTATTATATCCCCAAGACATTTATTTTATAACTGGAAGTTTGTACTCTTTGACCAACATCTGCCCATTTTCTCCATCCTCCAGCCCCTGTCAACTGGCACTCTATTTCTATGAGTTAGACTTTTTTTTTTAAGATACCACATATGAGTGAGATCACACACTACTTGTCTTTCTCTGGCTTATTTCACTCAGCATAATGTCTTCCAGGTTCATCCATGTTGTTCATCCTTTTTTATGGCTGTATAGTATTTCTTTGTGCATATATACCACATTTCTTTATCCATTCATCTGTTGATGGACCCTTACGTTGTTTCCATACCTGGGCTATTGTGAGTAATGCTGCAATGAAAGTGGGAGTACAGATACCTCTTCGAGATACTGATTTTGATATATACCCAGAAGTGGGATTGCTAGATCATATGGTAGCTCTATTTTTAACATTTTTGAGAAACTTCCACACTATTTCTCACAGTGACTGAACAAATTTATATTCCTACCAAGAGTGCACAAGGGTTCCCTTTACTCCACATCCTCAACAGCACTTAACTATCTCTTGTCTTTTTGATAACAGCCATTCTAACAAGTGTGAGGTGATATCTCATTATAGTTTTGATTTGCATTTCCCTGATGATTAGTGATATTGAATACCTTTCCATATACCTGTTGGCCACTTGCATATCTTTGGAAAAATGTCTATTCAGGTCATTTACACATTTTTAATTGGATTATTTGTTTGTTTGCTACTGAGCTGTATGAGTTCCTTTTATATTATAGATATTAACCCCTTATCAGATATATGCTTTGCAAATATTTTCTCCCACTCTATATGTTGCCTTTTCTTTTCTTTTTTTAACGTTTTTATTGGAGTATAATTGCTTTACAATGGTGTGTTAGTTTCTGCTTTATAACAAAGTGAATCAGTTATACATATACATATATCCCATATCTCTTCCTTCTTGTATCTCCCTCCCTCCCACCTCCCCTATCCTTCTAGCTGGTTACAAAGCACCGAGCTGATCGCCCGGTGCTATGCGACTGCTTCCCACTAGCTATCTATTTTACATTTGGTAGTGTTTATATGTCCATATATATACTACCACTCTCTCACTTTGTCCCAGCTTACCCTTCCCCCTCCCTGTGTCCTCAAGTCCATTCTCTAGTAGGTCTGCGTCTTTATTCCTGTCTTGCTCCTAGGTTCTTCATGACCTTTTTTTTTTAGATTCCATATATATGTGTTAGCATACGGTATTTGTTTTTCTCTTCCTGACTTATTTCACTTTGTATGACAGACTCTAGGTCCAACCACCTCACTACAAATAACTCAATTTCGTTTCTTTTTATGGCTGAGTAATATTCCACTGTATATACGTGCCACATCTTCTTTATCCATTCATCTGTCGATGGACACTTAGTTTGCTTCCATGTCCTGGCTATTGTAAATAGAGCTGCAATGAACATTGTGGTACATGAATATGGTTTTTTGAATATGGTTTTCTCAGGGTATATGCCCAGTAGTGGGATTGCTGGGTCATATGGTAGTTCTATTCTTAGTTTTTTAAGGAACCTCCATACTGTTCTCTATAGTGGCTGTATCAATTTACATTCCCACCAACAGTGTATGAGGGTTCCCTTTTCTCCACACCCTCTCCAGCATTTATTGTTTGTAGATTTTTTGATGATGGCCATTCTGACTGGTGTGAGATGATATCTCTCATTGTAGTTTTGATTTGCATTTCTCTAATGATTAATGATGTTGAGAATTCTTTCATGTGTTTGTTGTCAATCTGTATATCTTCTTTGGAGAAATGTCTATTTAGGTCTTCTGCCCATTTTTGGATTCGGTTGTTTGTTTTTTTGATACTGAGCTGCATGAGCTGCTTGTAAATTTTGGAGATTAATCCTTTGTCAGTTGCCTCATTTGCAAATATTTTCTCCCATTCTGAGGGTTCTCTTTTCATCTTGTTTATGGTTTCCTTTGCTGTGCAAAAGCTTTGAAGTTTCATTAGGTCCCATTTGTTTATTTTTGTTTTATTTCCATTTCTCTAGGAGGTGGGTCAAAAAGGATCTTGCTGCGACTTATGTCATAGAGTGTTCTGCCTATGTTTTCCTCTAAGAGTTTGATAGTGTCTGGCCTTACATTTAGGTCTTTAATCCATTTTGAGTTTATTTTTGTGTATGGTGTTAGGGAGTGTCCTAATTTCATTCTTTTATATGTAGCTGTCCAGTTTTCCCAGCACCACTTATTGAAGATTGCCTTTTCATTTTGTTTTTTGTTTCCTTTGCTGTGCAAAAGTTTTTTAGTTTGATATAGTCCCATTTGTTTACTTTTGCTTTTATTTCCTTTGCTTGTGGTGTCACATCCAAAAAAAATCATTGCCAAGACCAATGTCAAGGGGGCTTTTCCTTCATGTTTTTTTTCTAGGATTTTTATGGTTTCAAGTCTTACATTTAAGTCTTTAATCCGTTTTGAATTAATTTTTGTGAGTGGTGTAAGATAGGGGTCCAGTTTTATTCTTTTGCACATGGCTGTCCAGTTTTCCCAACACCATTTATTGAAGAGACTATTCTTTCCCCATTGGCTCCCTTGTCAAAACTTAATTGACTGTGCATGCATGGGTTTATTTCTGGGATCTCTATTCTGTTCCATTGGTTTATGCGTCTGTTTTTATGCCATTACCACAATGTTTTGGTTAATATAGCTTTGTAATAGAGTTTGAAATTAAGAAGTGTGGTTCCTCCAGCTTTGTTCTTTGTCAACATTGCTTTGGCTACTCAGTGTCTTTAATGTGAATACACCACATTAACAGAATGAAAGATAAAAATTATTATCTCAACAGATATAGAAAAAGCATTTGACAAAATTCAACATCCATTCATGAATAAAACTCTCAACAAATTAGGTTTAGAAGGAATGTACTTCAATACAATATAGGCCATGTGTGACAAGTCCATAGCTAACATCATACTCATACTTATCATACTCAAGCTTAAAGCTTTTCCTCTAAGATGAAGAACAAGACAAGGATGTTCCCCCTCACCACTTCTATTCAACATAGTACTGGAAGACTTACCCAGAGCAACTAAGAAAGAAAAAAGGCATCCAAATCAGAAGGGAAGAAGTAAAATTGTGTCTGTTTGCAGATGACAGAATATTATATTTACAAAACCCTAAAGGCTCTACCAAAACACTGTTAGAATAAAAAGGTTCAGCAAAGTTGCACGATAAAAAATCAATGCACAAAAATCAGTTGTGTTTCTATACACTAGCAATGAACTAGCTGAAAGAGAAATTAAGAAAATGACCTCATTTATAGCACTGTCAATAAGAGCAAAATATTAGGAATAAATTTAACCAAGGAGGTGAAAGACATGTACACTGAAAACTATGACACCAGTGAAAGAAACTGAAGATGACACAAATAAGCTGAAAGACATCTCATGTTCATGAATTGGAAGAATTAATATTGTTAAAATGTCCATACCACCTAAAGCAATCTACAGATTGATTGTAATTCCTATCAAAATTCCATTGGCATTTTTCGCAGAAATACAAAAGAAAACCCTAAAATTTGTTTGCAACCACCAAAGACTGTGCATTTCTAACAAGCACCCAAGTGATGCCAATGAAGCTGGTCCAGGAACCACATCTTGAATAGCATGGACTAGGTTTTTCTTCAAAGAGGCAACTGAGTTGATTTGCTGATTATTATTTGTTTTTTCAAACTGAACAAGTTTAAAATATAACAAATTAGTTGTTAAATACAATTAAAGCTACAATAGTTAGAACATTTGGGATTTGTCCTGGAATACAGAGAAATAACAAAGGAAGAGAATTTTTAAAACCCAGAAATGGTCAAAATAATAGGTAAATTGCATTGTTTTTAAAAATCAGTGAAGAAAAAATACATTATTCAATAAGTGATGTTGGAACAACTACCTAACCACCTATAATACACCAAAACAAAGTGTAGATAAATTAAATAATTAGATGGAAAGTTAAAGCCATAAAATTAAAACCCTAAAATTACTTGAAGGAAATATGGACAATTAGTCATATAATCAAAGAGAAAGGATTCTAAGGGTTTCAGAAAGAAGCTTTTTCAGAATATTTAGTTCACAATACTGATGGAAATAGAAATACATGTCTCCAATTTTTTTCAAAGCCTATAATTTTTATTTTTATAAATTGTACTTGGTTATGTTTTTCAAATAAGCTTGTTTTTTTTTAAATAGTGTTTTGTCCTTTCATTATGGTTCATATGCTTTCTTTTATCTCTTTAAGAGTTTTACACATTTTATACTTTACAATTGTTTTTATAGTATCTTTCTGATTTTTCCATTAACTCAAGATTAAAGCTTTGTTTCCTATGCTTGTTGAGTTTCTCTTATGTTGGGTCATTTCCTTACACGGTTTTAAAATTCTTTCCCTCAATTTATGTTCATGAAGATTGATTTTTCTGTGGAATTCCATGTTACCTTGTTTATGAAAGTATTCCTACAGAGGGTTTTGTGCTTGCTTATGCTGGGACCCAGGCATTGTAATGACGTCTCAGTTTGGGATTCTTGTATTTGGTGGGTAGTGTCTAGGTGTTACACAGTCTTGGAGTTTGGGTTTTTTACAAGAAATTCTTTGAGTCCCATGGAGATGACAATCTCCCTACGTCTTTCTTTGAGTTGTTGGGTAGCATTTTCCTTATCCTCTCTTCACCCTTCACAATTTGATGGTTCCAGCTTTACTTAATGTTCTCATTTCCAACTTCCTGCCACAAGGTAGAAATGTCTAAAGGTCTACATCTTCTACTAATGCTTGGGCATTAAAATTCATCCCACTGCCTATATGGCCTATGTCTGAGCCTCAAAATCTTCTAGGAGCCACATATTAGCTAATTTTTTTGACTTTGAGTTCCCTTTTCATTTCTGGTGACAGGATTTTCTTTTTTCCCTCCCCTTCCTTCCATATTTTTCCCTCAATTTCTAGCTCAGTAATTTACTAAAATTTTTTGTTTTATTTCTTTCCAGTACGCCATTCCCCCGTCATTTTTAGTAAGTTTTATATTAGTTTTGTAATAAATAAATATCTTGAAAAATGGAGCAAAGTATAGAATTCTATTTAAAAGTCTTTTTTTTTTTTTGGCTTAAAATAAATACTTGAAATGATTATACCAAAACCAAGGTAATTATAATGTTTTCTTTTCAGAGGGCAGCAAAAATCTAAACTAAAATTCTGTGTATATTTGGGTTGGTAATTTAAGCTCATTTATAAAATAAGGATTATAATCTAGCCTTTTAGAGTTGTTATAAACATTAAATTTTAAAATGAATAAAAAAATCATTTAATACAGAGCTTTGTATAAGTGCTCAATAATTAGAGCTAATACTGTTATTGGTAGAATGCCACCTACAACAGAAACCAAAGATAAAGGAAATATCAAAGAGTATATTTTACATTCAAGAAAAGCAATAACATCTCCTTTTGATATTTCTCAATAAAAATAAACTTACCTTTTGTATTAGGTATGACTTTAATTTTTAAAGTATGAGATTTCCCCAGATCAATGTATTTCAGGACATTGAGGGATAGTGAATCATCATGTTGTTGAAACCAGTAATTACATGGTTTTGAATGTATGTTCCATGTTCGTCCATCCCTTTGTCCAAAGTTGTATAAGAACCAGGAGCCTTGTAGAAAGGTCATATTGTGGGGTACTGTTTCAGGCATGGTAGCGATAGCTAAAGCATTCTCATTATCTAAAATCCTTGTGATCAGGAAGCTGCTGTAACCGGGAATCACCACAGTCTTTTCTATATCCGAATCTTGAAATGCGGAAGTAACACCTGAAGCTAAAACAGGAATGATTTGGTATAAAATAAAACAGCCAATGTTCTCCAAGTAATACTGGTGGACATAACTGAGGAATATACTAGTTGAGTTTTTAAATTATGGTCTTAACTAGAGGACACATTTGCCAGATTTCAGGTTATAATTCAAATTATTTTGTAGAAAGTGTATTGCAAATATGCCAAGCACAGTTTTTACTGTGAAGCTAGTTCTATAAAATTCTCAGCAGAAAAAAAAACCACATAGGGCTAAGTAATTATAAGAAATCTGATTTCTTTACCATAGAACTGGTAAAAGCCTTAATAACCCAGAGTCTTTATTGTGATTTTATAAGAGAAGGATAATGTAGCTAGTGTTTTCCCTAGGGCCTAAAGGTCTGCCTATGACATAGCAGATGCTCAATAAATATTTGTTGAATAAATGAATAATTGATTGCTTAAGGAGAGCATGAAGATTTAGAAGAAAATAGGCTTGAGGGCAGGACCATAAGGAACACCATCATGTAAAAATGGGAAGGAAAAAATGACTGGAGAAAATCCATCAGAGAGGATATGAGGGAAGCCAAAAGATGGCTGTTTGAAGGAGAGGGAACTCATCATTTTTAAATGTTTTTGAAACATGTCAACAATGATACTCACCTCGTTCTGAAAAAATAAGTAGAAGTAGTCAGAAGAGAATCTCATAATTCCCTTCATTATGCACACACGCTCTAATTTTTCCCATTTCAACAAACCAACAAAGATCCTTTCCTACATTCCCTTCAACTACCACGTCATTTCTCTCCTCCGCTTCATTGTGAAATTCCCTGAAAGGGCTGCCTTTATTCACTATCTTCAATTCCTCGCCTCTCAGAAGTTTATAAACCTAACACAATCAGACTTTTGTCTACATGACTCCACCCAACAATAGCTTTTATCAAGGTTACCAATGACTTGACACAGATCCATTGGGCACTCTTCTCTCCTCATCTTACCTCACCTCTTGGCAGCATGTAGCACAGCATCATTCCCTCCTTCTTAAAGTACCTTCTTCACTTGGTTTCTGAGACATGCTCTCTCTTAATTCTTCTCCTAGCAGACCATCTGGTCTTCCTGTTCTCTGACCGCTAACTGTTGGACCTCAGACTTTTTCATTTCTATACCTACACTAGTTTTCCCAGTGATCTCATCTGATCTCATAGCATTAACTACCATATATGCTGACCACTTGATTCCCCCCCCCTTTTTGAGATACAAAAGATATACAACATTAGTTTCAGGTGTACAACACAATTCGATATTTGTATATATTGCAAAATAATAACCACAAAAATCTAGCTAACATCCATCACCACACATAGTTACAACTTTTTTTCTTGTGAGGAAAACTTTTAAGATCTACTCTCTTAGCAACTTTTTGGGCCTCTCACTGTTGTGGCCTCTCGTGTTGCGGAGCACAGGCTCCGGACAGGCAGGCTCAGCGGCCATGGCTCACGGGCCCAGCCGCTCCGCAGCATGTGGGATCTTCCTGGACCGGGGCACGAACCTGTGTCCCCTGCATCAGCAGGCGGAATCTCAACCACTGCACCACCAGGGAAGCCCACTCTTAGCAACTTTTAAATATACAATGCAGTGTTAGCTATAGTCACCATGTTTTACATTACATTCCTATGACTTATTTATTTTATAATTACAAGTTTATATCTTTTGATCCCTTCACTGAACCCCCACCTCTAGCAACTACCAATCTATTCTGAGTTTATTTATTTGTTGTTTGCTTGTTTTTAGATTTCACATATAAGTGACGTCATACAGTATTTGCCTTTCTCTGTCTGACTTATTTCACAATAATGCCCTCAAAATTCATCCATGTTGTTGCAAATGGCAAGATTTCCTCCTTTTTTATGGTTGAATAATATTTTAATGTATATATATATGAACACACCCAATTTTCTTTTTTTTTTTGCAGTACGCGGGCCTCTCACTGTTGTGGCCTCTCCCATTGCAGAGCACAGGCTCTGGTTGCGCAGGCCCAGCAGCCATGGCTCACGGGCCCAGCCGCTCCACGGCATGTGGGATCTTCCCAGACCGGGGCATGAACCCGTGTCCCCTGCATCGGCAGGCGGACTCTCAACCACTGCGCCACCAGGGAAGCCCCCAATTTTCTTTATCCATTCATCTATCAATGGACACAGGTTGCTTCTATATCTTGGCTACTGTAAATAATGCTGCAATGAACAAGGGGGAGTATATATCTTTTCACGTTAGCATGCTCATTTTCTGTGGATAAATACTCAGATGTGGAATTGATTGATCATATGGTAGTTCTATTTTTAATTTTTTGAGGAACCTTTATGTTGTCTTCCATAGTGACTGCACCAATTTACATTCCCACCAACAGTGCACAAGGATTCCCTTTTCTACACATCCTCCCCAACAATTTTTATTGCCTGTCTTTTTTTTTTAATATTTATTTATTTGGTTGCACTGAGTCTTAGTTGCAGCTCCAGGCTTCCTTAGTTGTGGCTCACCAGCTCCTTAGATGCGGCATGGGGGCTCCTTTCTTGTGGCATGTGAACTCGCAGTTGCAGCATGCATGTGGGATCTAGTTCCCTGACCAGGGATCGAACCTGGGCACCCTGCACTGGGAGCATAGAGTCTTATCCACTGCACCACCAGGGAAGGCGAAGGTATGTGTTTACTGGTGGATAAATACATACCTGCACCAAAGAATGTATATGTTAACATGTTAAGGCCGAATACATACCACCTTATGTATTAAGGTGGATAGGTATGTATTTACTGGCAGTTTGTTAATTGTTTCCTAGGTGTTTTATACTTTCTCTGTTCCTTTCTTCTTTTGCTCTCTTTCTTTGTGATTTGGTGACTTTCTGTGGTTATCTGTAGTGGCTTAGATTCCTGTTTGTTTTGTGTATCTACTATAGGTTTTTGCTTTGTGGTTACCACTGGGCTTACATAAAACAACTTATATTTGTAATAGTCTATTTTAAGTTGATAACAACTTAAGTTTGAATGCATTCTAGGGATCTACATTTCTATCCCCCCCAATTTATGTTTTTGATATCACAATTTACATATTTTTATCTTGTGTATCCATTAACTAATCATTGTAGTTAGTTTTTTTACTACCTTTGTCTTTAACTTTCATTCTAGCTTTATAAGTGATTAACTACCACATTTACAACATAAGATTATTCTAAATTTTACTATATATTTGCCTTTACCAGTGAAATTTATACTTTCACACATTTTCCTATTACTGATTAGGTCTCTTTTGTTTCACCTTAAAGAAATTCCTGTAACATTTCATGTAAAGCCAGTCTAGGATGATGAACTCGTTTGGTTTTTGCTTGTCTGGAAAACTCTTTATCTCTCCTTCAATTCTCCATGACAACGTTGCTGGTAGATAGATATACTTGGTTGGGAATTTTTTTCTTTCAGCACTTTGACTATATCATGTCATTCCCTTCTGATGTGCAAAGTTTCGGTTGAAAAATCTGCTGATAGTCTTATGGGGGGGTTCTACTGTAGGTAACGAGTTATTTTTCTCTTGCCACTTTTAAGATTCTCTTCTTGTCTTTAACTTTTGACACTTTAATTATAATGTGTCTTGGTGTGGGTCTCCCTGGGTTCATCTTATTTGGAACTCTATAGGCTTCCTGGATCTGGATGTCTGTTTCTTTCCCCAGGTTATAGAAGTTTTCAGCCATTATTTGTTCAAATAATTTTTCTGCTCCTTTCTCTCTCTCTTCTCCTTCTGACTACTCAAATGTATTTCTCCAGTCCAGAGGTCTTTCCTGAACTCCAGACTTGTCTTTCTATATATCTACCTTATTTCTCCACTTGGATGAGTAACAGACATCTTACATTTAATAGGATCTCTCACCTGATTATTGCAATAGCCTCCTAACTGATTTCTCTGCTTTCCTTCTTGCCCTCTCTCTGTCACATGCCCAGTCTGTTCTCAACAGAGCAGCTAGTTCAATCATGTCACTTTCTGCTCAAAACACTCCAAAGCCTTGCCATTTACTCAGAGTAAAACCCAAATCCTTATAATAAACTATACTAACTTTTGCTATGTATCTATCATATAATCCTTTGAAATAGAAATATGCTACATGACAGTGATTCAAAATTATTTCATTATGTAGGGTAAAGTCTGGACTTCTTGACTTTTCTCACTGTTCCTGAGCACTGTTAAAGACAGAATAACATCATATTATAGAAATAAATGATAGGTGTTACTATTGATGAAATATCAATGAAGTGATAGCTAGGTTTCATTATATTAGAAATAAAGAATTCCTCCAGGAATCTAAGTATATGTAGACTTCTGTAGATTACCAATTGGACTAAATTTTGAAATCTATTGTTCTATAAAAGAGCATGAACACTTTTCCCAAAAGATAATTTCTCATTTTCCCCAGCCATCAGAGAGATATATTACTACACTTACTTTGTAATTGAAGAGTAAGCTTATAGGAGAAATTTCCAGCTTGATTAATGGAAAGGGAACTAGACAAACAAGAGCTTTCATTCACTTCCTCTGTTCCAAAAGGATCCACAATTTCTGCAATAACTGACGACAAAAATCCTTTAGGAGTGTTATGTTGCAATATCTTTCTTATGTAAGCTGTTCCAGTTTTCCTAAAAACAAACCAACAAATATCATGCAACTTGGATAAAACAGTGGCTTAAATTAGCAAGTTCATAACCATATAATTTATAAATAAAATTTACCACAAATGGCTAACAAATGAATATTTGAGTAACGTTTGTTCAACCTCATTAGTAATCAATGAAATGTCAATTACAACAATGGGATATGATTTTTCACTTATCAAATTAGGAAAGGTTTTTTAAAGGCAGAGTTTAATAGTGGTAAGAATTTAGTGGAGATAGGCACTAATGGGATTGTAAACTGGTACAAGATGCCTAGAAAGCAACTTGACATTACGCATTAAGAGCCCTAATACTATTTTTTTCACACTCTGATTCCATAAATCTCCCGATAGGTCTCTATCCTAAGGAAAGAACTTGAAACACAGAGGGGGAGGGGGAGAAAAGCTTTCCATACAAAGATGTTCATCACAGCATTATGATAAAAGCTAGAAATAAAAATGCCAACAATAGGAAAATTAAGTAAATGATAATACCTGATCTACCTAGGCAAAATACATCTATTAAAATGCTACTTACAAAGAGTTTTTAATTACCTAAGGAAAGTGGTCACATTATAATGTCAAAATGAAAGAAGCATAGTGAAGAATGTTGAAATGCATGTTGAAAAGGACTAATCAGTAATTCATCAAGGTGTTAACAGTCATGATTTCAATTGTCTTCTTTATATTTGCCTTTTAGGAAATTTCTACAGTAAGCATGTGCTTTATAATCAAGAAAAAACATCCATTTTTAAAACGTTAAGCTAAGATATCCATGTGCAAAAAATAAATCTACACAGAGACCTTACACCCTTCACAAACAATTTAACTCAAAATAAATTACAGACTTAAACATAAAATACAAAACTCTAAAACTCCTAGAAGAGAACATAGGAGAAAACCTAGATGAACTTGGGTATGGCGATGACTTTTTAGATACAACGCTGAGGACACAATCCATGAAAGAAAAAAATTGACAAGCCATACTTTATTAAATTAAAAACTTCTGCTCTGTGAAAGACACTGTCAAGAGAATTAGAAGACAAGCCATAGACTGGGAGAAAATAGTTGTGAAAAACATATCTGACAAAGGACTGTTATCCAAAATAAACTGTAGGGGAGGAATAAAACCTCTTTTTCCTCTACCCTCCTAGGTTCTGTGCCTGGGACCCTAGAAATTAAACTGATGAAAGCCAGATTAACAATAAAAAATGAACACTTGATTAATGTGTGTCATGCTTACACAGGGGAGACACCTCAGTGATGAGTAACTCAAAGGGGTGGTTGGAACCTGGAGCTTGTCTAGCATCTTAATAAAGAACAATAAATTTGTGGAGAAGTGACAAGACAAAGAAAAAGGGGCTAAGGCTTTTAGGGGTGGCAAACAGTGAAAAAGTAAATATATGGGAGAAACTATTGGAAGATAAGGGTTGTTTTTAGGAACGCTTCTTATGCAGGTTCCCCTCAGTGTCTCTGAACTGGTAAGAGTCTCCAGTTGTCTCTGGTGATTAGGAATCATCCTGCCTTTCTTGGTAGAGAGGTGGAGGGCAAGGGATTTTTTCATATGTCTGCTTCTTCTTAATTGCCTTAGGCTAAAAATAATCTTTATGCCAAAGTGGTATATTTTGGATTGCCATATGCCAATCCCCTACAATACAAACAACTCTTAAAACTCAACAGTAAGAAAAGAAACAGCCCAGTTAAAAAGTGGGCAAAAGGTCTAAATAGACACCTCACTGAAGAAAACACGCCGATGGCAAATAAACATATGAAAAGACGCTTATACGCATCATATATCATCGGGAAATGCAAATTAAAACAACAACGAGATACCACTATACGCTCATTAGAATGGCAAAAGTCCAAAATATTGACAACACCAAATATTGGTGAGGATGTAGAGAAGAGGAACTCTCATTTATTGCTGGTGGGAATGCAAAATGGTACAGCCACTTTGAAAGCCACTTACCATAAGATCCAGCAATCAAATTCCTTTGTATCTATTCAAATGAGTTAAACACAAAACCTGAACAAGGATGTTTATGGCACCATTATTCAAAATTGCCCAAACTTGGAAGCAACCAAGATGTCCTTCAGTAGGTGAATGGATAAAAAAACTGTGGTACATCCAGACAATGGAATGTCATTCAGTGGTAAACAGAAATGAGTTATCAAGTCATGAAAAGATATGAAGGAAGCTGAAATGCATATTACTAAGTGAAAGAAGCCAATCGAAAACTACACACTGTGTGATTCCAACTATATGACATTCTGAAAAAGGCAAAACTATGGAGACAGTATAGATGTCAGGGGTTAGTGGGGATAGATGGATGAATAGGCAGAGCAGAGAGGACTTTTAGGGCAGTGAAAGTATTCCTTATGATATTAATAGTATAAGGTGGATACGTGTCATTACATAATTGTCAAAAGCCATAGAATGTACAACACCAAGAGTGAACCCTAATGTAAACTATGGGCTTCAGGTGACTGATGATGTGTCAGTACAGGTTCATGGATTGTAACAAATGTACCTACATTATATTATGGTATAGTGTCCTACACTATGGTGTAGGACATCAATAGTGAGGGAGGTATGTGTGGAGAGGGGGTATATGGGAACTCTACTTTCTGATCAGTTTTGCTGTGATCCTAAAACTGCTCTTAAAAAGTAAAGTTTATTACCGTAATTTAAAAAAATTAACCTCTTTGTATCTGAAGTCATTGACCAATAGCCAGGCTATTACTGAACCTGTCTTACCACTTCTTCCACCACTGGCGAGGTAAATGAGCCTCTTGTACTCAAGTGTCTAGGATGGCTTTTGCGGGTAATCAAGCTCCAGTCTTCCAGGAGAGGTAAGAAGTCAGCTTTTAAAGGAGGGAATGGGGTTTGGGCAATGAAGGATGGGCTTAAAATTAGGAGTCAGGGAGTTCCTGAGGTGGAGAGTAATATCTGTTGAGGGGGGAAAACGCTGCAAAAAGACAATCACCATCAAACTTAACTGCCTGTAATGCTAAGCTCCCATTCCAGTACCCATGCTGTTTCCCCAGCCCACTGCCCTCACCCCATGCCCATGAAGCTGCTTTAATCAAGGTTACTACAGCCTGGAATGTTGCCACATCCAAAGGTCGCTTCACTTCTTTGTTCTTATTTTACTCAGTCTCTCAGCTGCATGGGTCACTGTGGTCCACTCCATACTTTCCAAAACACCCACCTCCCTTGGCTTATAGGATCCCACATTTCCCTGGTTTTTCTCCTATCTCACTGGCTGCTCCATCTTGGTTTTCTTGGCTGGGGCCTCCTCTTCTGCCTAATCTCTCTTCCTGGAGTGCCCAAGGCCTTTTCCTCCCTACAGACATCCATTTATGCAGGAACAACTGTCAAATGAAGAGCTCCTCTCTGACCTTGTGTGCTATGCATTAGTACATCCGTGCAACTGCCAACTTCACATCTTCACTTGGGTACCTAACAGGCATTTCAAAATTAATATTTCTAATATGGAACTCTCACTCACCCTGACTAACTCTGCATTCCTCGTCTCATAAAATGACAGCATGATCTACCTAGCTGCAAACCAAAAACCTAAGTAGTTCTTGATTGCTCTCTTGCTAATACCCACACCAGGCAATCTGTCATCAAATCCTGTCTTTTCTCAAGTGCACCTGCTTCAACTGCCTTCATTTCTCACCTGTATTACCTCAATAGCTTTCCAAGGGGCCTGGAAACTTTGACTTCTCATTCTGTCCTATACTTTTCACAGCAGAGTGATCTTTTTGAAAATAAAAATAATTTCACTCTCCTATGTAAAACTCTCCAATGGCTTCCCCTGGCACCAAGAATAACACGTAAACTCCTCATGCAGCCCACGATGCCTCATATGGTCTGGCACTTACCTACCCCCTCGCTCACCTTCCACCACACCATCTTACTCTGCACCATCCACACCAGCTTCCTTCCTGTTTATTAAAAACACCCACGTATTTTCTTGCCTGACTGCATTTACACTTGCAATTTCTTTTGCCTGGAAAGCTCTTTGCTCTTTGTTCTCAGCTGTTTGCTTATCCTTCTCACTCCCTCTGTCACCATGTTTACTTTCTTCATAGCATGCATTAGATCTAAAACTATTTTGTTTTTTGCTTACATGTTTATCATCTGTCTCTCTTCATTAGAATGTCACCTCCATGTGGACAAGGACCTTGTCTATCTTATTCACCACTATATTCCTGGTCTTAGCATAAGACTTGATGTGAAATAGTCACTCAATAATATTCATGGAATTAACAAATAGCTTTACCAAAAACTTTGTGTAAATGTTGATGATGTTTTCTTTCTGAGCAATTTAGTAGAATTATTGACATTAAGTTATCACTTTTAGGATTTTGTGGAGATTCTTAAAAACAATTGCCCTTGTTATGAAATGAGAGAAGTTCCTTCTCAATACTTCACCATTTGTGGAACGACTATACTTCCCATTATCAAGCAGATACAGTTTTTTTAATCTGTGGGTATATAATCAATTCTCACTGTGGAAAGGATTTTGATTCAGTATCCAACATCTCGTAGGTAGTGCCCCCCAAATCCAAAATCCTTGCTAATGTTCTGAATCCCTTGTGTTCCACCATCGAATCTTTCTTTAAACCATTTTTAGAAATTGAAGCATAGTTAATTTACAATGTTGTGTTAATTTCAGGGGTACAGCAAAGTAATTCAGTTATATATATATATATATATTTTCAGATTCTTTTCCATCATAGGTTATTACAAGATATTGAATATAGTTTCCTGTGCTATACAGTAGGTTCTTGTTGTTTGTCTGTTTCTATCATCTAACCTTAGTTCCTCTTATTCCTCAAATCCTGTTTTGAATTCCAAGAGACTGTCATTTCCACACTGCATGATTCCTCACCCAACAGTCTGTCTACCACAAGTACCTGTCTTCTTAAGCACAATATGAGAACCTCAGATTCCCTCACAATAATAAGACAAGATGTGGCTGGATGTGGCACGCAGAAGACAAGCATAGATGTGTTTTATAAAGCAAAGAGCCAGGCAATAGAGTAAAGGAATGGAAATTACTCTGGATCCATTGCCCTGTTGAGTCTACCTTCCAAATATCTCTCAAATCAATCCATTCCTCTCCATTTCTACTATCAACATCTTAGACTGAAACACAAAAAATTTTAGCCTATACTATTGCAAAATCCTTCTAACTGATCTCAGTGCATCCACAGTTGTTACCCTCTACTTCCTTCTCCCCATCTCAGCAGAGTGGTATTCTAAACAAAAGCTAGGCCATTTGAGATAAATGGGAGTTTATGAGTTAAAAGAAGGCAGGAGTAATGGTGTGTGGTGCATTTCATCTCTCATCTCCATTCTACCCTACATGGAGAAGAAGAAAGGGCTCCTCATGATATGTCAAGAAGGGCTTCCAGGGGACCACTTTATAACTTGAAATATGCCTTCTGAGGTTTGAGGGGCATAGGGACCAGAGTTGGACTTATCCTGAGAAATATAAGGAGTGGAGACAAATCAGACACCTAGAGTTTAAAGTTACATATGTGGTGGGAAAGGGAGAAAAATGTCAATACATTTTAGACTTTAAGTTAACACACGTGAAAATCTTAGATAACACTAAAAAAAAGAAAGGAGTATGAAAGTCCCAATCCAGTAAAAGAAAATAAAATGGAAGAGGGGAAAAAATGAACCTTAAAGTGAGGTAAACAAAGAGAACAAAAAAGGAAACATAAAAAAAGTAGGACAAATAGCACAAAAGAAGATGGCACAAATAAATTCAAATACATTGGGCTGACCAAAAAGTTCATTCAGGTTTTTCCATAACTCTCCAATTAAAAGACGGAGATTGGGCTTCCCTGGTGGTGCAGTGGTTGAGAGTCCGCCTGCTGATGCAGGGGACGCGGGTTCGTGTCCCGGTCCGGGAGGATCCCACATGCCGCGGAGCGGCTGGGCCCGTGAGCCATGGCCGCTGAGCCTGCGTGTCCGGAGTCCGTGCTCCGCAACGGGAGAGGCCACAGCAGTGAGAGGCCCGCGTACCACAGGAAAAAAAAAAAAAAAAAGACAGAGATTGGCTAAAAAAAAGCCCACAAAACCTATATATGTTTTTTTATGAGAGATACATAAGGAAGGTGGCAGTAAAAGGATCAAAATCATATACTAGACAAATATTACCCAAAGAAGGCTAGTGCAACTATATGAATAACAGATTAAAAACAACAAAAATAAAACAAAAACCATGGTAACAACAAAAAGATAATCTGATTAAAAAGTGAGCAAAGGACTTAATTAGACATTTCTACAAAGAAGATATACAGATGGCCAATAAGCACATTAAAAGATGCTCGACATCACTAATAATTAGAGAAATGGAAATCAAAACCACAAGATATCATTAGAATGGCTATTATAAAATTTAAAAATAGAGAATAACAAATGTTGGCAAAGATGTGGAGAAATTAGAACCCTTGTACATTGGTGGGAATACAAAATGGTGCATCTGCTGTGGAAAATGGTACGGAATTTCCTCAAAATATTAACCATAGAATTACCATATGATATAGCAATTCCACTCCTTGGTATACCCAAAATAACTGAAAGTATGGTCTCGGAGAGATAGCTGTACACCCATGTTCATAACGACATTATTCAGAATAGCCAAAAAGTAGAAGCAACTCATGCCCATCAATAGAGGAATGGATAAGCAAAATGTGGCATATGCATACAACAGAATATTATCGTCTTAAAAATGAAGGAAATTCTGTCACATGCTATAACATGGATGAACTTTAAGGACAGTATGCTAATTGAAATAAGCCAGTCTCAAAAGGTATGTACTGTATGATTCCACCTATGTAACTGACCTAGGTGTATCCACAATTGTTCATAGTCAAATTCACAGAGACAGAAAGTAGAACAGAGGTTGCCAGAGGCTGTGGGGAGAGGGGAATGGGGAATGAACTGTTTAGTGGGCACAGAGTTTCAGTTGGGGAAGATAAGATAATTCTGGAGATGGATAGTGGCAATGGTTGTACAACCATGTGAATATACTTAATGTCACAGAACTGCACTCTTAAAAATGGTTAAAATGGTAAATTTTATGTTATGTATATTTTACTACAACCAAAGTACTATAATGCAAAAAAGCATTATAAATATAAAAATAATAATTAAATACCAATAAAATGTTCAACTCATCAAGAAGATGTAACAATTCTAAACTTATATGTATATAATAACAGACTCAAAATATATAAGGCAAAATTGACAGAACTATAAAAGAAACTGACAAATTCAATATCACATCAGAAAATTTTAACATAACTCAATAATTGATAGGTCACACAGAAAAAAAATCAGTAAGGATACAGAAGATTGAAAAATCACAATTAACAAGATTAATCTAACAAATAAATACTAACATTGCACTCAACAATGTATGAAATGTATAAACATAGATAATACACAATGACCAAGATAGGTTTATTCCATGACTTCAAGTCTGGTTCAGCATTAAATCCATAATATAATTTACAACATTAAGTAAAAAGTTAAAGGAAAAATATCTATAGATAAGCTCAATAGATATAGAAGAAACATCTAAAAACAAAAATAAAGCACCTGTTAAACTGAAAAAAAAGGTAACTGTCTATAAATGAAAAAGAGTTTTAAAAATTTATGGAAAGGATAATCCGTGATGGCGAAATGTTTAAAACATTCTTTTAAAAGTCAGAAACAAGGAAGCCCACTGTTATGGTCTGAATGTCTGTATCCCTCTAAAATTCCTATGTTGAAAACCTAAAGCCCAAAGTGATGGTATTCAGAGGTGAGGCTTTTGGGAGGTGATTTAGGTCATGAGGGTGAAGGCTTTGTGAATCAGTTTACTACCCTTACAAAAGGGGCTCCAGGGCTTCCCTGGTGGCGCAGTGGTTGGGAGTCCGCCTGCAGATGCAGGGGACACGGGTTCGTGCCCCGGTCCGGGAAGATCCCACATGCCGTGGAGCGGCTGGGCCCGTGAGCCGTGGCCGCTGAGCCTGCGCGTCCGGAGCCTGTGCTCCGCAACGGGAGAGGCCACAACAGTGAGAGGCCCGCGTACTGAAAAAAACAAAAAAACAACAAAAACAAAACAAAACCAAAAAAAAGGGGGCTCCAGAGCAATCCCCTGCCCCCTTCAACTATGCAAGGACAGGGCAAGAAGTTGGCAGTCTACAACCAGAAGAGAGCCTGCACAGAACCCAACCATGCTGGCACCCTAATCTTAGACTTCCAGTCTTCAGAACTATGAGAAATACATTTCTGTTGTTTATAAGCCACCCAGTCTTTGATATTTGATTACAGCAGCCTGAACGGACTGACACCCACTATCTTCATTTCTATTTAATGAGCTCCTAGATACTGTGACAGAAAAAAAAAAGTATAATATGCTAAGAAATGTTAAAGAAACAAATTATTTGCAGGTGATGTGATTATCTGCTTAGAAAAATGTTTACCTCTACTCAGAAAATCCAAAAGAATATATAGAAAAAGTACTGGAATCATCAAAAGAATGTAGCAAATTTGAAACATTTAAGATTACTGCACAAGGGCTTCCCTGGAGACACAGTGGTTGAGAATCCACCTGCCAGTGCAGGGGACATGGGTTTGAGCCCTGGTCCGGGAAGATACCACATGCTGCGGAGCAACTAAGCCCGTGCGCCACAACTACTGAGCCTGTGCTCTAGAGCCCGTGAGCCACAACTACTGAGCTCGCATGCTGCAACTACTGAAGCCCGCATGCCTAAAGCCCATGCTGTGCAACAAGAGAAGCCACCACAATGAGAAGCCCGCGCACCACAGTGAAGAGTACCCCTGCTCACCGCAATCAGAGAAAGCCCGTGCACAGCAACGAAGACCCAGTGCAGCCCAAAATAAATGAACAAAATAATTAAAAAAAAAAAGATTGTTACACAAAAGTCAATTACAAGACATCTGCTTTTGCTTTCAATGCAGAAAGAAGCAACCCAACAAGAAACAAAACAGATAAATCACTAAGTCATCATTTTCCTTAAGCCATCAGATACTAAAGTCACAAGATAACCAACTAACCTGAAATCCAAGGGAACAAGCCATTCCGAGGAGAATCTGAACACAGGAACAGTCTCACTTATGGAAGAGCATGAGAGGGAAAAACAGTGCTGGCACAAAAGAAGCAAGTAAGAAATAGCTAAAATTGTAAAAAACTGTCAAAGGCCAAGTATGTGCTGCTATGTGAGTCTGGAAATGCTGGGGCACCTTTCAAAACGGAGTCTGCACTCACTTGCAAGCTCCTTCCCATGGGTTTCCCTGGACGCTCAGGAGAAAGACTGGGGCAGGGAATAGACCAGACAGTCCCTGCTGGTGGTGCAGGCATCAAGGGAGTGCGGGAGAGGTCACTGTGGGGAGTGGGTGGAGAGGATGGGAGCAAGCATCACTCGCTTCCCTGAACCTTCTTTCATAAAAAGCAAAAACCTTAAGCTACAGGAGGTTGGGCATTCAACAGTTGCACACAGGTCTCAAAAGAGGTGATCCATGCTGGGGGGAAGTGCTTGGGGGGTGCTGGCACTGAAGCCCTGGCTCCCTCCTCCCTCTTATCCCCTACACAGCAGAAGCTTGAAGCTACTGAGAGAGAGGAAGCAAAGCCACCCATCACTGGGGCACAGGCAAAGACACATTATGGATAAGGGAAGCGAAAATGATAACTATCCTTATGGAGAGTCAGGGAGCTGTCTTGGGCCTAAAATTCTAGGAGGACAAATAGAGTTATCCTGCTGCAAGAGGAATCAGAAATCTCCACCTAAGATCTAACTGCAGGTACAAGGCAGACTTTGGCTGCAAGAGGTAATTTTTATTAACAGGTTGCTGTGCGTTTTTTTCTTAATGGAACTTGACAAGCTGAATCTAACATTTAAATGCGAGAACAAAGGCCAAGAAAATCCAAGAGGGGGTGCTATTCATAGGAGTTACCTGGTTAGAGAAATTTTGCCATTGTGATCTAGGGAAGGGCAAATACAGCAATGAAGGAGAAGAGAGACAGAGACAGATCGATGTACATGTGGAACTAGGATATATCACAGGGGTGACACTGCAGATCAGGGGGAAAGATGGGTCTTGTTTGCACAATTGGTTATCTATATATATAAAAAAAGAAAGAAATCAGATTCCCACTTCATACTACACTCAACATCAATTCTAGACAGATTAAAAACTTAAAAATACAAAGCAAAAGTTAAAAACTACAAGGCAAAATAGGAGAATAGCTAAATAGATTGTGGTATATGAGTGAATACAGATGCATACATCAATACAAAATCTTTTTTTTTTTTTTTTTTTTTTTTTTGCGGTACGTGGGCCTCTCATTGTTGTGGCCTCTACCGTTGCGGAGCACAGGCTCCGGATGCACAGGCTCAGCAGCCATGGTTCACGGGCCTAGGTGCTCCGCAGCATGTGGGATGTTCCCGGACCAGTGCACGAACCCGTGTCCCCTGCATCGGCAGGTGGACTCTCAACCACTGTGCCACCAGGGAAGCCCAATACCAAATCATTTTTAAAGCATATGGGATAATTTTAAAAAAGCATAAGGTTGTATGAAAAAGGCAAGTCACAGGAAAAGGTATACATTGCTAAGTAACACACCTGGCAAAACTAAACTATATATATATATATGTACATATATATATATATATATATATATTTTTTTTTTTTTTTTCTGGTACGCGGGCCTCTCACTATTGTGGCCTCTCCCATTGCGGAGCACAGGCTCCGGACACGCGGACTCAGCGGCCATGGCTCACGGGCCCAGCCGCTCCGCGGCATGTGGGATCTTCCCAGACCAGGGCACGAACCCGTGTCCCCTGCATCGGCAGGCGGACTCTCAACCACTGTGCCACCAGGGAAGCCCTAAACAATATATTTTGATACACATATATGTTAAAGCTATAGAGAAACATTCTTAAAATGTTTACACAAAATTCAAGGTAATGCTTATTTCTGAGGAGGCAGAGTGTTGGGGCGGGGAAGAGGCAGCAAAGCAAAGGAAAACTACACAGAAGCACAGCTGGAAGGTTGCAGGGGCCCCAAAAGAGTGGAAGACTTCCAGAGGCCCAGAGGTGACGGGGGCAGTTGTCTCCAGGTAGAAGTGTCACCCCCATCAGCAGAGCTCTTGTCCCTTTATCTCACCTCCATTTTCTCACCCAAACTCCAGAAGGGGCTGGAAACCATCAGCTATGAGGGAGGGGGGATATGAATCTAAAAATAATAAGAATGAGGAAATTCTCCACCTCCCCACATTCCAGGCTCCCCAGGCTGGGTCTGGCTAAAACAGCGGCCGGAAAACAAACTTAAATTGGATGAGGGTTTGAAGTTTCTTAAGACACTGGGCAGGAACGGAGAGTCATGTGGTAATTGACTGACTTAGATTTTTTAAGCTAAGGAAATATTTATTTACTCTCTAAGGGAAAAGCTATGGGACTTGCTGATACTTCATCTAGAGGCAGAAAGGAAATAGGTCCACAGAGGTGGTCTGAAGAGACAGGAGGAAAAAAAAGTTGATATCCAGCTGATTCAGTAAACAAATTACACATAATTGATCTGGTTACTCACCTAATTTGAAGCCTTCAATGCTTCCCCCTCCCTTAGAATAACATCCACACTCCCTACTGGGACTCAGAAGGCCCCACCTGACCTGGTCTCGAATGACTTTTCTCCTTGGCTCACAACACTGAAGTCACTCTGGTTTTTCTTGGGTTTCTCAAGCACACATCATGCTCCTTTTGGCCTGGGGGCCTTTTCCACGCTGTGCTCTCAGGCTGGAACCTTCCCCCCACCCAATCCCCTTCCTTCATCCTCATTTTCCTGATCTCATCATAAGCATCACTGCCTCTGGGAAACCTTCCAAGATCCTCCAAATAAGGGCTCAACCCCCAGGAACTCACTCTCTCAATGCTCCATGCTCCTCTGTTGCAGACTTATATCAACAGCAATTACACAACCGTCTATGTCCTGTGCTAGAATACAAGTTCCAGGAGTACATGGGTTTGAACATCTTCCTCACTCTCCATCACAGCACCTTCCAGAGTGCCTTGTTAAATAACTATTTGTGGAAGAGAAGAATGAAGGGTTCACCCTGCTTCACCTCCTGACTATCTAGATATCTGCCTTTGGCCCACAGCTGACCTCATAACTTCTGGCTTCCACGTCCTTGACCTTCCTGCTTGAAGTCCCACTTGCTTCCAGTTCCCTGATCCTGGCTCTTTGCTCCCATTTCCTTCCCTGGAGATGCTCATTCTCTAGTTTCTGGGCAAGTGGAGCACAGTTATTGAATTTGATCACAGAACGTGCTATGCTGGTTTTCAACTATTCTGATCCTTTAGAGAATTATCATATGCTTTTAAAAATAATTAGGATATAAGAAATTGATATTAATGTTGAGATGATGTTAATCATATGTTAATTTTAAAGAGTGATTCTCTATGTTTTCTACAAGGACATACCTATGTAAACATGCACTAACTGATCTGGAATATCACACATCCAAAAGCCATCAAAAACAAATAGTTCTAGGTGATCACAGATACTTTTCTCAGAGGCTGAAGATGCTACAGTCTTTGTGGAAGAAAACCCTAATGCCAGCATTTGCTATATTATGTTTGATTCTTGTCCCCATCTCTACCTCTGAGTGAGCTGTCCCGTAGAGCTGGAGTTGTCGGCTATGGGACAAGATCCTAGTTGACAGCCCAAAGCATGTATAATAGACAGATTTCAACCTGGTGGAACAGGGCTCACCACTTTGGAGATAGGTGAGTTTCTGGTAATCTGAAACTGTTTCTTTTCTGGTTGTTAGATGTGGGAGTGAGGGGTTATAGAATTTATATTGTTTTTCAAAGAAAGATTTTAGGCCTTAAAGGCAGCTTTCAGGGTCCCTGGCTCTTGCCAACATCTTCGAAGTAAGCGTTCCTCAGAACTCTGCATACCTTGCCATGCGGTATTTCATGCAGAATGGCCTCCTCTACATTAGATGTGCTTGTCTTTAGGACATATGACAACTGCCATGGGAGTGAACTCAGAGGATAAGCAGTATCCACTGTAGCCCAGACATTTTTGATACTCAGGACGACAAACACACATTTCTTTAGCTTGGCCAGATGGTGCTGACAAAACTGGCCCCATGTTTCTCAAACTGGGGCATCGTGCGAGGCACCTTAGAGTCTATAAGTAAATGTATTTGGCCTTGCGAGGTGTCCAAAAAAAGACTTACTCTCCTTGACTAGGAAAATTACTCCAAAAGATAGGCTCAAATTTTAGAATATCAATACTGGTGTGCAATCTAAGTACAATGTGAAGATAATCAGCACCTACCTGGAGCGTATCAATTTTCCAAGGTGAATATCATTGAATTTCTTGGTGTATATACTTTCCTTCGGTTCATTCTCGGGCACGTATGCATAAAAGATCATTTCATTTAAGGTGATATACTGTGGAGCAAGGACAGTCTCAAAGCCCATGTCAGGAGCCTGGAACATGAAAAAAGAAAGTATTGAATTTAAATGAGTTTATATTTCCATTATGGCAAAATGAAAATAAGATTTGCTTCCAGTTCACATCAAAACAATACTGCTTTGCTTATCAATAGGAGGAATATTTCAACACATTCTGTCTGAATATCCATGCGTGTGCAAGGGAAAACACACTTTTCTGTTGAGGAGAAGAAATTCTGAGAAGTAAAGTTCAGTTTAAGATTCCCATGTAGAAGGCTGCAGTGGGAGATGTGAATGTCTTGTCTTGTGTGTGTGGGAGGAGTCTGGAGGTGCAGATTCTAGAATTCAGTTCCTATTTGGAGTTTTCTGCAAGCAAGGGGCCGGGAAGAACCTCTCGTCACTTGAGAGCTGCCCCCCACCCCCCGCAATCTCACGCTGGTGACTCTGCACAGCTGCCACTGAGTCCCCGACACTGGTGGTTCACAAGGCTTTCCCTCACTGTCAACACGGGCACCTTTGGACCAGATTTCTGACCCGCAGGTCTTCTTTCCAACACACCCTTCTCTGATCCTGATCTTGTCCAGATTTGGGAACTTGCAGGGGTGAGAAGACAGGTAGGGACCAGCCCCCAGGGGGATGCTGGAGTCGCCCTTGTTGCTATGACAGGAGGAGGGATGGTAGATGGTACAGACTGGTTGGGACGCTACCATCAAGTCATGCCTTCCAGACCCATTTTCTGTCATGCCTTTTCCTCTGGCCTCTAAAAGTTGGGAACCCACGGAGAAGAGAGAGTGGGAAACAGATGCCAGGAGAATACATGTGGGACTGAACAGATGGCTTAAGGAGCCTTGAAAATTACTGACAATGCTTTAAGGGTTCTGCATGACACTCTAGACTGGGAGTGGCAAGAACATCCCATGAAAAGAACGTGCAAGTCCAGGGAGAGGCCGCAAAATGACTGAAAGCTTGCTGCCTGATTCGATGTCTGATTCCAGTGACTACCCAGTGATGTGTGTAATTCGGGGTGAATTATTTAGCCTCCCTGCACTTCACTTTCCTTATGGGTAAAATGAGGGTAAATAATTGTTATAAAGATTAAGTGTTCATGACAGTGCCTGGCACCTAGTCGGAGCCACATAAGGTCTAGGGATCGTTTGTATCCAGAGACAATACATGTATAGTTTGCTTTGGGAGGGGGAGGTCGTAATATTGAGCGTAAGCTCCTTGAACTCACTCGCCCTGAGTATAAAAACCTCCACTGCTTTTGATTTAATAATTTAGACTTTCACATAAGAGAACTAAGACATTTCCTACAAATTGTGAACTTAGTGAAAATTGAGGTAACTGCTTTTGTGGGTAGTGCCACCCTCCTGCTCACGTGATCTGATTTATTTCTATGCAGAGCCACACAACAGACGGGCAAATAAATACACAAGGAGTCACGTGATGGCATCCTACTGTCACTAGAAAGTTCCACTTTACTCTCTACAAATATCTTGAACAGACAGGGAAGTTAAAACACCATGTTCTGAACCGCAGTTAAAACAGAGTCCTCCTTGAGTCCTCCTTTATTCTGTTTCCTTTAAGCCAAAGGGCAGGTTTTATTAAGTCCCAGTCAAAAAATATGTTTGATTCTTTGCTGATACATTGATGAAAATTCATTATTAATTATTATTAATTCATGATTATGTGCCCCGTGATGAGTTCTTAGGCATATATACCTTCAAAAGTGGCACATTATACATTAAAATTATTAGAAAAATCTGCATGAAGTATCTTCTGTGACACACATAACACCTTTCTCTGTTAGCATTAGAAAAGGAAGAAACAAGGGGGCAGGGTTAATATGAAAGAAGAAAGGTCAAATATTGGGAAAAAACAGAACTCATGTTTCTTCAAGGTCAACCTTGAGAGGCAGAGTCAAACCCACCATGGATCTGGGTTGGATCTAGCTTAGAATATCTGGTGGTTTGCTGTGAAGACATTTATATGAACATATTCTGGGTGGATATAAATCTATATAGCTCTGTATGTGACTTGAAAGATTTTGGAGATGTTCCCTGATATATGGAGGTTTTTCCTTCAGTTAAATAGAGCAAAGAGCATTAATCAGAGTTTGTAAGGAAAACACTTTCCCATTTCCATTTAAAACAAGACAAACTGTTTCAATGCATTATATCACTGACCTGTCCAAAAATACCTTTAGAATTTCCAACGGCAGCTTCAAAATGATCCGGAGTCAGTTTATGTATGAATCCCATGTGGTCATAGTATAATGTGAAAATTTTATCAGAAATAGATCCAATTTTACTATATCTTCCTAACCCTGTTAGGAAAGGAACAGACATCTCTTGATATTGATACGATACAACTAGAGAACTTTAAAAGCTATACCTTATAAAAACTCTATTTAAACTAAGAGGTGGGAGAAGGGCTCTGAGACTCCAGAATTAGCAAAATTCATGTTAGTCTTTGGTAAGTCCCTGGAAAGTCTTTTTCAAGCTCCGTTTCATTACAGAACCTGTTCGCTGAAGTAGGTGAAGGACAGAGTGAGGGGGTGTCTAGAAGTATAGAGGAAAAAAGGTCAGCTCCTCCGGCGGTGGGTTCTCTTCCTAACACTGAAATCAGACTCCTGAGTAGATAGAAGGCAGTGAGGAAATAACCCTTGGGGAGGCAAGGGGGAATTATCAGTAGAGACCACTGGGTCATTAGCTATACTAGGATCAATATGTTGAACCAAACTTGGTGTTTTGCATTTCTCTTGTGTCTTAGGGCAACATATTGAGACGAACTGGTAGTCATCTGGTGACGCAGCAACATTCACTGAACCAAACACTGATCCAGACAAAGAAAGTGTCCCCTCTCCTGGATGGAGGATGGAGACAGAGTGAACGCTGTGGTTTCAGGATGAGAAAGGTTGATTGCCAACCCCTCCCCCCACCAAGCTCCCTAATCCTCCCTAGTTTCTCCTGTCCTGACCCCTAAACACTGGAGTGCCCCAGGACTCAGTTCTTAGATATTTTCTACCATTATCTCTGGAGATCTCATCCAATTCCAGGATTTTAGTTTATTTTTTAAAATTAATTTTTATTGGAGTATAGTTGCTTTACAACGTTGTGTTAGTTTCTGCTGTACAGCAAAGTGAATCAGCTATACGTATACATATATCCCCTCTTTTCTGGATTTCCTTCCCATTTAGGTCGCCACAGAGCACCGAGTAGAGTTCCCTGTGCTATACAGGAGGTTCTCATTAATTATCTATTTTATATGTAGCAGTATATATATGTCAATCCCAATTTCCCAGTTCATCCCACCTCCCCTTCCCCCCTTGGTATCCATATATTTGTTCTCTATGTCTGTGTCTCTATTTCTGCTTTCAGGATTTTAAATCCATTTTTATGTGGATGATCCCCAAATTTAAACCTCCCATCTCATTCTCTTCCCTGAACTCCAGACTTATCTAACTGCCTAATGACATCTCCATATGCATGTCAGCCAAGCATCTCACATGGAACTCATCCCAAACTGAACTCCCAATCCTCACATAAACCTCCTCCATCCTCAGCCTTCCTCATTTCCAGGAAGGGCAACTGTGTTATTCCTGCTGCTCAGTCCAAAAACGATACAGCCATTCTTAATTCCTCTCTTCCTCTCACACCCTGTGTCTAATCCATCAGCAAATCCTACTGACGTTAGCCTCAAAATATATATAGAACCCAGCCACATCTCACCACAATCACCCTGGACAAGCCAATATATATATTTATTTATTGTGAAATTTAGAACGATGAATTAGCTCATGCAATTATGGAGGCTGAGAAGTTCTATGATCTGCTGTCTGTAAGGTAGAGAACCAAAGGCCCAAGTACCAGGGGAGCTGATGGTGTAACTCCCAGCTGAAGCCCAAAGGCCTGAGAACTGGGTTTGTGGGGTGGGAGGGCAGGAGAAGACTGATGATGTCCGAGCTCAAGCTGGCGGGCAAGAAGCAAAAGGGGTGAATTCCTCTTGCCTCCACCTTTTTGTTCTACTTAGGCCCTTAAGAGATTGGATGATGCCCACCCATACTGAGGAGGACAGTCTATGGATTCAAATGTTAATCTCACCCAGATACACCCTCACGGCCACACACAGAAATAATGTTTAATCTGGGCACCCCTTGGCCCAGTCAAGCTGACACATAAAATTAACCATTACAATTGTTAAGGTTCAATATGCCATATTTCATCTAACGTAAGATACACTTTTTTTTCTTCACATTTCCACATCTTGGAAATGGAGATATTTTATAATTGATCTGTCTTATAACCATTGTCCACTAGGTGGCACTCACGTCATAATGGTCAATTGGCTACACATGTATGTATTATTATACTTTGTCTCCGCTCTTTATACTGTCATCACTTTACTGAATCACTGGTATAATACATGTGGAGCTTTAATGCTGCTTAAAATGCCTTAAAATATTACATTATAATCTAGTACTGAAACAAAATTATTATGGGTTCAGCAAGAGAGAAGAACAAAGCAGGGCATAGATTTATCAACAAAGCAAAAGTCGCTAAAGAATTACCACACTGCCACATTTTCTTGTAGAACAATCACCAAGTATTTTATAAGACCTAAGAAAAAAGAAACCTACAAGTAGATGAAATTACATTATGTTTTACTATGGAGATACACATGAAATTATTGAACGCTGGGGAAATGTCAGCACAATCCATGCATCATCCACGATCACTGTTAAAAGTGTTAAAGTTTAATTGGAAGAGTTTTTCCTTTCTTTGTGTTAATAGAACAAAGTGCGTCTTACACGCAATGAAGCTCACATTTGATGAAATATGTTTACAACATTCTTCTGTTGGTTTTGCATATGAACAACTAGTTGAGTTGGTTCTTAGGTAATATTTTTCTCTGAAAGTTCTTTAAAAGAATATGTGATATTCGTTGTTGTAGCAGAAAAATCCAAGGCTGGCTTGATTTTTTGGCGTGCTTTAAAAATTTTTTTTTTTCTTGGCTGCATTTGATCTTCATTGCTGTGCACGGGCTTTCTCTAGTTGCAGCGAGTGTAGGCTCTTCTTCGTTTGTGATGTGCGGGCTTCTCACTGTGGTGGCTTCTCTTGTTGCAGAGCATGGGCTCAGTAGTTGTGGCTCATGGGCCCTACAACGTGCGGACTTCGGTAGTTGTGGTGCACGGGCTCCAGAGCACAGGCTCAGTAGTTGTGGCACACGGACTTAGTTGCTCAGCGGCATGTGGGATCTTCCCAGACCAGGACTCAAACCTGTGTCCCCTGCATTGGGAGGCGGATTCTTAACCACTGTGCCACCAGGGAAGTCCCTGGCTTTACATTTTCTATTTCAAATAATTCAGAAGTGTTTTTGCTTTTATTATTGGTTTTGCTTTTAGTTAAAAAAATTAATGTTTTATCAATTTTGGTTTCCTTTATTCTTCCTATTTTCAGTATTTATACATCCATTCATTCATATCAGAGGGCTACAATGTGCCAGGAAGAGAAATACAGAGCCACCACCTTTGTTCATCACTGAAAATCCCTACCACTTGCAATTTCTCAATCTTTAGCATCTATATTTGTCATCAGAGATTCTTTCTAATTATTTATTCATTCTATATGTGGACATGTTTCTATAGTTTATATCTATAATTTTTAATAATTTATATTGCCAATTTAGTTTAGTTTTCTGAGGTATTAAATATTTTTACTATTTTCAAAGTAATCTTGCTTAGTCTATGTTGACTTCTGTTTCATAATATGTGTTTATTCTCTATTTGCCCATTCCCCTGGATCCATTCTCAGACTTCCTCTTCCCTGTTTGGTGCACTGAAAGGCTCACCCCTGTGTATTTCAATACTTCCACTCTGTTTCCAGCTGGATTCTGAATGGGTTTGGCCAGTGAAAGGCACTAGCAGGAGATAATAACAAGGGAAGGAAAGAGAAGTCTGTCTGTCTATCAATCTATCTATCATCTATTTATTTGCATTACCCATTTAACTAAAGGAATTGTAATGGCTTTCTTCCATTGCTAGTCTCTGGGTATTTTAATATTATTATTGGTTCCTTTAACTCTGTACATCATTCTGCAAATAATTCCCTTATAAAGGCTCTTCAGGTGAAACACTTGAGTGGTATTAGATTCTTGCCAGGATTATTACTGATACAGTATTTTTTTTTTTTTTTACCAGACATGTCCCTAGAAACAGTATCAAAGTGGGATTCTGGGACTGAGTAGCTTATACATTTAAGGAATGCAAAGATGACTTGTTATGCCTGGCAGATATTGTGAACTGGCAATCCATACCAAGCACGGGCAACACAATTACTCAAATTATATTGGATGGAGTAGGTCTGTGGAGGGCAAGACTTCAGGTGATCAAATGGGGTGGCTGTGCTTGATTATGATAACAATCATAGTTTTTAGTATGACTTATTAGATGTACTAGAAAGCTTACCAAAAACAACAACAACAACAACAAAACAACAAACTTATGACCTTGAATATCCAGCTCAAGGCCAGCGTAGAGAACCTGACAGCTGTATGGGGAAGAGGGAGCCTTACCTCACCACACACAAAATCAGGAATTTTAAACAGACCTATATAAGCAATCTAAAATAATTAATCTCCTAGAAGAAAACAGGAGAATATCTTCATAAGTTTGGGATAGACAAAGATTCCTTAAACAGGATATACGAAGCAAGAAGCACTAACTATAAAGAAAAGGCTGAGAAACTGATCGTCTAAAAATTAATAATTTTGGACTTCCCTGATGGCGCGGTGGTTGGGAGTCTGCCTGCTGGTGCAGGGGACGCAGGTTTGAGTCCTGGTGCGGGAAGATTCCACGTGCCGTGGAGCAGCTTGGCCCGTGTGCTGCAACTACTGAGCCTGCGCTCTAGAGCCTGCGAGCCACAACTACGGAGCCCGTATGACACAACTACTGAAGCCCGCACGCCTAGAGCCCGTGCTTCGCAACAAGAGAAGCCACCGAAATGAGAAGCCCACGCACCACGAAGAGTAGCCCCCGCTTGATGCAACTAGAGAAAAGCCTATTTAGCCACGGAGACCCAGCGCAGCCAAAAATAAATAAATAAATTTATTTTTTAAAAAATTAATAATTTTGTTCATCCAAAGACACCATGAAAAGAATAAAAATTACAAGCCACTAATTGGGAAAAGATGCTTGCAAATTATATTTCTAAAAAAGGACTCATATCCATAATACATTAAAAACTCATAGAAATCAATAAAAAAAGGCAATCCAATAACACTTGAGTAAAAAGACTTGAAGAGATAATTTACAAAAAAAGATACAAAGACTGGCCAGTGAGGGACTTCCCTGGTGGCGTAGTGGTTAAGAATTCGCCTGTCAATGCAGGGGACACGGGTTCAATCCCTGGTCCGGGAAGATCCCACATGCCGCAGAGCAACTAAGCCTGTGCGCCACAACTGCTGAGCCTGCACTCTAGAGCCCGCGAGCCCCAACTACTGAGCCCACGTGCTACAACTACTGAGCCCACGTGCCACAACTACTGAAGACTGCATGCCCTAGAGCCTGAGCACTGCAACTACTGAAGCTTGCGTGCTGCAACTACTGAAGCCCCCACGCCTAGAGCCCATGCTCCGCAACAAAGAGAAGCCACCGCAATGAGAAGCCTGCGCACCGCAACGAAGAGTAGCCCCCACTCACCACAACTAGAGAGAGCCCGTGCGCAGCAACGAAGACTCAATGCAGACAAAAAATAAATAAAATTAAAAAAAAAAAGATTGGCCAGTGAACATGTGAAAACGTGCTCAACATTATTATTCATGGAAACTAAATCTTCAATGAGATACCATTACACACTCACCATAATGGCTTACTATTTAAAAGACAATACTAAGTGTTGGCCAGAAGAGGGAGCAACTGGAATTCCTTCATATTGCTGGTGGGATAGTAAATTGATAAAATCACATTGGAAAAATGTTGGCAGCATTTAATATTTTTTCGCACAAAAAGCTAAACAAACATATACTTTATGATGTAGTAATTCCATTCTGACATTTATACCCAACAGAAATGAAAGCTCTGTCTAGCAAAAGACTTATACAAGAATGTTCATAACTGCTTTATTCATAATAGGCTCCAAACGGAAGCAACTCAAATACCTACCAGCAGTGGAATGGATAAATAAATTGTTGTATATTCAGACTATGGAGGACCATAGTGGAAAAGAGCAAATTACTAATACTTGTGACAATATGGAGGAATCTCAAAGTCATAATATTGATTGGAAAAAGTCAGACATAAAATATATACCACAGGGGTTTCCCTGGTGGCACAGTGGTTGAGAGTCTGCCTGCCGATGCAGGGGACATGGGTTCATGCCCCAGTCCGGGAAGATCCCACAGGCCGCAGAGCGGCCGGGCCCGTAAGCCATGGCCACTGAGCCTGTGCGTCCGGAGCCTGTGCTCCGCAATGGGAGAGGCCACAACAGTGAGGGACCGTGAACTGCAAAAAAAAAAAAAAAAAAAAAAAAAAAAGATATATATATATATATATATATATATATATATATATATATATCACATAATTCTATTTATATGAAGTTCACAACCAGGCAAAACTAATCTATGGTATTAGAATTCAGGATAATGGCTAGCCTTAGAAGTATACTGACAAGAAAGGGCATGTGGGACCTTTCCAGAGTACTGGGAATGTTCCATAGCTTGCTCTACTTTCCAACCCCTCCCAATGATACTGATAGTTATTTTTGTTTATTTCACAGTCACAGGATGCCTGATGGTCAGAATTCTAAATGCTACTACTGCACACCTTCCCTTTCAACAAATGATTCAGACAAATTAACCACAAGATTAACCTTGATACCAACATAAATTGAACAAAATTTTATTGACAGAAACGAGAATAAATAAACATTGTGGGGAAGATCTGAGGGACTAGAATCAGAATTTTGTGCTCTCTACTTATCCTTGAATAAGGAAGGACCATTGAGGAGATATTATGATGGTAAAACTGTTCCTGCTGGTGAGCATCAAGGACACAGGATCAAGGCCTTAGAAGCCATGCTTTATGAAGTCATATCAGAAACTTTTAGAAAGCTTGTTGTTTAGAATCATATCATAGACTTACAAGACCAGAAGAACCTGGTTTTAAGCTTGGACAGTCAAGAATGCTGGCAATGTTAAAAACAAAGAAACAAACAAAACCCCCCAGACTCATTCTTGTCTTGGAAACAATTAGTATATTTCCTACTCTGGTTATACCTAATCAGGTATCTCCAAGTTTACCCCAATCTCCAAACTTACCCAATGATCTATAAAAGTGTACTTGAACATTGGGAGATCTACCTTCGGGGAGACTGTATTTCTTTTTTTTTTTTTAAACCTTTATTGGAGTATAATTGCTTTCCAATGTGTTAGTTTCTGCTGTACCACAAAGTGAATCAGCTATATGTATACAAACATCCCCATATCCCCTCCCTTGTGAGCCTCCCTCCCACCCTCCCCATCCCACCTCTCTAGGTCATCACAAAGCATTAAGCTGATCTCCCTGTGCTATGCGGTAGCTTCCTATTAGGGGAAGGGGAAGCTGGGATGAAGTGAGAAAATAGCATTGACATATATACACTACCAAATGTAAAATGGATGGCTAGTAGGAGACTAGTAGTGAAGGTAGATCTTCCTTGTCTATTAAGTTATTGAATTTCAGCATTATTTTTTTACAATTGGTAGTTTTATTATCTCATGAACACCTGAAAAAAGGAACCCTAAAATGTATGAAAAATATAAACCTCTCTGAAGAAAACATTAAGAGTAAAGCTTCATGCTCATGAATTAGGCAATGGTTTCTTAGATAAGACAGCAAAATCACAAACAACAAAAGGAAAAAGAGATTGGACTTGATTAAAATTTAAAACGTTTGTGCCACAAAAAACACCATCAGGAATGTAAAAAACCCATAGAATGAGAGAAAATACATGCAAATCATATATCTCTTAAGGGGCTTACATTCAGAATATATAAAGTACTTTTATAACTCATCAATAAAAAACCAATTAACTCAATTTTAAATTGGCAAAGGATTTGAATAAGTATTTCTCCAAAGAAGATATATTAGTGACCAATAAACACATGGAAAGATTCTTAATATCGTTAGTCATTAGAGAAATGCAAATCAAAACCACGAGATACAATTTCCCATCCACTACAGTAACTAAAATTTTAAAAAGACAGATAATAATAAGTGTTGGTGAGGGTGTAGAGAAATAATCCTCATACATTGCTGGTGGGAATGTAAAATGGTACAGCCATAGTTTGACAGTTCTTCAAAATGTTAAACATAGAGTTAACATATGACCTAGCAATGAGAATCCTAAGTATATACCCAAAAGAACTGAAAGCATATGTCTACACAAAACTTGTACACAGACGTTCATAATAGTATTATTCATAAAAGCCAAAAAAGTGTAAAAAACATCAAATGTCCATCAACCCAAATATCCTGATGAATGGATAAACAAAATGTGCCAAATCCATATAATAAAATATTATTCATCCATAAAAAGGAATGAAGTACTGATATATGCTACAACATGGATGAAACTTGAAGACATATTAAATCAATAAGTCAGTCACAAAAGGACAAATACTGTATGATTCTACTTATATGGGGTATCTAGAGGGTCAGATTCAGAGAGACAGAAAGTAGTTGCCTGGGGCTGGAGGGAAGAGAGAATGGAGAGTTATTGTTTAATGGCTATGGAGTTTAAGTTTAGAAAGATGGAAACATTCTGGAGGCAGATGGATGGTGATGATGGTTGCACAACAATGTGAATATACCTAATGCTACTGAGCCATACCCCTAAAAGAAATTAAAATGTTAAAGTCTGTGTTGTGTATATTTTAACAAATAAATACATTGGAGTAAACAAAACCACCAGCAGGAATCAACAACAACAACAAAAGAACCATATTATGCCAAAAGGTAGAAAAGTACGAGCTAAGGAAAGGAAGAGAAACTTCTGATGTAACAGGTCACGCTGCTCTATGTCTAACCCTTTAAAGCAATATAGAGAGAAGGAAGGTAAATCGACAAAATCCTGAGGACTCCCAGCAATATCCTCCTAAGGAGACAGAGGTTGACAGTGGATGAGATGGTTTCCAAAGGAAAAGTAAAGGGAAAAACCAGCCCTCTTAAGTGAAGTCAGGTTCACCACCTTCCAAGGTCCTTTACTGAGTTGAGAGAATGAATCAAGTGCTACCTAGATGAGGTGAAGCAAACAGTCTCAAGAATAATTTACCCACATTGCATCAGAGCAAAGTGAAGATCTACCAGTGCTGCTCACTTTAGTGATGAACCAGAGAAAAAGAGGAGGAGGAGGAAGAGAAGGAGGAGAAGATGTGAGGGAGGAAAGGGGTAAAGAAGGCAGAATAGGGGAGGGAAGGGGAGAGGAAACGGCAGAACAGGAAGGCACTGATAGCATACAAGAGATATAAAGAATCCAGTCGGACAAAGCATATCCCAAGATAAGGTAAAATTTCCTCTGTATTTTGCATCAAAAGACTTTAATGAATTAATAGATTCAACAAGACAAGATCTCAAAGCCTCAATAACTGAATGACAACATGAAAAGGCAGATCATAGAGATAGAGAAATAAATTGAGAGCCATGTCCCTTTATCATTCTAGGCTCCAAGACAGGTTAACAAAATTTAACTGTGTTGGAAGGGGGGAGGCATCTGTCAATAAGGTCAATCAATATGAATTTTTCCTTTCAACTGTGCAAACTGAGAGGAGCTATGTAGGCTTGATCAATGACATCAATGACGAAATTTGACATCAATGACAAAATTACCAAACCAAGTAAATGGAGAGCCATATATCATTTACCCACCTCCACCTCTTACAAGCTGTGTGACTTTATTTTTATAAATTTATTTATTTATGGCTGCATTGGGTCTTCATTGCTGCATATGGGCTTTCTCTAGTTGCAGTGAGCGGGGGCTACTCTTTGTCGCAGTGCACGGGCTTCTCACTGCGGTGGTTTCCCGTTGCGGAGCACGGGCTCTAGGCACATGGGCTTCAGTAGTTGTGGCTCATGGGCTCTAGAGTGCAGGCTCAGTAGTTGTGGTACACAGGCTTCGTTGCTCCGTGGCATGTGGGATCTTCCCGGACCAGGGCTCGAACCCATGTCCCCTGCATTGGCAAGCAGATTCTTAACCACTGCACCACCAGGGAAGCCCAAGCTGTGTGAGTTTAATCATATCAATTTAAACTGTAAAAGTAATTTAACATTACCTATTTCAACTTGGTTGTTGTGAATATTAAATGAGATGATATTTGTAACATGCTGAGTACAACTATAGTAGCTCAGTGAGTGGGAGTTATTACTATTTGTCTTTGGGGAGGGTAAAAAAAAACACTGAAATTGTAAATGAGAATAAAGCATGATGTTTCAGAGTCCTCCTGCTTTAGGGTTGTTCATAGGATCCTATTTTTGTAGATCCTAAAAATCCATCATCACCACCACCACCACCACCACCCCACCAGAGGATTTTGGGAAGATGGGATGTACCAGGAATCTCTCTCCCAATTTGGACAACAATTGCACTGGAAGAATCTATCTGATGTAATAGTTTGGGAACTCTGGAATCTATTGAAGGCTTGCAACTTCCAGAGGAAGACTCCAGTAGTAAATTGTGGTCAATTTCAGCCCTTAGCACAGTAGAAGCTACCCATCCTCCACCTCTAGCCTCAGGGCAGGCAGTTATGCATGTGTTCCTGGGGCTGCTGCACACAGCTTGCAGGAGCCAGTGTGGGCAAAAAGGACCTTGTCCTCCAAATATTGGGGATCTGTGCTCTGTTTGCTGATTGCAGCTTCTTATCACAGAGGTGCAGACAGAAAGGAGGGTGGCCATTCTTGTTGCACCTCTTTCAGTGTTGCAAGTCCACTCCCCACTGGCTGAAATGACTTCCAGGGAATTTAAAGGTCTGGGCCCTTCCCCCTTATCTACCCCATCATTTGTCTCTTTTTTTCCCTTTTGGGAACCAGACATTAAAGACTAGGACATTTGAGGTATTATCAAAAAGACAAGAGGCAACAAGTGTTGGTGAAGATGTGGAGAAAAGAGAACACTGTTGGTGGGAATGTAAATTGGTGCAGCCACTGTGGAAAACAGTGTGAAGACTCCACAAAAATCAAAAATAAAACTACCATATGATTCAGTGATTCAACTTTTGGGTATATATCCACAGGAAATGAAATCACTATCTCAAAGAGATATCTGCATCCCCATTTTCAATGCAGCATTATTCAGAATAATCAAGACAGGAAAACAACCTAAGTGTTCACCAACAGATGAATGGATAAAGAAAATGTGGTATATATACACAATAGAATATTATTTGGCCATTAAAAAGAAGGAAACCCTGCCATTTGCAACAATGGATGAAACAGAAGGCATTATGCTAAGTGAAATAAGTCAAAGAAAGACAAATGCTGTATGACCTCACTTATATGTAGAATCTATTAAAAAGTCAAACTAATAGAAATTGAGAGCAGAATGGTGGTTGCCAGGAGTGTGGTGGCAGGGGAATGGGGAAGGGGTAATTGGTGAAGGTGGTTGAAGGGGACAAATTTCCAATTATAAGATGAATGATTCTGAGGATACAACATACAGTACAGTGACATAGGTAACAATACTATACATATATTTGAAAGTTGCTAGGAGGGTAAGTCTAAAAAGTTCTCATCACACAAAAAAATTATAACTACGTAAGATGACTGATGTGTTAACTAACCTTACTGTGATAATCGTTTTGCAATATATACATATATTAAATCATTACACTGTACATCTTAAACTTACACAATATTATGTCAATTACATCTCAGTAAAGCTGGGGAGAAAGACTAGGACATTCAAAAGTAACTGCATACACAAGGAAAATTTAGAAACTGACCACATACACTTGGGGAAAGGTACAGGCTCAGGAAAGACCTAAGAAGATCTTGAGTTTACATCTCAGGCTAATCCTTGGCACAGAGACAGCCCACAACAATAAAAAAACAAAAACATTAACAACAAAAAAGCAAACCCTGGGGAAGGGGGGAATCTGACTTCCAGATCTACTATATTACTAGATTCAAATGTCCAGTATTCAACAAAAAATTCACAAGGCATACGAAAAAAAAAAACAGAAAATATAGCCCATTCAAAGGAAAAAATTAAATCAACAGATATGTTCCATCTTAAAGATATTCAAAAAACTAAAGGAAGATGTGGAAAAAGTCAAGGAAATAATACATGAACAAAATGGAAATATCAACAAAGAGATAGAAAAACTAAAAGAACCAAAAAGAAATTCTACAGCTGAAAAAGCACAATAACTGAAATAAAAAATTTGTTAGAGGGGGGCTTCCCTGGTGGCGCAGTCGTTGAGAGTCCACTTGCCAATGCAAGGGACACGGGTTCATGCCCCAGTCCGGGAAGATCCCACATGCCACGGAGCGGCTAGGCCTGTGAGCCATGGCCGCTGAGCCTGCACATCCGGAGCCTGTGCTCTGCAACGGGAGAGGCCACAACAGTGAGAGGCCCACGTACCGCAAAAAAACAAAAATTTGCTAGAGGGATTGAAAGGTAGAAGAATCAGTTAATTTGAAAATAGGACAATGAAAATTAGCGAGTCTGAGGAACAGAAAGAAAAATCATTGAAGCAAAGTGAATAATGGTTTGTAAGTGTACTTGTGTTTTCTATATGATTTAAGAGACTAATACATTTAAAGAAAAAAATGATTAATGTAAAAGCTAGTATTACTTACTGTTAACTTGGGTTTGTAACTCCAAATCTCATTTTCTACATAATTTAGGAGACTTATGCATTTAAAAGAATTACTAATTTATGTTTGGAGGCACACAATGTATAAGGATGTAATTTTGTGACATCAACAGCTGAAACAACAGTAGTTGGAGACTTCAATACCCCACTCACAATTATGGACAGAACACCGGACAGAAGATAGGTAAGGACATCAAGTTCTTAAACAGTGCAGTAAACCAACTGGATCTAATAGACATACACAGAACATTCCACCCAACAACAGTACATATACTTCTTAAAGGCATATGGAACAATTTCCAGGACAGACCATATGTTATACCACGAATTAAGTTTCAACAGACTTAAAAAGATAAATATCACACAAAGTATCTCCTCTGATCACAAGGAGATGAAGTTAAAAATTAATAACAAAGAAAACTGGAAATTCACAAAATTGTGGAAACTAAACAACACTCATTTGAACTAGCAACCTACCAAAGAAGAAATCACAAGGGAAATTGTAAAATACCTACAGACAAATGAAAATGAAAATACAATATACCAAAACTTATGGGATGAAGTGAAAGTGGTGCTAAGGGGGAGATTTATTACTCTAAATATTTACATTAAAAATAAGGAAGAGAGGGCTTCCCTGGTGGCGCAGTGGTTGAGAGTCCACCTGCTGATGCAGGGGACATGGGTTTGTGCCCCGGTACGGGAGGATCCCACATGCCGCGGAGCGGCTGGGCCCGTGAGCCATGGCCGCTGAGCCTGCGCGTCCGGAGCCTGTGCTCCGCAATGGGAGAGGCCACAACAGTGAGAGGAAGAAATGAGTGAAGGAAGCCAAAAAGTACGAACTTCCAACTATAAAATAAATAAGTCATGGAGATGTACAGGAATACCTAGGAGGTACTGCAAGTTTGTTTCTAGGCCAACACAATAAAGCAAATATTGCAATAAAGCAAGTCACATGAATTTTTTGGTTTCCCAGTGTATATAAAAGTTACGTTTACACTAGACTGTAGTCTATTAAGGGTGTAATAGTATTATGCCTTTAAAACAATGTATATACCTTAATTTAAAAATACTTTATCACTGAAAAATGCTAACCATCATCTGAAAATGGATGGTTGCTACAAACCTTCAGTTCGTTAAAAAAAAAAGCAATATCTGCAAAGTGCAATAAAGCTAAGCACAATAAAATTACATATACCTGTAATGTACAGCATGGTTACTATAGTTAATAATACTGTATTACATATGTGAAAGTTGCTCAGAAAGTAGATCTTAAAGTTCTCATGACAAGAAAAAAAAATCTGTAACTATGTATGGTGATGGATGTTAACTAGACTTATTGTGGTAATAATTTTACAATGTCTACAAATATAAAATCATTATGTTGTATACCTAAAACTAATATAATGTTATATGTCAATTATACCTCAATTAAAATTGTTAAAACAAAAACCAAGAAATTTCTCAAACCAACAATTTAACTTTAAAACTTAAGGAACTAGAAAAAGAAGAACAAAGTAAACCAAAAGCTAGCAAGGAAAAAGGAAATAATAAAGATTAGAGCAGAGATAAATGGAATAGAGAGTCAAAAAACAAGACAGAAAATCAATAAAATCAAAAGTTGATTCTTTGAAAAGATCAATAAACCTTTACCTAGATGAACTGAGAAAAAAAGAAAGACAACTCAAATTACTAAAATCAGAAGTGAAAGTGAGAACATTACTGCTACTTCTACAGAAGTATAAAGGATTATAAGAGAGTATTATAAACAACTGTACACCAGCAAATTGGAGAAGCTAAATAAAATGGAAAAATTCCTAGAAAAAACACCCTACAAGACTAAGTAAATTGTGAAGAAATAGAAAATCTGAATAGACCTAAAACTAGTAAGGAGATTGAATTAGTAATAAAAAATCTCTCGACAAAGAAAAGCCCTGGACCTGATGGCTTCACTGGTGAATTCAACAAAACATTTAAAGAAGAGCTAATACTGATCCTTCTCAAACTTTTCCAAAAAATTGAAAAGGAGGGAACATTTCCCAACTCACTCCATGAAGCCAGTGTTATCCTGATACCAAAGCCAAACAAAAACACTATCAAAACAGAAAAAAGAAAACTGTAGACCAATATCCCTGATGAGTAATGATGCAAAAATCCTCAACAAAATACTAGCACACAGAATTCAGCAGCCCATTAAAAGGATTATTCATCATGACTAAGTAGGGTTTATTCCTGTAATGCAAGGAACATTGAATGCAAACAACATATGAAAACTGATTAATGTAGTATACCACATCAACAGAATGAAAGAAGAAAACCCACAACATCATCTTAACTGATACAAAAGAGCATTTGACAAAATTCAACATACTTTCATGAAAAAACACTTAACAGACTAGAAATAGAAAAAAACTATGCGGGGTGGTGAGTGGATGAATTGGGAGGTTGGGATTGAGATATATACACTATTGATACTATGTATAAAATAGATAACTAATGAGAACCTACTGTACAGCACAGGGAACTCTACTCAGTGCTCTATGGTGACCTAAATGAGAAGGAGATCCAAAAAAGAGGGGATATATGTATATGTATAGCTGATTCACCTTGCTGTACAGTGTAAACTAATACAATATTGTAAAGCAACTATACTCCAATAAAAATTATAAAAAAAGAAGAAAACTAACTAAACATAATGAAAACCATATATGAGAAACCCACAGTAAACATTATACTCAAGGGTGAAAGACTTAAAGCTTTTCCTCTAAGATCGGGAACAAGGCAAGGAAGCCCACTCTCACTACTTCTATTCAATATAGTACTGGAAGTTCTAGCCAGAGCCATTAGGCAAGAGAAAGAAGTTAAAAGCATCAGAATTGAAAAGGAAGTAGTAAAATCATCTCTGTTCACAGATGATGTGATCTTATATGTAGAAATCCCTAAAGCTTCTACAAAAAAAAAAAAAAGAAAGAAACCTATTAGAACTAATAATGGAATTTAGCAAAATAGCAGGGTATAAAATCATCACTCAAAAATCAGTTGCATTTCTGTACACTAACATGAATAATTAGAAGACAAAATTAGGAAAACAATTCCATTTACAATAGCATCAAAAAACTACTTAAGAAATAACCAAATTAGTTAAAGGTAACCCACAGAATGGGAGAAAATATTTGCAAATCATATATCTGACATGGGATTAATATGCAGAATAAATAGAAAACTCTTAAAACTGAACAATAAAAACAAGCAATCTGATTAACAAACAGGTAAAGGACTTGAAAAGACATTTCTCCAAAGAAGATTAAAAAATGGCCAATGAGGACATAAAAAGATGCTCAACATCACTAATAATTAGGGAAATGCGATCAAAACTATAATGAAAAACCACTTCAAAAAAAAAAAAAAAAAACCACTTCACATCCATTAGGATGATTACTATCAAAAGACCAGAAAATAACAAGGGTTGGCAATGATGTGGAGAAACTGGAACTCTTTTGCACTGGGGGTCAGAATGTAAAACGGTACAGTGCTGTGTAAACAGTATTGCAGTTCCTCAAAAAATTAAATATAGAATTATCATATGATCCAGCGATCCCACTTCTAAGTATATACCCAAAAGAAATAAAAGCAGGTCTCAAAGATATATCTGTATAGCCATGTTCATAGCAACACTATTCACAATAGCTAAAACATGGAAGCAACCCAATTGTCCACTGATGTATGAATGGACAAGCAAAATGTCATATATAACATACAACTGAATATTATTCAGCCTTAATGATGAAGAAAACTCTGACGTATGCTATTACATGGATGACCCTTGAGGACATTATGCTAAGTGAAATAATCTAGTCACAAAAGGACAAACACTGTATGATTCCACTTATATGAGGTACCAAAGTAGTCAAAATCAGAGACAGAAAGTAGAATGGTAGCTGTGAGAGGCTGTGGGGAAGAGGGAAGTGGGGATTTATTTTTTAAAGGGTATAGAGTTTCAAGATGAAAAGAGTTATGGAGATGGATGTTGGAGATACTTGCAGAATATTTGCATGTATTTAATACCACTGAACTATACACTTAAAAATGGTTAAGATGGTAAATTTTGTTATGTTTATTACAGTAAAATTTTTTTTAAATCCATCACCCCTAATAGGTCTGTGACCTTAGGATTAGTTCATTAATATGGCAGATTTTAAAATAAATCTTCTAATCCCTGGCTCACAGGTAGTGCTTATACCAATAAAAGTGAATTCCTCACCTGCCTTTGTCAAGTAAACCTTTCCACTTCGGGAAACAAAAGTAATATCTGAAGTATAAAAACTATGATAAGTATTCTTTATGATATCATCATGAAAGTCAGCTATTAATTCAAAGGTGTTGCCGCCATCAATTGAAAGCCATACCTAAGGGAATAAAAAGATAATACCTCACTAAAGAGTTGCCATGTAACAGTCATCAGTTACCTAATCTTCCTACATAAGAAAAGTCATGCACCATGACCATACTCCCACATCCATCACACACACACAGACGTACAGACAGACTCCTTACCTACTTGGTCAACCATCTATTTCCTTCCTAGAGTTTGTGCAAAAGTGTACATGGCAGTCTTCAGTTTTAAACAGTATGCATTGTGAATGCACCAAAGAACAAAGTTATTCCATCATCTCCCAACTGGTCCTCCTTGTTCATAAAAGGATGAAGTGTTGGATGTATTTGGATATGGAGGAGAGTGCTTATCCATATTAAAATGAGACTTCTGTGCTGAATTCCTTTATTAGTTCTAATCAGGTTTTGTTTTTGTTTCGTTTGTTTCGTAGAATCTTCAGAGTTTTCTACATACAAGATCATATCATCTGTGCATAGAGATAATTTTACTTCTTCCTTTTATATGCAGATACTTTAAAATTTCTTTTTCTTGTCTAATAGCTCTGGTTAGAACTTCCAGTACTATATTGAATACAAGTGTTGAGAGTGGGCTTCCTTGCCTTTTTCCTGATCTTAGAGGAAAAGCTTTAAGTCTTTCACCATTGAGCATAATGCTCACTGTGGGTTTCTCATATATGGTTTTCATTATGTTCAGGTAGTTTTCTTCTATTTCTAGTCTGTTAAGTATTTTTATCTTGAAAGTATGTTGAATTTTGTCAAATGCTCTTTTGTATCAATTGAGATGATGCTGTGATTTTTTTTTCTTTCATTCTGTTAATGTGGTGTATTACATTGATCAGTTTCATATGTTGAACCATCTCTGTGTTCTAGGAACAAATCCCACACGGTATGTATAATCCTTTTAATGTGCCGCTGAATTCAGTTTCCTAGTATTTTGCTGAGAATTTTTGCATCAGTGTTTTCTAGGGATTTGGTCTCTAGTTTTTCTTTCTTGTAGTATCCTTGTCTGGCTTTGGTATCAGGATAATGGTGGCATCATAGAATGACCTTGGAAGTGTTCCTTCCTCTTCATTTTTTTTGGTATGAGTTTGAGGAGGATTAGTGTTAATTCTTCTTTAAATATAATATTTGGAACAACTCACCAATTAAGCCATCCCATCTTGGGCTTTTCTTTGTTGGGAGGTTTGATTACTGATTCAATCTCCTAACTAGTTATTGGTCTGTTCAGATTTCCTATGCCTTCACAATTTAAGAATTAGTAGGTTGTATGTTTCTAGGAATTTAACCATTTCTTCTAGGTTATCCAGTTTGTTTGCATACAACTGTTCATAATATTCTCATATCCTCCTTATTTCTGTGACATCAATTGTAATGTCCCCTCTTTCAATTTTAGTTGTCTTCTTTTTCTTAGTTAATCTAGCTAAGGCTTGTCAATAAAGCAGCTTTTAATTTCATTGCTTTTTTTCCTATTGTTTTTCTATTCTCAATTACATTTATCTCTTCTCTAGTTTTTATTATTTCCTTCCATCTGCTAGCTTTGGTTTGGTGGGTCTTCTTTTTCTAGTTCCTTAAGTTGTAAAATTAGGTTGTTAATTTGAGATTTTTCTTTTTAATATGTGTTTATAGCTATAAACTTCCCTGTTAGTACTGCTATTGCTGCATCCCATAAGTTTTTATTCACAGATTATTTTTTATTTTTTTACTGAAGTATAGTTGATTTACAGTATCATGTTAATTTCAGATGTACAGTCACAGATGTACAGCACAGCGATATATATATATACATATCCTTCAGATTCTCTTTCCTTACAGGTTATTAAAAAACACCGGGCATAGTTCCATGTGCTAGACAGTAAGTCCTTGTTTATCTGTTTTATATATAGTAGTGTATATGTGTTAATCCCAACCTCTTAATTTATCCCTCTCCCCACCCCCTTTTCCCCTTTGGTAACCATAATTTGTTTTCTATGTCTGTGAGTCTCTTTCTGTTTTTGAAATAAGTTCACTTGTATCTTTTTTTTTTTCTTTTCAGATTCCACATGTAAGCGATATTATATGATAGTTATCTTTCTCTGTCTGATTTACTTCACCTAGTATGATAATCTCTAGGTCCATCCATGTTACTGCAAATGGCATTATTCATTATTTTTTATGGCTGAGTAGTATTTTATTGTGTATATATACACCACATCTTCTTTATTCATTCATTTATCTGTTGATGGAAATTTAGCTTGCTTCCACATCTTAGCTATTGTAAATAGTGCTGCAATATGTCTTGTTTTCATTTTAACTTTCTCAAGGTATTTTATGATTTCCCTTATGACTACCTCTTTGACTCACTAGTTGTTTAAGAATGTGTTAATTTCCACATACTTGTGGATTTTCCAGTTTTCCTTCTATTGACTTCTAGTTTCATTCCACTGTGATTGGAAAATATACTTTGTATAATTTCAATCTTTTTAAGTGTGTTAAGACTTGTTTTGTGGCCTCACATATGATCTTTCCTAGAGAATGTTCTGTGTGTATTTGAGAAGAATTTATTCTGCAGCTGCTGGGTGCAGTATTCTGATTACATCGGTTAGGTGCAATTGGTCTACAGTGTTGTTCATGTCTTCTGTTTCCTCATTTATCTTCTGTCTGGTTGTTCTATCCATTGTTGAAAGTGGAGTATGACGTCTCTTACGATTATGTTGCTATCTATTTCTCCCTTCATTCTTTCAAAGTTTGCTTCATATTTATATTCAAAGTTTGCTCTGATGTTTCATGCATAAATATTTATAATGGTTATATCTTCTTGGTGAACTGACCTTTTATTCTTATATAATGTCTTTGTCTCTTGCAATGATTTCTGACTTAAAGTCTATTTTGTATGATTACAAAACAGTATACCCATCCCTGCTCTTTTGGATGCCATTTGCATGAAATATTTTTTCAACCTTTTCATTTTCAGCCTATGTCCTCAGATCTAAAGTGAGTCTCTTGTAGACAGAATATAATTGCATCTTGTGTTTTTTTTTAAAATCAGTTCAGCTAATTCATGTCTTTTGATTGGGATATTTAGTCTATTTAAATGTAAAATAATTACTGACAGGGAAGGATTTACTATTACCATTTTGTTTATTGTTTCGTATGTCTTGTAGCTTTTTGTCCCTCCTTTCCTCTCTTACTATCTTCCTTTGTGTTTTTTGGGGTTTTTTTTTGCAGTGACACGTTTTGGTTTCCTTCTTGTGTTCTTGTGTATATATTCCACATATATTTTTTTCTTTGTAGTTACCACTGCAATTACATAAAATATTACATTCTCCTTTTTTGTTTTGTTTTGTTTTTGTTTGCGGTACGCGGGCCTCTCACTGTTGTGGCCTCTCCCGTTGCAGAGCACAGGCTCTGGACGTGCAGGCTCAGCGGCCATGGCTCACGGGCCCAGCCGCTCCGCGGCATGTGGGATCCTCCCAGACCGGGGCACGAACCTGTATCCCCTGCATCAGCAGGCGGACTCTCAACCACTGCGCCACCAGGGAAGCCCTACAGTATTCTTGATTGACAGTTTTTTGGGTTTATTTTCCCTTTCAGCACTTTGAATATATCATCCCACTCCCTCCTGGCTTGCACTGCTTCTGCTGAGAAATCCACTGATAATTTTATGAAAGTTCCCTTGAATGTGACAAAGTCACTGTTCTCTTGCTGCTTACAAGATTCTGTCTCTGACTTTTTTTTTTTTTTTAAACATCTTTATTGGGGTATAATTGCTTTACAATGGTGTGTTAGTTTCTGCTTTATAACAAAGTGAATCAGCTATACATATACATATGTTCCCATATGTCTTCCCTCTTGCGTCTCCCTCCCTCCCACTCTCCCCATCCCACCCTTCCAGGCTGTCACAAAGCACCGAGCTAATATCCCTGTGCCTTGCGGCTGCTTCCCCCCAGCTATCTACCTTACTACGTTTGTTAGTGTGTATATGTCCATGACTCTCTCTCGCCCTGTCAAAACTCACCGTTCCCCCTCCCCATATCCTCAAGTCCGTTCTCCAGTAGGTCTGCGTCTTTATTCCTGTCTTACCCCTAGGTTCTTCATGACATTTTTTTCCCTTAAATTCCATATATATGTGTTAGCATACGGTATTTGTCTTTTTCTTTCTGACTTACTTCACTCTGTATGACAGACTCTAGGTCTATCCATCTCATTACAAATAGCTCAATTTCATTTCTTTTTAAGGCTGAGTAATATTCCATTGTGTATATGTGCCACATCTTCTTTATCCATTCATCCGATGATGGGCGCTTAGGTTGTTTCCATCTCCGGGCTATTGTAAATAGAGCTGCAATGAACATTTTGGTACATGACTCTTTTTGAATTTTGGTTTTCTCAGGGTATATGCCCAGTAGTGGGATTGCTGGGTCATATGGTAATTCTATTGTCTCTGACTTTTGACAGTTTGATTATAATGTGTCTCAGTGTTGGTCTCTTTGGACTTATTCTGATTGGAATTTCTTTAACGTGTATGTCCATTTTCCCCCTCAAATTTGAGAAGTGTTTGACCATTATTTCTTTAAATAAGTTCTGTGTCCCTTTCTCTCTCTCTCTTCACCTTCTGGGGCTCCCATAATTGCATACGTAGGCCCATGTGATAGTATCTGTAAATTCCTGAGGTTCTCTTCACTTTTCTTCATTCTTTTTTTCTTTTTGCTCCTCTGACTTGATGATTTCAAATAACCTCTCTTCAATTTGCTGATTCTTTCTTCTGCTTGATCTAGTCTGCTGTTAAACTTGTCTAGTGAGTTTTTCAGTTCAGTTATTGTATTTTTCAGTTCCGGAATTCCTGTTTGACCTTTTAAAATGATTTCTATCTCTTTGTGATATTCTCATTTTGTCCATGCATTATTTTCCTGATTTCACTTAGTTATCTGTGTTCTTGTCTGACTCATTGAGCACCTTTATGACAGTGGTTTTCAATTCTTTGTCAGGCATCTCATAGATCTGCATTTCTTTAAGGTCATTTTCTGGAGTTTTATTTTGTTCCTTTGATTGGATCATGTATGCCTGTTTCTTTGTATGTCTTCTGATGTTGCTGTTGTTGTTTTGAGACTTGGGCATCAGATAAAGCAACCACATTTCCAGTTTTTATGGACTGGCTTTAGGCAGACCTTTACCAATCTGCCCAGTTAGAGATTCTAGGACCTCTGAAATCCTTTCTGAGGATGTGTCTTCTCTGGCTTGTTCTGTGCTTTTAGTTGTCTCAAATTCCCTAAACTGCTTATCCCTGCTTCTTCTCAGAAGCCCATAAGCTCTTGCCGCCGCTGGCATCTGCCTGCAGAACTGCAATTTTAACGTGCTGTAGTGATCATATCTGTTTTCAGCAGTTTCCAAACAAGGCTGCCAGTTCCATCAGTGCTTTGAGTCAAGTGAAACAGATTCCAGTCTGTCAGGCAGCCCCTGGTCTGGCCAGAATATTGGATGCACTGTTAGCTCTTTTGTTTCTGTCCTGAGGGAGACTCCTCGGTGTGGGAAGTTTCCTTCAAGTTGTGCTGCACTAAGTCAAATAGGAGGAGAGGCATGGATGTATGTGCAAAATGCTGCAAGTTTTTCTATCCCTTTTGCTGGAATCCCTTCTTGGTTTTAGCTTGGTTTGGGTGCTGTAGCTTCTCAACAGGCCTATAGAGTTCTTGCAAAGGTATGCTGGTTTGTATATTGCTATCTTTGTGGTTCTGGGGGAAAGTGAGGGTCTGAAACTTCCTAGCCTGCCATCTTGTCAATATTACTCCCCCTTTTCAGCAGTTTCCAAACAATGCTGCATGTTGCATCAGTGTTCTGAGTTAGGCAAGACAGAAACCAGTCCCTTGAGCAGCCCCCAGACAAGCCAGAATGTTGGACACAAGGCCCACTCTTCTGTCTCTATTCCAAGGGAGGATCCCTGGTGTGGGAGGTTTCTTCCTGGTTGTGCCATGTCAGATTGAATGGGGGCAGGACAGATGGGCAAACACTGCAAATTTTCCCACCCCTTTGTTAGAATCCTTTTTTGGTTTTATGTTGGTCTGGGTGCTGTAGCTTCTCAACTGGTCTCTAAAGTTCTTGTAAAGGTACTCTGATCTGTATATTGTTGCTAACTCAGTGTCTCTGTGGAAGAGCAATGGCCTGAAGCTTCTTAGTCTGCCATCTTGCTGATCCAGAATTCTTCTTTTTAATGAAGGTGAAGTTCTCTTTTTCTTTTATGTTTTGTTTTGTTTTTGTTTTTGTTTTGCGGTACATGGTCCTCTCACTGCTGTGGCCTCTCCCGTTGCGGAGCACGGGCTCTGGACGCGCAGGCTCAGTGGCCATGGCTCACGGGCCCAGCCGCTCTGCGGCATGTGGGATCTTCCTGGACCGGGGTACAAACCCGTGTCCCCTGCTTCGGCAGGCGGACTCTCAACCACTGCGCCACCAGGGAAGCCCCGTGGTTATTGTTTTTTTAGTCTTGTTTTAAAATGCTTTCCCACACTGAGTTCAGAAAGATATTCATTTTTTTCCCTCTAAAAGTTTTGATATTTAAATTAGTAATCTGTCAGGACTTGAGCTTGATGTATGTTGCAATGTGGGGATATATTTCAACAGTTTCCATATGTATAACCAAACTTCCCATCCCATTTTTGAGCAGTCTCTTATTTCCCCCTGTGATGTCACTTTGGCCTCTATCAATATTCTAGATTTGCATGGGTCTACTTGTGGGCTATTTTATCCCATTGGTCAATTTGTGTATTCCTGGCCCAAAACTGCATTTCCAAAATTATTACAACTTTTAAAATAGTGTTAATATCTGGTAATACAAGTCCCTCCTTCTTATTCTTCTTCAGAAGTGTCTTGGTTACTCTTGGTCTTTTGTTTTTCCACGTATAATTATTTTTTTTCTTTTTGCTTTACTTAAAAAATTTTTTAATTGAGGTATAATTGACATATACCATATATATTTTAGACTCAACTTAAACTCCACAACAAATCTTGGGATTTTGATTAGAGTTGTATTAGATCTACAGATTAATTTAAGGAAGAATTGGTATTATAAGTGAAGTTTTCTTGTCCACAAGCATGTTTATGTTCATTTCTTTATAAAGTTTTAAATGTCCTTCAGTGAAGTTTATAATTTTCTACATATAGGTCTTAGAAATCTTTTCTTAGATTAATTCTTAGATACTTGGAGTTTTTGTTTGTGGATTTCTGTTTTGTTTTGCTTTGTTTCTGCTATTGTAAATAGTGTCTTAAAAATTGTGTTTTCAAATTTATTGTTGATCTTGTGCAGAGATGAAATTGACTTTACCTCCTGCCTAGTTTAACTTTAACTCCCATCTTGTTTTAGTAATTTGTATGTATCTTTTAGATTTTCTATATAGACAATCAGATTTTCTGCAAGTCAATAGATTTTGTTCGCTACTTTTTAAAATTCATGCCTTTGATTTCTTAAGTTTTTTCCTTTTCTTATTGCATTCCCCTCTGTATACTTTTTCACTTCTTAATAGTTTCTTGGTAGAACTCCAAGAAACTGTTGTATTGTGGTTAATACAACCCCCTGCCTTTTCCACAGTTGAATGTGGAAAAGAACATTTGATAATGCTGAACTGGTCACATATTGAATTCATGAGCACAAAGCTCAGGCAATCATACTGGATTACCTTACTCAGTTCATTCCCCCATCTTCCTAAGCAACTATTTTACTCTGTTCTCTCTTTCCTCAACCCCTCAACATTCCTCCTCCATCCTCACTAGTAAACAATAACTTTGATTTTTGTTGAGAAAATAGAAGATAAATTCCCACACCTTCCATTACCATAGCTACCAACCTACCTACCAGCTTCTGAACCCGAAAACCCTTCCTTCCTCCCGTTACTATAGAACAACTGTCTGTGCTCCTAAGGCCAACCTCTCCACTAGTTCATAGACCTCATCTCCTCTCACCTCTTTAGAAATGTCACTCCAGAAATTTCTTTCCTCTCTTTCCTGCATTGTCAGCTTTTCCTCTCTACCAAATAAGTCCCATAAGCACACAACGTAATTCCTCCTATCTTTAAAAAAACTCTTCTTTTGACCTTTCTTTCTTCAAACACTGCCACAATTCCCTGCTCCACTTTTCAGCAAAACTTTGCAAAAGATTTGTTTGTATTCACTGTCACTAATTCCTTTCCTCTCATTCTCTCTTCATCAGGCTTTCCACCGCCCTGACCATCAGAGCAACCCTGTTCTTTACTTGATGTATAACCACTCAGCATAGAGCAAGTGAATGATTTACATCTATACTAGAGTGTGAAGTTTCATACACACCTGATTACCATAAGCATACAGAAAATGGCTTCGTGGGTGGAATGTCATTCCAACAGGAGAAGAGAATGATGAAGGAAATAAGAAAACTGGAAATTTTTGTATTAATCTTGGTTTGTTGTTTTTTAGGATCCTCACAGAGACAGTGGCACTTTTCTAGAAATAGAAAAACAAAGCAGGAGCAAATCATAAGAATTTTTCCACCAATAGTACTAGTCTATGTTACAATTTTTAGAGTTTCCTGTTACTTGGATTTGGATTAAGATAGCAACAAAACACTTAACACAGCATAGAATTGGAAGGATTAGCAACTATTGGTATCTCTTTACTCTGTCTCCCCCCACCATACATGTCCACTTTATAGATGTTGAACATGAAGTAAAGGAGATTAAATAATTTTCCCATTTATTATTGAATAATAATAATTTAATTAATAATAATTTAATTATTATTATTAAATAATACATGTCATGGGGGGATTTATTGTAGAATCATTACTGAACTCAACAGACTCCAAGGCCCATGCTCATAACTGTAATGTCAAACTACTTTTTAGAAGTGTGGATGCCTAGGCCACACTCCAGTTCTGTCAGATCATGGTTTTGAAGAGGATCAGCATATGCACCCCCAAGGCATGTGCCACTTTGGCATAAAGATTATTTTAAGCTGAAGATATTTGAGATTCAAGAGATGCAGACAAAATCCTTCCCTTATCTGACGAAAAGCAGCAACTTCTGGGATAAAAGGCTGCCATTAATTCCTCTTAAGAGCAGATCTACTCCTAGAAGGCAGAATGGGAACAAAACCTACCCCAAATCCCTTCTCCAGGGGAGTTTTATGGCCCTGAAGGAGACGGAGGAAAGACCACGCATACCTGTACAAACAAACATCCCAAACTTCCTTATCTCCTGTTTGTTCTCCTGTAAACCATTATCTTTTCATTTGTTTTCCCTTAAGTAGCTGTCTCACTCAACCCCTTAAACTATTAAGATGGCATATAACCTCCAAATTTTAACTACCTTTTGAATTATTCATCACTGACTTTCACTCGCATGTATGTGCACTGCACGCATAAAGAAATTGTTTTCTTTTCTCCTCTTAATCTGTCTTTTGTCAGTTTAATTTGCGGGGCCCCTAAAACTGAACATAAGAGGGCAGAGGAAAATTATTTTCTTTCTCCCCTAAAATCATGAGGGTAGGGCTAGTTCCACTTTTTGTTCATTTAAACTAACCATTTTACAGACACTTAAATTTATATAGACCAAACTCAGCTTACATTCTCCTGAAGAATAAGCAAAGAAGCATTACTACACAAGCGGCTCTGTATTTTCCATTTTCATCAAACTGAATGACAATAAGAGGCAAGACATCTGTGAAGTATCAAACTATATTGTTAACCATAAATAATTTCACTGTAGCCAATTTTATCACCTTCTATTGTCAAAGATAAAAAGAACTTGGAAATAAGTTTTGCAAAGGTAAGTTTTCACTATTGTGGTGTCAACAGCAATCACCTCTGGGCTATAAGGCCTACCTGGTTATGGAAGAGGTAGACTCCAGAACTTTGCTCTTGGTCAACAAGAAATGTTACCACAGTTGAAAGAATAGTTTTCATTCCTTTTGAAATGGGGGGTAAGCAAGGTAACCATTCAAGAAATGGTTCTTTACTATAAAAACAAGAGCTTGCCTACAAAAAGAGAAAGGAAAAGTTAATGCCATTCTTGAACTATAAAAGTCCTAATTAGTTCTTGCAGGCAAATAAACTAATGAACAACACTAATTGTGTTGTCATGACTGGCCACAAATAATAGTGATATATCTTTAATGCCTGTGTTTCTCTTCTGGGGGATATGAGTGCAGAAAACACTGCAAAGCATCCCTTTCTGGCATGGATTGTTTTTCTAGAACCACTGTGTGGGTCTAGATTTAACATAATTAGGTAATTACCATTAAATCTAAGTACAGGTGCCACTGGGAGCAAAGAGTGACTGTTAAGCTTTTGAGTCTATAGAATTGCCATTTTTTAGATTAATAACAACCTATGAAATCATGCAAAATAAAATTTCTTACTTTTTAAAATATTTAATACCATACCTCACTTAGGGTCCTGTTTCTCTCAAAGGTGATAGTAACATAATCAACTATAAAATATAAAGGTACAGAAATTATAAGTAGCATCTATATTTTTAAACGTATCACTAATTAAATGATACAATTTAATTGTATCATTTACAATACAATTTTCTTGCACTTACAACAGGGCATGCCTATTGTGTCAGATTTAAATTAATTTTCCCCCCAGTTTTAGGCCATTAACTTATACAAAACAAACCTATCTTTATATTTAATTCTATTTTCATTTTATTTCATTTTATCTAATCTATATATGCTAGCTATGTTGAAAAAAGCTTATTAATAGTTCTTTAACTAAAATTTACCTTCAAAATGTTCTCTGTTAGCAAAACATCTTTCATTATACCACAGTTTTCCTTTGATGTAGTCAACCTACATAAATAAACAAAAATGTCATTTAGGCAATATGTAGCCTTAAGATGTAAAAATAGAAAAACATAAGAAATTTTAAAAGTTCAATAGTTCAGGAATGTGAGGCAAATAAAAAAAGGAAAACTGTATGCCAGCAAAATAAAAGTTCGTAGAATGAGGACAAGAAACAAGAATATGCTTTTTGAACAACACACAAAAAAGGAATAAAAAGAAATTTCGCACGACTGACATATGTCAATGGAAGATGCTACTATCTGTGAGCTGTCTTTCCGAGGCTCTCAGGAGCTGCTGATCTTTCATTACAGTTAAAGTGGGCCACACGCTTATCTTTTATTCCCCTTCTGCTGAGCTAGGTTTAAGGAGACTTCCCAGAGGCCTGACAGCAGCAAGAAGCAATAAGAAAAAAAAGCCACAAAATACAGGTTTTGGAAAATTGGTCATACGGGAGAAGCTTCCAAGAAGGTGAGATTATACATGTTGGATATGAATTATATGCAAGAATTTGAGACGGTTTTGTTATAGGTGTCATTGAAAAAATGTTGCCTCCCACATCAGTAAACAAAGGATGTTGCAGCCATCAAGCCAGTACAGCCACGCCGATGGTGAGCCCTGAGGGAACTCAGGACAGAGACAAATGAGCTGCCTACTGCCAAGCCCTCAGTCACTGCAACCACCCCCCCAAGGATGCACCCTGAGGAGACTCAGGATGACAAAGCACAGGATACTGGCCCCGATAGCTGAGGTGCACATCAAAGGAATGATTTCAGGGAGCCCCTCCCGTACATAGAAAAAGGACTAAATTCCTTAACTTGAGATATCTGGTTTTCTTTAATTAACAGTAATCTTTTGATGTTCTGACTACCTGGTCTTTGTTGCAAAAACTCCTAAATATCCTTCTGTTCCCTTACCTCTTAGGAGCAGTCTCTCAGAGCTATCTGAGAGTCTGTGTCCCAGGCTCATGTCCTCAGTTTTGTCCACTGAATAAAACATAACTCAACTTCTAGGTTGTGGGTTTGTTTTGTTTTTTTTTTCGGTACGCGGGCCTCTCACCGTTGTGGCCTCTCCCGTCGCGGAGCACAGGCTCTGGACGCGTAGGCTCAGCGGCCATGGCTCACAGGCCCAGCCGCTCTGCGGCATGTGGGATCTTCCCGGACCGGGGCACAAACCCGTGTCCCCTGCATTAGCAGGCGGTCTCTCAACCACTGCGCCTCCAGGGAAGCCCTGTGTATTTTTTTTTTTTTAGTCAACATAGGAAGATTCTGACTCTCATATTATTGTTGAGACAAAAGGAAGACCTTCTTACATTTTTAAAGACCAGTAATAAAATCTGCATAATCTGTGCATTAAAAGCCTTTAAAATGTTTTAGAATAGATTGCGGTGATGCTTGCACAACTCTGTGAATATACTAAAGGCCATTGAATTGTACACTTTAAGTGGGTGAATTTTATGCTATATGAATTATATACTGATAAAACCACTGAACAAACAAAAAAGCCTTTTAAAATGGAGTGGACAATAATTTATTTGAATTTCAACCTATGGTTTTATATCAAATGAGCCTTTTGAGTTCTCATATAAATCTTCAGATTTTCAGGATGCCATAATTATCATGATTATAGCTGGGCAATCAGTATAGAATCTTTATCGGGCCCTGATTCCTTTTTTACTCTTTAGATCCCTTCTTTTTTTTTTTTTTCCTACCTGGAATAAAACTCGTAATAGTCCAGTGAATATCCTTGGGGATAATTTAATCTGATCAGGCTGACTTTATTCCAAGGGTGAGCTCATGCCCCAGGCCTGATTTAGAGTCACAAAGATGGGTCAGGAATGAACACACATCCAAGTCAGGTTAATGAGTAGGCCCTGAGGCTTGCTGGAACCACCGGGGAAGAGATACTTTATTCCTGTGGGGAGTGCTAAACTGATGGCACATAAACCTGGTGGCTATTCTTACTGACAATTGGAGAAAACCCACTGAGAATGAAGCTAATGCAGAGGAAAAGAGACTCAAATGCTGAGAAGACAGGGTTGGACGGACGGACATCTGTTAGTCACTAAATCCAGTCATGTCTGGAAGCTGGATTCATTCACTCCTTGAATTCCCTGTTCACATGAGCCAACAACTTCCTCTCCTTTGCTGAAATCAGTTTTAGTTTGGTTTCTATCATTTGCCTTCAGAAGTTTCTGACTATCTGTTTGGGGAGAAAACCCAGCTTTTTTTTTAAAGTTGCTACTTTGATTCGTGAACCGGTGTTCTTATGAACACTGAGGTGTTTCTTATGTAATGTTATTTAATCACTTCACCTCTAAGAGGTAGATATTGTCATGCCCATTTTAAAATGAAGAAATTGAGGCCCAGAGAGGTATATGACTGCTCAAAGTTCCATGCTGCATGGCTACTAAGCTCATCTAAGATTGGACTCCTGTCCATCTTCATTTATTCACTCATGGATTCCGCAAATATTTATTGAGACAGCCTATCTACGAGGCAGCCTAATAATAGCATACAATGGTAAATAGGATAGTTCTTGACACGAAACCTAAAGTCTCGTGAGGCTAGTCAGAGGGCTCAACAGATAAAATAGGGTGACAAATGACAGCAATTGGTACTGAGAGGTTTGAGACCGCACGTTGCACTCAACATACATTGAGTATAGACGTATAACAGATTTTGCCTCACGCCAAGTTCCCAATTTAGGGCCTTTGCACCTCTGTCTGGACATATTTTGTCGAAATCATTTCTTCAAATAATTTGAGTTTCTGCTTAAATTTCACCTCCTTGGAGAGGCCTGCTATAATCACCATGCTTAAATACAATATTATCTTCCCTTCACTCTCTATTTCTCTTTCCTGCTTTAATTTCAATAAACCCTTGTTACTCTCTACAATCATATTCTGCATATATTTGTGTACTTGTTCATGGTCTAGCTCCCTCAGGAGAATGGGAAGCCACAGGAGAGTCAGGACTTTATCTGTCTTGTTCACTATGGAATCTTCTTGGTCTAAATAAGCCTGGCTCAACAAACATCTGTTGAATAGATGAATACGTGAACAAATAAATCACCAAGTATTAACTCCTTCAAATTCCTGGCTGGACAGCCACACACACCCCATTCTTACTATCCTTCCTTCAATCATTTTAGAGGATGTCTTTCCCAAAGGTAAATCCCTATACTTTTAAGAATAAGTTCACTTGCCCCTTGCTTTCCCCTGCCACACGACCTCACTATCTTTGGGAAACTTGTAGTTCCCCTCTCCCTCATCACTACCAGAAACCCCTGTGTTTTGCTGGAACATTTTAGCTCAGGAGGATTTATTTTAATATCCTTGTAAATGGTAAAAACCTCTAGGAAGGGCAATTTGTGATTGTCTTTTAATATTGCACAAGCATTTACTCCTTGATGTGTGAATCCAAGTTCCAGTAACGTATTGTACTGATATACCCAGACATGTACAAACTTGTTCGGTATAAATTATTAATGGCAGCATTGTTTGTAATACAAAAGCAAAAGATTAGAAAACTACCCAAGTATCCATCAATAGGAGACAGGCTAATAAGTAAACTCTGGTTAAGTTCACACAACGGAATATTTGCAGCTATAAAAAAAAGAAGGGCAGGCTTAGGTCTGGTAAAAAGCACAAACAAGGTTCCTGTCTCACTTACAGCTTACATTTCTAGGTCTGTCTGTATTTCTGGCATCCCACTCCTTCACGGGAGTCTCTGGATAGTAAGCTCTCCTGATGCCTTATCTGTGACAATTTCCTTTCTTCACCCTCATTCTTGAATGATATAGTTTAGCTAGGTTTGGAATTCTCTCTTGACAGTTTCCCCTCTTGCTCTTTCTGACGTAAATCACTTTCGCCTACCTGGCCTTCCCAGTTCTCAGTTTCACGTTTCTTCCAATCAATACAGCAAGAAGTCAGTTCCTTTTGTTTCCTGAGAAATAAGTGCCCCTTTGCTTTAGACAGTGTGAGTGAGCGTGCGTGTGTATGCACAGGTGAGTGTGTGTCCACAGGCCTGTATGAGGACAGGATGGGGAGGAGACATGGCAAAAGGCTAGAAATGCTCATAATTTTGTTGTGCTTTCCAAACTAAAGCATGCTTATATGTTGATGGGAATGACTTAGTTGAATCTCAGAACTTGACCTCGTAACAGAGAGGGGAGATAACTGATGGAACAAAATCCGGAATCAGAGCTGTAGAATCAGAGCTTACGTGGTACTTGTATCAAATTAGAAAGAGTGCCCCGGGACTTCCCTGGTGGTGCAGTGGTTAAGAAACTGCCTGCCAAGGCAGGGGACACGGGTTCTGAGCCCTGATGCAGGAAGATCCCACATGCTGCTGCGGAGCAACTAAGCCCGTGCGCCACAACTACTGAAGCCCGCGTGCCTGGAGCCTGTGCTCCGCAACAAGAGAAGCCACCGCGTGAGAAGTCCGTGCGCAGCAACAAAGACTCAGTGCAGCCAAAGATAAATAAATAAAATAAATAAATTTCTATAAAAAAAAAAGAAAGACAAGGTAGGCACAGACCCACACGGGGGTGGGGGGTAAGCGGATTGGGGAGTCAAGTGTTAGCCATATTTCGGCTCTCACAATCTTTTCAATTGGGTGTCCTTGTGCAGAACGCACTGAACAACCACAGCAATCCTGGACAGAACATATAAAGATGGGGTGGGGACCACCTCAAAGACAAAGAGGGGGCATTTCCTCCTTTGAAACAGAAGGGGATATCATTGCTTAATGGTTACTGGAAATACGTGTTTTTAGTTCAAACTGTAAATAATATTATAGTATCAGCAATAATAATCTATATTATGAATTCTTGTCTTGTACCTCATCTCTTAGGTCACCAAGGAAACACATATCTTTTAACCAACCCTTGGAAATTGAAAGCTTCTTACCCTTTCGAAACCACAAAAGTCTGCCCTTGAAAACTAGAAGAAAGAAAAAAAGGAATTTTAATCTTTGCTTGTAAATTGGAAGGCATAACAAAACAGCAATTTAAATTATACTAAAGGAGATGATGTTTTTTACATCCCAGCAGTTAGGAGTATCAAACACTAAAACCAGCTTCTTAAGTAGTTTGCAGGGTATCTTGGAGATTTCCCCCTCAGTCTTTGCCTTGTTCCACCATTTGATTAATTTATTTATACTTTAACTTAATTCCAGAAAGGATTTGAGATCAAAACCCCACTTTTTAATGATTTAAATGGAGGAGTTAAGAAGTGTATAGGAAGAAACTAGGTCGGCCACCGACTGGGGTTTAGGAAGGCACATCCTTATCCCACTATTTTCTCCATGGCCACTCTGTCTTCTGCCCAGCCCAGGGCAGCTCCTAGACCAGGCCCTCAGGATGTGCAGCCCACACCTAACTCTCTGTGCTTTGACCTCAGGTCACTGCTCCTGGCACATAAAAGGCCTGATCTATTAGTTGTCTGAGCAACAAATGATACTTTCTTAGAGATAATGAGGAAGAAGGAAGGTTGTGAATATTTGTAAACCTGAAAAAAGGTAGTAATTACCATGTATAAGAAATAACTACTTCTTAACCAATACAATCATCCCTTCTACACTTCCCCAATCTTTTCTCCTACTGTTCCTAAGTCTTTATTACTGATCTTATTTCTGTTGAGGTAATTTTGAGAGCTATTTATTAACATACTTAAGAATTGATTTTCCTTCTCTCAATCCCAAAACTTACTTTTAATTACTTTATTTATTTATTAATGTCTCTTTTCAATGCCCTATTTTGGAGCAGATGGGAGTGACAAAGCAGAAGCTGAGGAAGCGCTTTAAAACAAAAAACATGGTGTCGAAGCTTTGATATAGCCATTTAAGAATAAAAAGAAAAAACTCATCAGAAGGACATAATTTTAATTTATGTTATTTTGTAATATTATATCTGGCTTTATGTACCTTAAAGCATTTTGGGAACATGTATGACTATTTATAAGTATATAGGGTATTTTCTATATGAATTATTTGAAACGTCTCATAAATTTGTATAGCAATAAAGCTAGCACCATTTCCAAATGATGTATTCAACACTATAAGGCAAAGGAAAATGTCACTATATTACGCTTTTACGTTTTTTAAAAGGAAGAAGCATTTTAGTTCTAAGATACACCACACATAACTCAAGTATCCACTATTTCTACTTTATGTCACAGAAGATACTTAAGGTTATTAGTTACAGAGCAATTCACCTACCATTAAGACAGAGGAGGATGGATAGCGAAGATCTCCACTTATAAAAAGACCCAAAGAGGTGAGGATAACTAAAAAATGATTTGTTAAAACCATATCCACCATGGAAAGCTCTGTGTGTTCTAAAGGAAGAAATCATACCATGGGTTAAAAAGTAAGGAAAAAGTGACGTCTTCAGCAAAGCAAAGACATTTCATAAATATCCATCAAGTGTTGATGTAAAGGAAATGCTGACAATGAAGGCACTGTTAGACGAATTACCTTCTCCAACTTGGGAATAGACCATATCTGTCAGGTTATACCACGTGGTATCATCATAATTCCAAAATCCAGAAAAGCTGAGGCCTATGTAAACACCTACCATGAGAGAAAAGGGAAATTAAGGCAACACAACTTTGCAAAGTGAATAACCAGCTCCTAAGGTGCTAGGTCTTTAGTGGGCAGAGCCTGCATCTGCCCCACCTTCCAGCCCACTCTCCACCCCTGCCTCAACTCCCCTTCTTCAGTTTGAATCTCACTTCCCCCAGCACTGGAAGATAAAGTAACTTGGGTTACACCACAGGAGTTTAGCCAACCATCTAATTATTAAGGATTTTGTTTTGTATTGAAGGGGATCAGAATATGCCACCCCCAGAATATGGCACTTTGGCATCAGGATTATTTTGAGCTGGAGGCAACTGAGAATCAACTGATCCAGGAAGAGTTCTGTGCCTCCCCTTGCCTGCCTAAAAGCAGGGCATTTTCTAACAACCTCACTCTGTATCAGGAAGAGAAGAGAGAGCAATTTTATCACCAGAGACAGGGAGTTGACACCAAGATGAGTTTGCATAAACAGACTTTACTCAAATAACTCTTATCTCCCATTAGTCCACCCACATATTTCCTTGGCACTTCTCCACAGTTTCTTGTCCCTTGAGGCCTAGACCCCTTTCCTTTGTTAAGATGGTACATAAGTCCCCAAGTTTAACCACTTCTTTGAATTTCTTTTCTGTGAACTCTTGTGAATATAAATATTAATAAAAATTGCATGTCTTTTCTCCTGCTAATGTCTTGGTTAGTTTGTAGGCCCCCAGTCATAACCTAAGAGGGTACAGGAAGAGCTTTTCCTCCCTGACAATTTCGTTCTAAGCAAAAATATGTTCCTATTTCAAGAATATAATTATAGTCAACAGTATAAAAACTCCAAAGAAGAAAATTAAAATGTGAACCTCAAGAGGGAAGAAACTATGTTTGATTTACTTATAAAGTGGTTTACTTTAATATTTGTGATTTTTAAAATAGAAAAAAACCCTGTTAATATGAGAATATTAAACCTATTAAAACTTATGAGAACTTATTAAAAGGAGACTGAGCATGTTGGAAATACTGAAAGCGCTTTGCTCCTTGGTCTCACCTTTCCTTGGCCATAGCTAGGAATGCTTAGAGTCTTTTGTGTTTTATTTATTTTTTAAATTCTTATCTCGTTTTTTTTTTAATATTTGTTCTTTGGTTTTATTTATTTATTTATTTGGCTCTGCCGCCCACACAGCACGCGGGATCTTAGTTCCCCCACCAGGGATCGAACCCACGTTCCCTACAGTAGAAGCGCGGAGTCTTAGCCACTGGACCGCCAGGGAAGTCCCGAGTCTTTTGTGTTTTAAATGCAGAACATTAATCTGAAGTCTAGTCAACAGGCATAACTGTGGGGGCGGTGGAGGGTAGAGGGAGCCTGAAAAGAGTTGATAATCCAATGCACATGCTTTGTTTCCAAAAGATGAATGTAGGATCACTCGTATTGTGAAGTGTGTGTTTTAACTCCCAGCTCTTTTCTGTGTAGGGAAAGATGTAGAAGGAAATGTTATCATCATCCACTTTTTCCAGAGAGAGGAAAGCTAAAGACAAGCTTGTGCCTTTCTAAGCAGGAAATCTAGTTCTGCAGATAACACCACACTATATTCTAAGTGGGGATGATTATAGGTATGCAGCATATCACATGACTGGATTCCTGCAGAGTCTAGAAATATTTAATGGAGCAGTACGCAGTAAAATAAATGCTTTATTCTGGTTGATATTTTAGCCTGAAATTAAGTTATAGGCCACTCTCTATGACACACTGGCCACAATTGCATCCCAGGGTTACAGAAGCTGATGTAGATTTTGCAAAGATTTTGGATTTTGTTCTAATGGGCAAAGGGAAGCCATTGGAATGTCTGAAGCAGGAAAATGATGTGATTTGTTTTACACTTGAGATCACTGTGGTGGCTGTACGGAGGGTGAGTTGTACCGGGTTAGAAACAGGGAGACCACTTAAGAGGCTGTGAATTAGTCTCGTGGAAAACCAGTGCTGACTTGACAAAGATTTTAGCAGAGGAGAGAAGTGGTCACACTGAGGATAGACACTGGATGTGGCATCGTCCTGAAATGCCATCAGAGTAAGAACAGTCAAGAGTGTACGCTAGATTTTATTTTTGAGTAATTGGATATGAATTGGGATGAAGAATACTGGAGGAGAACAGATTTTAGAGGGAGATGAATCAAGAGTTCAGGCTTAGACTTGTTATAGCTGAGATGCATCAAGAGGAATCGTAAAACAGACAACTGAATATAGGAATTTAGCTTCAAGGAAGTGGTCAGCACCAGAAATACAAATTCAGGGATCATTGGCCTGAAGGTGGCATTATTACCAGAGGACTGGATTAAGTTTCCCAGAGAGAATCTGGTTACATAAGGAAGGAGAGTCAAGGACAAAGCCCCATTTCATTGACACTTTAGGGGTCACAACAAAAGAGCAGGCTTAGAAAACTAAGGAGTGATCAATGTGGTAAGATAAATGTAACTGAAGGTGGTGTCAAGAACCCAAGAGAATAAAGTGTTTTGAGGAGAAATAAAGTGGTTAACTGTGTCAAATTCTGCTGGGAGGGGGGAAAGTAGAATGAGGATAAAGAATTGGCTGTTGGAATCGGCAACAGGGAGATCACGGGCGATCTTGGGAAGAATTGTTTCAGAACAGTGATGGCAACAATCTGATATGCAGTGAAATGAAGATAAAATGGGAGGTGGAAAATGTAGCACCACCTACAATAAATTCTTCCCATACATTTTGTCTGAAGGAGAACAGAGGGATGAGGGATAGTGGTAAAGTGAGATAAATGAAGATTTTGGCTAAGATGGGGGATTTTGGGTATGTTTGTATGCTAATGCCTCTAATCCAGTAAAGAGGGAAAGCATGATGATACGGGAGAGAAAGGTGAGAACTGTGGGACAGATGCAGGAGCAAGGTTCTCCAGATGACTGGGGAGAATGGGATGCAGGACACGAGGGGTTAGGAGTGGCCTTTGGTAGCAGCAGAGACACTTCTCACGATGCAACAGGCAAGAAGGCAAAGCACGCAAGTACAAAGGCAAGCAGGGTGGCAGACGCGCACAGGAGCAATGATGGAGTGCCTTGCGATCAGTCTTTCTCTTCTACATCAAGTATTAAAGGCACAGTTGAGACCAGAGGAGGAAAGGAGGTGAGGTAGAGTGTTTGAGGAGTGGGAAGAGGTGTGACAAGGTCATTTTGCAGAGTGGGAAAATAAACATACCAGGGAAGAGAGAGAAGATTTCCGGGCAGTGCTGAGTACCCACTTGAGACTTGTGATCATGAATTTATAGTGAGACCACTTCGTGGAATTTTAAAGTGAGACTGGTGTGCAACTTTTTTCTAGTAATATTCTGCTATTGCAGTGGCATAGAGGTGGTTTTAAGGAGAGTGGGATTGTGCAGGCAAAGAAGTTGCAGAAGTATTTACAAGGAGAGACTATGAAAATTATGGTGAAAAAGTTAAGGATGTTGAGGAGTGAAAAAAGTGGTAGAAACAACATATTGAAGTCTCCATGAAATCAAAGAAATGTCAGAGTGTGAGTACTAGGGTAGACTGAAAGAGTAGAAGGTAGTGGGCAGAGCGTGAGATGGTTGTAGTGAAGATTTTGGAGACAGTAACAACATCAGAGACAACAAGGTCAAGAAAATGACCACAGAAGTAAGATGGGGGAAAGATCATTGGAGGAGAGGAGGCCTTGAAAGCATCGGTCCATATGGGTGGTGAAGTCACCAAACATAGTGACAAAAATAAGGTGTAGAGGAAGGCAGGGGTCCAGACGCTAAACTCATCCGTGAGAGTGAGTGATGGGAAGGTCATCACAGGCTGCCAACCAAGAAGAGTTAGAGGGAGTAAAGTCTGAGTTCAAAGGAGCTGGGCATTCTGAATGAGAAGACAGGAGTAATTATCAATAAGTAGCCCTTAAGGAAGAAGGACAATGCCCCTTGAGACTCAGGCATGTGACATGTGACAGGGCCGCAGGGGAAAGAATGTTAGCTGGGAGTGGCCAGATTATTCTTTATGGCAAGAAAGTTAAGGGACCATTCTGAGAAAAGATTAGTAGTACAGGGGAATCTGCTGATGACAGACCACAAATTCCAATGAATGGATTTGGATAGATGGAGAGGGACAGAAGTTTGCGTGAATTTAAAGGAAGTCCAGAACAGTACGTGGGATCGAGTAACCATAAGTGACCCGGAGACTTAGGTTTCTGGTGGTGACATAGAACTGGGGTGAGAGGCATGATGGCATTAGGAGTGCCATAGAGGAGAAAGGTGGGCAATAAGTCGAAACTGGAACACATGGGGCTCCTGGATACCTGTTCCCACCATTAACTCCCTGTGGGATGAAACCCGGTGTGTGGACAAACCAGGGCCTCACAAAGAAACTGCTAGTTAAGCTGGATACTGTGGGAACTTACTTTCTGCTTCAGCGCAGTGGGGGCCAGCTGGGGGAAAAGGTGGTTTCATCTAAAAACAGGTTTCCAAACTGTTTCTTTTCTTGAGACGTTGAAGCGATCGGGTGAGTGAGACCCCAAGGGGTTGAGACTGCCCCTTCTCTCCTATGACTCTCAGGGGTGTGGCAGGATGCAGAGACTGGCTCTTTTCCTGTGACTCACAAAAGTAAGGCAGGTTTGGACAGAGAGGAGGAGGGGGCCCTAGCCTGGCATCCGTGGAACAAAGGTAGAAAAGGAGTTTCCATCTGGTTTAGAGAGAGGAAAAAGAGACACAGGCTCTCTAAACTAATTCAGCACAAGCAGGCACTCCAAGCTAGAGGTATCTAAAAGACTGCAAGACATTAGGAATTCAAAGAAATCTGGGGCAAGGCTATCTGTCTATTCCTATACCAGTGCATACTGCTTGAATCTATTACTTTATAATAAGTCATGGTAGGCAACCTATTGTGCTTTTTATTCTTCTTTAAAATTATGTTTGTTATTCATGTTGCTTTATTCTCCCACCTGAATTTTGGGATTGGCTTATCAATTTCCACACACACAAAATACTGCTGTAATTTTTCTTGGACTTGTATCAAACTGATTGATAAACTTGGAGAGAATTAACATCTTTACAATACCAGAAATTCCTGTTCATGAACATAAAATATCTTTTTTAGTCTTTTTTTTATAGCCTTCATTAAAGTTTTATAATTTCTATACAACAGGCCTTGCAAGTCATTTTTTGTTTATTTCTAGGTCCCTATTGGGGTTTATTACTTTCTGAATAGGATTTTTAAAATTATAATCTTTAATTACTCTTTGGTGGAGTGGTTTTTGTATATTGTTAATATGTTCCTCAATTCCATAGCACTCCCATATTTGTTCTGATAGTCTGTCTGTTGATTCTTTTGGATATTTATATAGATACACAAATAATCTATGAGTAATAAAATTTTGTTTCTTATCTTTTAATTCTTTTTTTCCCTCATATTTATTAGATCTGGGGACTAGGAGTTCATCAATCACCTAAGAAAAACAAACTAGAACAAGATGATTAGTAATTGAAATGTGTAAGGATGCTATTAAATATTACAACAGTAACTGAAAAACACATATGTAACAAATAAAATAATGTGATACCTTAGAACAACTTTACCTATTCACATATGGCAGGCATAGAAGATGGATTAGAAATGCAATGAATAATCTCTGGGAGGGAGGAACATATTAACAGAGGGCAGAGTATCAAGGAAATTTGGAGAGACACTGAAGTCACTAGTAACATGGCAAAAGTCACAGAGAAAAAAGTTTATCACACTAGCAAGTAGACAAGGGAAAGTGATGAAGAGTAAGTTCTTAGGTGTTTTTTGGAGATATTTTCACTCCATTACGCCTATGTGTTTAACTTGTACTGCCAGTTAAACGTCACTGTAATAAAATACAAAACACCACCTCCAAATTTGAATAAAGCTGCAAACTTACCATCAAGTGTTGTGTTCATAATGAAGCCAAGTAACACTACGTCATTGGCACATGGGCACTTTGCCGTTTTGAGATCTACCACATGTGGATATAATTTACTGATGTCGTTCTTTGTCATTATAGTCCCAAGTTTCCACTGAAGAATGGGTTCTGCGGAAATCAAGTTTTGGTGTTTAAGTTGTGGCGGCACTCTTGAAAATAGAACACTACGGTTTTCTTTTTTGCTTTTATCTTTAAAAAGGTTTTTTTAATTTTTATAAATTGAAATATAGTTGATTTACAATGCTGTCTTAATTACTGCTGTACAGCAAAGTGACTAAGTTATACATATATATACATCCTTTTTCATATTCTTTTCCATTATGGTTTGTCACAGGCTATTGAATATAGTTCTCTGTGCTATACAGTAGGACCTTGTTGTTTATTCATTCTAGATATATCAGTTTGCATCTGCTAATCCCAAACTCCCAAGCCGTCCCTCTCCCACCCCCCTCCCCCTTGGCAACCAGCAGTCTATTCTCTATGTCCATGACCCGTTTCTTAGATAGGTTCATTTGTGTCATACTTTAGGTTCCACATATAAGTGATATCATATGATATTTGTCTTTCTCTGTTGGACTTACTTCACTTAGTACAATAATCTCTAGTTGCATCCATGTTGCTGTTAATGGCATTATTTCGTTATTTTTTTATGGCTGAGTGATATTCCATTGTATATATGTACCACATCTTCTTTATCTGTACATCTGTCAACAGACATTTAGGTTGTTTCCATGTCTTGGCTACTGTGAATAGTGCTGCTATGAACACAGGGGTGTGTGTACCTTTTTGAATTATGGTTTTGTCTGGATATATGCCCAGGAGTGGGACTGCTGAATCATATGGTAGTTCTGTTTTTAGTTTTCTGAGGAACTCCCATACTGTTTTCCACAGTGGCTGCACCAACTTACATTCCCACCAACAGTGTAGGAGGGTTCCCTTTTCTCCACACCCTCACCAGCATTTGTTAGTCATAGACTTTTTAATGATGGCCATTCTGACCCACATGAGGTGGTACCTCATTGTAGTTTTGATTTGCATTTCTCTGATAATTCATAACTGCTTTCTTTTATGGGTTTTAAAGGTACTATGTAAAGGAACTGTTCCATTGTTTTAAAAAATGGGTGTATTACCTCACTTTTCATCAGTTAAAAATAGGTTGTTGATTCTTATTTTCCAGAGTAGGAGGAATGAAGTCTAATTTCCTTGAAGGGGGCCTGGCCAGGTCATACTGCAGAAGAGCAGGTGAGGTGGGAGATACTGCTTTGAACATCTTTGGAAAATACAATTGGCCACAGGATCTATCTCTAGAAATGGAGTTGCTGGATCACAGGGTTTGCACATTTATAGCATAGAGAATAACTTCTGCTTTGAGAGGCCACACATTTACTTTCTGTTCACTTTCCCAATCCCATAGAGAGCAGGATATATATATATATATAAATAAGAATAAATCTAGAAAAGCAATAGGGAACAGGGAAAGTTGTCATCAGTGGCCAAGACACTTAGAAGGATTTCTGGAAGATACAAGGGAGTTAGGGAGGGACAAACAGGAAAAACCAATCAGAGGTAGGACATCTCCAACCCTTCAATGCAGCAATCTACTCTTAGATATACAAAGGGTTGGAGCTGGATAAAGTCAAATTTTAAAGCATGAGAAGTGGGATGATTTTTTTTTCTGAAAAAATGAGAAAAGAGAATACAAAAAGTAAGCAAGGACAGTTTGACAGAGTACTGTTGTCTGAATTTCAAAAATAGTCAAAGGACTTTTAAGGATAGAGACACAATCACTCTGTAGCTATTTACATTTCTGCATCGTGAATCTCCTCCATCTCCTCATCAAACTCTCAATAAAATCTGCTACAAAGCCAAAGACTTCAGGCGATATATGCTTCACTTCGTGCAAAGCAAGAAAAGGAGCTAAGTTTCCATCTGGGTTGACATAGTGTAGCACAGCAACAGCCAAGAAGAAGAAGAGAAACAATTTATAACCAAACTAATTCACTCTGAAATTCAAAGAAATCTGGGGTAAGGCAGTTGACTTTCCAGGGTATAGCATACGTGTACAATTAATGACCAGATCTTAAAGGACAGGGAGATTTGAGCTTGTATCTGGGACATGATTGCACTGAATCGAAAATGCCTCTTTACCCATGTGGTCTATTTTAAACGTTTTAAGAATGAGGGAGTGATCAAAAGTCTTGACTGCTGAGAAGCTACAAAGGAGATGGAAAAGTGACCAATGTGAAAGTGACTGGTGATTGTATTAAGAGCAATTTTAGTGGAGTAGTCTGGACTCCGGATCAGAGATGAGGAAGTAGGGACAATATTTTTCAACATCTCATTTGAAATAGGTAATGAAGAAAGGTTCCCAGCTGTAACTCTAACCTTAATGCTTGATTGCCAGTTCCCAGTGTTTTCTCCTCATGTCTTCAGCATCTCAGAAAATGATACCACCATCCACTTCATTGCTCAAGTAAGAAATCTAGGATTCATCCTTAATATCTGTGTCCTTCATCCCCAGTCCACCCAGAGGTCATATCAGCTCTACTTCTAAACTGTATCCTGAAGACTCTAACTTCTCACCATCTCCACTGCTCGTCCCACAGCCCAAGTACCCCAGACCATCTCCTGCGTGACAGCTGCCAACCAATTTCCTTTATTCCATTCTTGTCCTCCTTCCTCGACAGTCAGTTCTCTACACAGCAGCCAAAGTGATCTTTTTCATAGAGCAGAAGTCGGAATTTATCACTGTCTTGCTTAAAACACTCCAGTGGCTTTTCATTATTATTAGAATAAAATCCACACTTTACCGAGGTCTCTGCCAGTCTCTCTACACTCACCCCACACCACTCTGTAATCTACTGTGCCCCGACGACACTGGCCTCCTCTCTGCAGCTGCAACCTTTAAGAATTATTCATTCTCCACGGTGGCCGGACCGATTTACATTCCCATCAACAGTGCACAAGGGTCCCTTTTTTCCACAGCCTTGCCAACACTTGTTACGTCTTGACTCTACAATAATAGTCATTCAGACAGGTGTGAGGTGATAGCTCACTGTAGTTCCGAGTTGCACTTCCCTGATGATCAATGAGGTTGAGCATCTTTTCATGTGCCTGTTGGCCATCTGCATGTCTTCTTTGGAAAAATGTTCAGTTCTTCTGCCCATTTTTAAAATCAGGTTTTTCACTTTTTTTTATGTTGAGCTGTATGAGTTCTTTGTACATTTTGGATGTTAACACCTTATCAGATATATCATTTGCAAATATCTTCTCCCATTCAGTAGGCTTTTGGTTTTGTTGATAATTTCCTTCACGGTGCAAAAGCCTTTTAGAATAGCTGATGTGGTTCCTTTTGTTTTTGGCTTCGGTTTCCCTTGTGTGAGGAGAAAGATCCAAAAAAATACTGCTACAACTCATGTCAAAGTCTGTACTGCCTACGTTTTCCTCTAGGAGTTTTATGGTTTCAGGTCTTACATTTAAGTCTTTAATCCATTTTCAGTTATTTTTGTATAAGGTGTGAGAAATTAGTCCAGTTTGATTCTTTTGCCTGTAGCTTTCCAATTTTCCCAAAACTAATTATTGAAGAAGCTGTCTTCTCCCCCACTGTACATTCTTGCCTCCTTTTTTGTTCGGTAGATGTACTGAATGCATAAGTGTAGATTCATTTCTGGACTCTTGATTCTGTTCCATTGATCTATGTGTCTGATTTTTGAGCCAGTACCACAGTTTTAGTTACTATAACTTTAGAGTACAACAATTTAAAATCAAGGAGCATGATACCTCTAGCATTGTTCTTCTCAAGATTGTTTTAATGGGGAAATATGTATACATATAGCTGATTCACTTTGTGATAAAGCAGAAACTAACACAACATTGTAAAGCAATTATACTCCAATAAAGATGTTAAAAAAAAAGATTGTTTGGGCTATCCAGGGTCCTTTGTGTTTCCATATATATTTTAAAATTACTTGTTCTACTTCTGTGAAAAATGCCATCAGTATTTTTTTTAAAACATCTTTATTGGAGTATAATTGCTTTACAATGGTGTGTTAGTTTCTGCTGTATAACAAAGTGAATCAGCTATACATATACATATATCCCCATATCTCCTCCCCCTTGCATCTCCCTCCCACACTCCCTATCCCACCCCGCTAGGTGGTCACAAAACACCAAGCTGTTCTCCCTGTGAATGCAGCTGCTTCCCACTAGCTATCTATTTTACATTTGGTAGTGTATATATGTCCATGCCACTCTTCTCACTTTATCCCAGGTTACCCTTCCCCCTCCCCGTGTCCTCAAATCCATTCTCTACATTGGTGTCTTTATCTTGTCTTGCCCCTAGGTTCTTCAGAAACATTTTTTTTTTTTTTTAGATTCTATATATGTGTGTCAGCATACGGTATTTGATTTTCTCTTTCTGACTTACTTAACTCTGTATGACAGACTCTAGGTCCACCACCTAACTATAAATAACTCAATTTCATTTCTTTTTATGTCTGAGTAATATTCCATTGTATATATGTGCCACATCTTCTTTATCCATTCAGCTGTCAATGGACACTTAGGCTGCTTCCATGTCCTGGCTATTGTAAATAGAGCTGCAATGAACACTTTGGGACATGACTCTTGTTGAATTATGGTTCTCTCAGGGTATATACCCAGTAGTGGGATTGCTGGGTCATATGGTAGTTCTATTTTTAGTTTTTTAAGGAACCTCCATACTTTTCTCCATAGTGGCTGTATCAATTTACATTCCTACCAACAGTGCAAGAGGGTCCCCTTTTCTCCACACCCTCTCCAGCATTTATTGTTTGTAGAGTTTTTGATGATGGCCATTTTGACCAGTGTGAGGTGATACCTTACTGTAGTTTTCATTTGCATTTCTCTAATGATTAGTGATATTGAGCATCCTTTCATGTGTTTGTTGGCAATCTGTATATCTTCGTTGGAGAAATGTCGATTTAGGTCTTCTGCCCATTTTTGGATTGGGTTGTGTTTTTTTTTTTTTTTTTTTTTGATATTGAGCTCTATGAGCTGCTTGTATATTTTGGAGTTTAATCCTTTGGTCGTTGCTTCGTTTGCAAATATTTCCCCCCATTCTGAGGGTTGTCTTTTCATCTTGTTTACAGTTTCCTTTGCTGTGCAAAAGATTTTAAGTTTCATTAGGTCCATTTGTTTATTTTTATTTCCATTTCTCTAGGAGGTGGGTCAAAAAGGATCTTGCTGTGATTTATGTCATAGAGTGTTTCGCCTATGTTTTCCTTGAAGGGTTTTATACTGTCTGGCCTTACCTTTAGGTCTTTAATCCATTTTGAGTTTATTTTTTGTGCATGGTGTTAGGGAGTGTTCTAATTTCATTCTTTTACATGTAGCTGTACAATTTTCCCAGCACCACTTATTGAAGAGACTGTCTTTTCTCCATTGTATATTCTTGCCTCCTTTATCAAAAATAAGGTGACTTTAGGTGCATGGGTTTATCTCTGGGCTTTCTATCCTGTTCCATTGATCTATATTTCTGTTTCGTGCCAGTACCATACTGTCTTGATTACTGTAGCTTTGTAGTATAGTCTGAAGTCAGGGAGCCACAATCCTCCAGCTCCGTCTTTCTTTCTCAAGATTGCTTTGGCTATTCAGGGTCTTTCATGTTTCCATACAAATTGTGCAATTTTTTGTTCTAGTTCTGTGAAAAATGCCATCGGTAGTTTGATAGGGATTGCATTGAATCTGTAGATTACTTTGGGTATAGTCATTTTCACAATGTCACAATGTTGATTCTTCCAATCCAAGAAAATGGTATATCTCTCCATGTGTTTGTATCATCTTTAATTTCTTTCGTCAGTGTCTTATAGTTTTCTGCATACAGGCCTTTTGTCTCCTTAGGTAGGTTTATTCCTAGATATTTTATTCTTTTTGTTGCAGTGATAAATGCAAGTGTTTCCTTAATTTCTCTTACAGATTTTTCATCATTAGTGTATAGGAATGCAGGAGATTTCTGTGCTTAATTTTGTATGCTGCAACTCTATGAAAATCACTGATTAGCTCTAGTAGTTTTCTGGTAGCATCTTTAGGATTCTCTATGTATAGTATCATGTCATCTGCAAACAGTGACTGTTTTCCTTCTTCTTTTCTGATCTGGATGCCTTTTATTTCTTTTTCTTCTCTGATTGCTGTGGCTAAAACTTCCAAAGCTATGTTGAATAATAGTGGTGAGAGTAGGCAACCTTGTCTTGTTCCTGATCTTAGTGGAAATGGTTTCAGTTGTTCACCATTGAGAACAATGTTGGCTGTGGGTTTGTCATATATGGCCTTTATTATGTTGAGATAAGTTCGTTCTATGCTTACTTTCTGGAGGGCTTTTATCATAAATGGGTGTTGAATTTTGTCAAAAGCTTTTTCTGCACCTATTGAGATGGTCATATGGTTTTTATCCTTCAATTTGTTAATAAGGTTTATCACATTGATTGATTTCCATATACTGAAGAATCCTTGCATTCCTGGGATAAACCCCACTTGACCATGGTGTATGATCCTTTTACTGTGTTGTTGGATTCTGTTTGCTAGCATTTTGTTGAGGATTTTTGCATTTATGTTCATCAGTGATACTGGCCTGTAGTTTTCTTTTTTTTTTTTTGCAGTACGCGGGCCTCTCACTGTTACGGCCTCTCCCGTTGCAGAGCACAGGCTGTGGACGCACAGGCTCAGCGGCCATGGCTCACAGGCCCAGCTGCTCTGCGGCATGTGGGATCTTCCCAGACTGGGGCACGAACCCGTGTCCCCTGCTTTGGCAGGCGGACTCTCAACAACTGCACCACCAGGGAAGCCCTGTAGTTTTCTTTTTTTGTGATATCTTTGTCTGGTTTGGGTATCAGGGTGATGGTGGCCTCGTAGAATGAGTTTGGGAGTGTTCCTTCCTCTGCTATATTTTTGAAGAGTTTGAGAAGGATAGGTGTTAACTCTTCTGTAAATGTTTGATAGAATTCACCTGTGAATCCATCTGGTCCTGGGTTTTTGTTTGTTGGAAGATTTTTAGTCACAGTTTCAATTTCAGTGCTTGTGACTGGTCTGTTCATATTTTCTATTTCTTCCTGGTTCAGTCTCAGAAGGTTGTGCTTTTCTGAGAATTTGTCCATTTCTTCCAGGTTGTCCATTTTATTAGCAATTAGTTGCTTGTAGTAATCTCTCATGATCCTTTGTATTTCTGCAGTGTCAGTTGTTACTTTTCCTTTTTCATTTCTAATTCTGTTGATTTCAGTCTTTCATTTTTTCTTGATGAGTCTGGCTAATGGTTTACGAATTTTGTTTAACTTCTCAAAGAACCTGATTTCAGTTTTATTGATCTTTGCTATCATTTCCTTCATTTCTTTTTCATTTATTTCTGATCTGATCTTTATGATTTCTTTCCTTGTGCTAACTTTTTTTTTTTATTATTATTCTCTCTCTAATTGCTTTATATGTAAGGTTAGGTTGCTTATTTAAGATTTTCCCTGTTTCTTGAGGTAGAATTGTATTGCTATAAACTTCCCTCTTAGAACTGCTTTTGCTGCCTCCCATAGGTTTTCGGTTGGCATGTTTTCATTGTCATTTGTTTCTAGGTATTTTTTTATTTCCTCTTTGATTTCTTCAGTGATCTCATGGTTATTTAGTAGTGTACTGTTTAGCCTACACGTGTTTGTATCTTTTACAGATTTTTTCCTGTAATTGATATCTATTCTCATAGTGTTGTGGTCAGAAAAGATACTTGATATGATTTCAATTTTCTTAAATTTACCAAGGCTTGATTTTTGACCCAAGATATGATCGATCCTGGAGAATGTTCCATGAGTACTTGAGAAGAAAGTGAATTCTATTGTTTTTGGATAGAATGTCCTACAAATATCAGTTAAGTCCACCTTGTTTAATGTATCATTTAAATCTTGTGTTTCCTTATTTATTTTCATTTTGGATGATCTGTCCATTGGTGAAAGTGGGATGTTAAAAGTCCCCTACTATGATTGTGTTCCTGTCAATTTTCCCTTTTACAGCTGTTAGCATTTGCCTTATTTCTTGAGGTGCTCCTATGTCAGGTGCATAAATATTTACAATTGTTATATCTTCTTCTTGGATTGATCTCTTGATCATTATTTAGTGTCCTTCTTTGTCTCTTGTAATAGTCTTTATTTTAAAGTCTATTTTGTCTGATATGAGAATTGCTACTCCAGTTTTCTTTTGATTTCCATTTGCATGGAATATCTTTTTCCATCCCCTCACTTTCAGTCTGTATGTGTCCCTAGGTCTGAAGTGGGTCTCTTGTAGACAGCATATATATGGGTCTTGTTTTTGTATGCATTCAGCCAGTCTATACCTTTTGGTTGGAGCATTTAATCCATTTACATTTAAGGTAGTTATCAATATGTATGTTCTTATTACCATTTTCTTAATCGTTTTGGGTTTGTTATTGTAGGTCTTTTCCTTCTGTTGTGTTTCCTGCCTAGAGAAGTTCCTTTAGCATGTGTTGTAAAGCTGGTTTGGTGATGCTGAATTCTTAGCTTTTGCTTGTCTGTAAAGGTTTTAATTTCTCAGTCTAATCTGAATGAGTACCTTGCTGGGTAATCTTGGTTGTAGGTTTTCCCCTGTCATCACTTTAAATATGCCCTGCCACTCCCTTTTGGCTTGCAGCATTGCTGAAAGATTAGCTGTTAACATTATGGGGATTCCCTTGTATATTATTTGTTGGTTGTCCCTTGCTGCTTTTAATATTTTTTCTTTGTATTTAATTTTCGATAGTTTTATTAATATGTGTCTTGGAGTGTTTCTCCTTGGATTTATCCTGTATGGGACTCTCTGTGCTTCCTGGACTTGATTCAGTATTTCCTTTCCCGTATTAGGGAAGTTTTCAACTATAATCTCTTCAAATATTTTATCAGTCCCTTTTTTTTTCTCTTCTTCTGGGACCCTTATAATTCAAATGTTGGTGTGTTTAATGTTGTCCTAGAGGTCTCTGAGACTGTCCTCAATTCGTTTCATTCTTTTTTCTTTATACTGCTCTGTGGTAGTTATTTCCACTATTTTCTCTTCCAGGTCACTTATCCACTCTTCTTTCTCAGTTATTCTGCTATTGATTCCTTCTAGAGAATTTTAAATTTCATTTATTCTGTTGTTCATCATTGTTTGTTTGCTCTTTAGTTCTTCTAGGTCCTTCTTAAATATTTCTTGTATTTTCTCCATTCTATTTCTAGCATTTTGGATCATCTTTACTATCATTACTCTGAATTCTTTTTCAGGTAGACTGCCTATCTCCTCTTCATTTGTTTGGTCTGGTGGGTTTTTACCTTGCTCCTTCATCTGCTGTGTCTTTCTGTCTTCTCATTTTGCTTAACTTACTGTGTTTGGGGTCTCCTTTTCACAGGCTGCAGGTTTGTAGTTCCTGTTGTGTTTGGTGTCTGCCCCCAGTGGGTAAGGTTGGTTCAGTGGGTTGTGTAGGTTTTCTTGTGGAGGGGACTGGTGCCTGTGTTCTGGTGGATGAGGTTGGATCTTTTCTTTCTGTTGGCCAGGACCAAGTCCAGTGATGTGTTTTGGGGTGCCTGTGAACTTATTATGATTTTAGGCAGCCTCTATGCTAATAGGTGAGGTTGTGTTCCTGTGTTGCTAGTTGTTTGGCATAGGGTGTCCAGCACTGTAGCTGGATGGTTATTGAATAGAGCTGGGTCTTAGTGTTGAGATGGAAATCTCTGGGAGAGCTTTCACTGTTTGATGTTACGTGGGGCTGTGAGGTCTCTGGTGGACCAATGTCCTGAACTCGGCTCTCCCACCTCAGAGGCTCAGGCCTGACACCCAGCCGGAGGACCAAGACCCTGTCAGACACATGGCTCAGAAGAAAAGGGAGAAAAAAAAAGAGACAGAAAGAAAGAAAGAAAAATAAAATGAAGTTATTAAGATAAAAAATATTGTTAAAAATAAAAAAATTAAAAAGTAATAAAACAAAAAGAGAGAGCAACCAAACCAAAAAACTAATCCATCAGTGATAACAAGTGCTAAAAACTATACAAAAACAAACAAACAAAAAAAATACAGAGTGAACCCTCGTACAAATGGTAAAAGCAAAGCTATACAGACAAAAGTCACACAAAGAAACATACACATACACACTCAGGAAAAGAGAAAAAGGAAAAAAATATATATATATAAAAGGAAGTGAGCAGCCAAATAAATGCACAAATCTACCAATGATAATAAGCTCTAAATACTAAACTAAGATAAACATAAAGCCAGAAACAAATTAGATGAAGAAAGCAAACCCCCAGTGTACAGTTTCTGCCAAAGCCCACTGCCTCAATTTTGGGATGATTCGTTGTCTATTCAGGTATTCCACAGATGCAGGGTATATGAAGTTGTGGAGATTTAATCTGCTGCTCCTGTGGCTGCTGGGAGTAATTTCCCTTTGTCTTCTTTGTTCGCACAGCTCCCGGGGTTCAGCTTTGGATTTGGCCCCGCCTCTGCGTGTAGGTTGTCTGAGGGCATCTGTTCCCCACCCAGACAGGACAGGGTTAAAATAGCAGCTGATTAGGGGGCTTGGCTCACTCAGGCTTGGGGGAGGGAGAGGTATGGAATGTGGGGCGAGCCTGTGGCAGGAGAGGCTGGCATGACATTGTAACAACCTGAGGCATGCCGTGCGTTCTCCCAGGGAAGTTGTCCCTGGATCACGGGACCCTGGCAGTGGCAGGCTGCACAGGCTCCTGGGAGGGGAGGTGTGGAGAGTGACCTGTGCTTGTACACAGGCTTCTTGGTGGCTGCAGCAGCAGCCCTAGCGTCTCATGCCCATCTCTGGTGTCTGCACTGATAGCCACAGCTCGTGCCATCTCTGGAGCTCGTTTAGGTGGTGCTCTGAATCCCCTCTCCTCATGCACCCTGAAACAATGGTCTCTCGCCTCTTGGGCAGGTCCAGAGTTTTTCCCAGACTCCCTCCTGGCTAGCTGTGTCACACTAGCCCCCTTCAGGCTGTGTTCAGTCAGCCAACCCCAGCCCTATTCCTGGGATCTGACCTCCGAAGCCCGAGCCTCAGCTCTCAGCCCCCACCTGCCCCAGCGGGTGAGCAGACAAGCCTCGCGGGCTGGTGAGTGCTGGTCGGTACTGATCCTCTGTGTGGGAATCTCTCTGCTTTGCCCTCTGCACCCCTGTTGCTGTGCTCTCCTCTGTGGCTCCGAAGCTTCCCCACCGCCCATCCCCCATCTCCACCAGTGAAGGGGCTTCCTAGTGTGTGGAAAATTTTCCTCCTTCACAGCTCCCTCCCAGAGGTGCAAGTCTCATTCTTACTCTTTTGTCTCTGTTTTTCCATTTTTCTTCTGCCCTACTCAGGTACGTGGGCAGTTTATTGCCTTTCGGGAAGTCTGAGGTCTTCTGCCATTGTTCGGTAGGTGTTCTGTAGGAGTTGTTCCACATGTAGATGTATTTTTGATGTATTTGTGGGGAGGAAGGTGATCTCCATATCTTACTCCTCCTCTGTCTTGAAGTTCCCCCACACCATTAGTATTTTGACAGCGATTGCATTGAATCTGTAGATTGCTTTGGTCAGTATGGTCATTTTAACAATGTGAATTCTCGTGTTTTTGTTTTTTAATCCATTCAGCCACTATGTTTTTATTGGAGCATTTAGTCCATTTGCATTTAAAGCAAAATTATTGAAACGTATATACTTATTACCATTTTGTTCATTGTTTTCTGGTTTTGTGGGGTTTTTTCTCTTTTCTGTTCCTCTCTTCTTCTTTTGCTCTCTTCATTTGTGCCTGATGACTATCTTTAGTATTGTGTTTGGATTCATTTCTCTTTTTTGTTTATCCATCATAGGTTTTTGGTTTGTGGGTACCATGAGGTTCATATATAACAACCTACGTACATTATTATTTACATGATAATATACATGATTATTTTAAGTTGATGATCTCTTAAGTGAGTCTGACCCAGACTCTTCAAGTTACTGCCTCTGCACTGAGACTCAGAACATGTTAGATTTCGTGTGTGCCCTTTCAGAGCAGAGTCTCTGTTTCTCACAGCTCTCTGGCTCTCCCACACACAAGCCCCACTAGCTATCAAAGCCAGATGTTCTGGGGGCTTGTCTTCCCAGTGCAGGACCCCTGGTCTAGTGAGCCTAATGTGAGGTTTGGACCCCCTGCTCCTTAGGGAGGACCTCTGAAAGTGTGATTATCCACTCATTTGTGGGTTGCCTACTTGGGGATGTTGGTCTTGACTATACAGTGTCTCTACCCCTCCCACTCATTATATTTTGTTTCCTTCTTTATTTGCTTAGCTGTGGGAAATCTTTTTTGCTAGTCTTCTGGTCATTCTCATAGATAGTTGCTCTGTAAATAGTTGTAATTTTGGTGTGCCTATGGAAGGAGGTGAGTTCAGGGTCTTCCTACTTCACCATTTTGGCCCTGAATCATCATTATCTTCTTAAAGCTACCCAGGTGTTTCTTTCCATAAGATGAAATATTTATTTTTACTCTGGCTTCTACATAGCACCATGTCAAAGTGGGTGCAAAAGAATAAAAGTAAAAAGGGAAGGTGAGGAAAATGAGAATAAATACAAACTCCAGGATGGAGGTTTTTTTCTATATACTATGGCTGACCCAAAAATTGGGCTATAGATCAGACAATTGAAAAAGAAAAGCCTAGTCAGTTATATGCCTCAGTGCTCATAGCCTTAAAACAACCAATTTTTTTATGAAGAAATACAAATGTTCTTACTAAGACTGAGCAAAACTTTTTGCTTGATGGTCCTCATAAAGTAGACTGTGATGCAATAAACAATATCTTCTATAACATCTTTATAGAAGATGCAAAAACTAACTCTATAAAGCCATTGTTTATGATGACCCCCCAATATGGCTATAGAAAACATATATTTCCATATTTCTATAACACTCTTTTTTTTTTTTTTTTTGCGGTATGCGGGCCTCTCACTGTTGTGGCTTCTCCCATTGCGGAGCACAGGCTCCGGAGGCACAGGCTCAGCGGCCATGGCTCATGGGCCTAGCCGCTCCGCGGATCCTTCCAGACCAGGGCACAAACCCGCGTCCCCTGCATTGGCAGGCAGACTCTCAACCACTGCGCCACCAGGGAAGCCCTCTATAGCACTCTTTACTGAGCTCTATTAACAATTACCCACGTGTATTTAATTCTTTGCCTCATCAGATTGTAAGCCCTTCAAGAGTCATGATCATCTCTTATTTATCTATCTCTAGCACTTAGCACAGAGTCTGGCATGTCATAGCTTACAAGGTTTGTTGAAAGAATATTACAAATTTTCACTTCACTTTTATCTACTGGCATTTACCTCGAACACTATCCAATAGTGTTCCTTCAGTAGTATAAATATTTAATCCATGTTGCAAAGTGATCCTTACTAACCATTCTTCTACAGCTGCAATATCTGTTTGAAAACAAAAGGCAAACAATCAGCTATTTTTTTGTATGTCACGTTGGTGAAATTTAACACTATATGAACATTACCGACCACAATTACCTTTTATTTCCCAATCATTTTGATTGCATTTATATATGTTTTCCCATCAAACATTTTGATGATAAAATAAGGAAAAAAGAATTATGAAGTGATCTTACCAATACAGCAATCAACCCAGACAATAATATTTTAGATTATAATTTTTCTCTGAGAGCTCTTATAGCTTGGTAAGAAGCAAATTGTGCCACTTCAGGTGAAGTGGTATAATATTTTTTGAAAGTAGACCATGATTAATTAAAATATTTAGTATACCAGGAATTCCCTGGTGGTCCAGTGGTTAGGACTGTGTGCTTTCACTGCCCAGGGCACAGGTTCAATCCCTGGTCAGGGAACTAAGATCCCACAAACTGCGTGGCATGGCCAAAAATAAATAAATAAAATAAAATAAATAGTATAAACCCTAGGGCAAACACCAAAAAATTTCTTTAAAGAATAATAAACCAATAGTTGAGACAAAACAGAGTCATAAAAAATAATTAATATGGATGAAGAAAGAAAAAGAAAAGTAAAACAGAAGAGATAGAATAGAAAAAACCCTAATGGTAGATTTCAGTACAACCATACTAGAAATTGCATTAAATGTAAATGGCCTAAAAATACTAATTAAAAGACAGATTTCCAGATTAGATGTGAAAATCAAGACTGAAAGATATGCTAACTCTAAGAAACCCACTTTAAATACAAAAGTATAACTGAGTTAAAAGTTAAAGAATGGGTGGGCCTGGGGAAGCCAAGGTGATGAACTCAGCCTGGGTGCTGCAGCAGTTGTACCCATAAGTCGAGGCTGAAACCAGGGCATGCTCACGAAGAACATGCCTGATCCAAACAGCTCAGCTACACAAGCCCTCATGTCCATCCAGGCCTCTAGGTGGATCTGTGCACCACCCTGGTGAGGATATGGCTCTTCTAGTGACTGCTTAAACAGCTAAATAAGTAGATCAAGTGCTATTTATGCTTCTTGCTGTCACTGCTCTTTATCAAGCAATTCCTGGATTGGGGGAAAGATAATGGTGTGAGAAAATATCCTATATGTTTCTACAAAAGGAGCTTCCTGCACAACTGGCCAACACAATGAGAGAAGTCAATCTTCTGATGGGTAACAACTGGGCTTCGGTGTGCCTGGTTCAAAGTTGGTATAGGCATAGCTTTCTTGAACTTCTGAAATATGAAAATAAGAGCACTGAGAATCCACAGGTCTTGTATAACTTTATACAAGTCTTGATAAAAATCACAAATAGAAACAACAATGTGGTTCCTATAATGGTACATGGAGTGATCAAATGTAAGGGAAAGTATGGGTTTCAACAGCAGTAACAGCCAATATTATCTGGATTGGTTTTATACCAACTGTATCTCTTTCCACATGCATATTAACCGGCACACACTTCTGTTTGGTGGTGATACTAACCCTGCTCATCCTAAACACACAGGAAATATTAATCCCACCTGTAATGTGGCTCATACAGTGAAAGATGTATATGAAGCAGCCAAGAGACTGTGTGAACAGTGTCAACTGGTAGACCCAGAGCTGGAAGTTGAAGAGGTCAATGCCAAAGTTCTAGGCAAACCTATTCAGGTAGTTTATGTGACCTCATATCTGTTTCATATGCTATTTAACAACTCAGTGAGAACAACAATAGAACTGCACCAAGAGTTACAGAAAAGAGGGCTATCTGGCTGTTAAAACCTTTGTTACTTTGGGTTAAGAAGACACATCCATTAGATCAGTGACTACGGTGATGGTACCTATTCTGAAAAATAACACAATAGTTATTTCACTGATCGAATGTTTATTTTCTCTATATCAGCTGGACGTTTTCCATAGAGTCCTTCCTACAGCTACTCCTGTTCTTCCAGTAAACTAGTAACTTGAGTAATTTTTCATTGTACCTTGCTGCAGTGTGGTTAGTGCCTGACATAGAAGAGCGCAGTCTCCCTATGGTTCTTGTAGCCTCATACCCTCTACCTCATTATTATAGAGTTGAGTGTCCACAGTCTCTTCAGGATTCTGAACTTCTTCCCCTTTCCAGACACAGCTGATACCTACTGTTGCTCTTTGTGACCAAGTATCATGCTTATCTCAGACTACCAATTAGGGACCAAGGTATTTGGAAGTTAAAGACATCAGTTGAATCTACCTTGATAAGTCAGTATGCCAAGGTCCTTCCTCCCTTATATGCATCTCTCCTCCAATCTCTGGTTTAGATTTATGCCTTCCTCCACCATTGTGAGGCATCTGTACTTTTGTGTTAGATCACACTCATTGATGCACTGATTTTACTTTAAAATTCACTTGTGTACTTCTATTCTGTTGCTTAATGTGTTCTAAAAGTTGTCTTGGGGAAAAAATGTAAAAGAATGAAAAATATATCTTATGCAAATACTAATCAAAAGAAAGGTGTAATGGCTATATCAGTATCTGACAAAGGAGACTTCAGATCAAGGTAATATCAAGAATAAAGAGGAAAAATACATATGATAAAGGGATCAATTCACTGAAAAGGTATGACAGCCCTAAATGTGCACATGCCTAACAGAGCTTCCAAATACATGAATCAAAAGCTGATAAAACTGGGGATTTCCCTGGCAGTCTAGTGGTTAGGATTCTGGGCTTTCACTGAAGTGGCCCGGGTTCGATACCTGGTTGGGGAAATGAGATCCCACAAGCCGTGTAGCATGGCCAAAACAAACAAACAAACAAAAACATAATAAGACTAAAAGGAGAAATAAACAAATCAACAATTATAGTTGGATATTTCAACACTCCTCTCTAAGTAACTGAGTAATGAGTGAGGATATAGAAAAGCTGAATAACACTATCAACCAACCGACCCAATAAACACTTATAGAGCACTCCAGTGACAAACAGCAAAGTAAGTATTTTTTTCAAGTGCACAGGGAAGATTCACCAAATAGGCCATAAACACCATCTTAACAAATGATCATACAAAATATGTTCTCAGAACATAATAGAATTAATCTAGAAAAATCAGTAACAGAAAGATATCTGGAAAATCCCCAGATATATGGACATTTTACAACACATTTCTGAATAACCACAGGTCAAAGAGAAAGTGGCATGGGGAATTAGAAAATATTTTGAAAGAAAATGAAAACACATAAAAATTTATGAGATGCAGATAAAGCAGTGCTAAAGAGAAATATATAGTAGTAAAATATATTAAAAAAGAAAGATCTCAAATCAATTATCTGAAGCAGGGATTAAAAGATAGTACTGGCCTTATAAAGTGTCAAATAGTAAATATTTGGGGTTTTGTGGGCCATATGGTCTCTGTCTCAACACTTCAACTCTGCCATGGTAGCCAACAAGCAGCTATAGAAAACATAAATATATGAGCACAGCTGTGTTCCAATAAAACTTATTTACAAAAACAGGCAGCAGACCAAATTTGGTCTGCAAACTGTAGTTTGCCACCTGCTGATCTAAAGGTCCCCAACTTAAGAGACTAGAAAAAAAGGAGCAAATGAATCCCAAAGGAAGTAGAAGGATGAAACAGTGAAATCAACAAAATGAAGACCAGAAAAACAATAATCACAATCAATGAAATCTAAAGATGCTTCTTTGAAAGGGTCAGTAATGTTGATGAGTTTCCACCAGGCCAGACGAATCAAGAAGGAAATAAAGATGCAAATATCAATAAGATGAAATAGGGCACATCACTATAGACCCTTTAAGGTTAATAAAAGAATATCACAAAAACACCTAAGTTACAAATTCAACAATTTAGATGAAATGGACAAGTTCCTTGAAAGATACAAACTGCCGAAAATCACTTCAGAAAAAACAGAAAACTTGAATGTTCCCATATCTATTAAGGAAATTGAATTTGTAGTTAAAATCCTTCCCACAGAGAAAACTCCATGCCCAGAAACCTCCACTGGTGAATACCACCAAACATTTAGTGAAAAAAATACCAATTCTGCAAAAATTCTTCCATAATATAGGAGGGAACTCTTCTCAACTCATATTTATTTATATATTTCCCTTTTTAGAAATGAGCTTTATTTCAATGCAATTTAGATCTAAAAGCCTACATACTTACTTTGTCCTCTGACCAGGTTTACCTACCAGTCAGGATTTCAAAAACCACAAGCAAATCAAACACCTGTGAGATTATGGACAGCGCCCACCTTCATTTCATTTTGGCAATTAAACCAGGACTCCCTTTGAAAGAAGCTTCTGTGCAAAACACCGTATTTCCTAGAATGAGGCTCATTGTTTTCCCACCTTGAATTCACCCACTTAAAAAGCAGATCCAGAAACCCAAGCTTTTAGAACTCAGTCCCAATATCACCACATAAGTCACTTTCATTCTAGCAATTGTATAGCTAATAGCCCCCAAATTGCCTTTATTTAACAGAGGGCTTCAAGGCAAGGCAAACTTTCTCAAAACACCCCTGTCTGCATCTGCCAACTGTTTTCCGTGGGACTCAGCAATACTTCACTCTTAAAGTCCTGGAGACGACCCCACCTGGCAAGCAGAGCCAGATCCCACCAGGAAGGAATGTAGACAAAGGGATCCTTGCTGGTCCCAGCACTGCTGTCAGACCCAGAAACAATGAACTTGTTCCTTACTCATAAACACTGTCCAATAAAGAGGCTACCATGAAACTCAGAAACTAAATTTTCTGCTCAGATTCCTGGATAAAAACGATTTTTAAAAATCTGTGTAATTCAGACCAAAAGATGATTATTTAAAAGAAAATCAAGAAATAGAAACAACTTTCTAGTAAAAGCTTGTTGGAAGACGGATTCCAATACGATAAAAACGATCTAGATAAGTCCTTTTGTCTATGGAGAATGCAGTGTTATCAGCCCCTTACACGAGCCCTCCTGATACTCCTTGTAGACAGCATTTCAGTTCAGAAATCAAAGTGGAAATACCTTTGAAATGAAAACAGTGATGTGGCTGGAAAACCATGTGCATCAACGTTTTCCCACCCACCACGAGCCTGGGTTTTCTGAAAAGGTCACTGGCTTGGCTTTCCCGTCAAAAACATTCTTGAACTCATAGGGAACAGAGGAATGGAGACTTGGTGTCTGAAGCGCGTGTCTTCCGGGTTCCATATCTGGGGCTCAAGAGTCAACAGCAGGATCCTGTGGGACCCATGGAAGGTTCCCCAGGGCAATGAAGATTCTAAAGTTTCTTCAGCTCAGTATGAACTCAAGTCTGGTATCACCTGTGCTGGGCTTCCTCAACTCCTGCCCAAAGCCCTGTGTGCCCTTGGTTTTCAGCTTAAAGCTGAGCACCGCCCCCAGCGTTCATCAGCAGCAGCAGCTAAGCAACTCATTTGATAAAGGCAGCATTACCTGATACCGAAAGGAGATAAAGGTATTACAAGAAAATAAAACTCCAGACTGATAACCCCAAGAACCCACTAGCCAAACGAGTCCAGCAATACACAAAAAGGATAATGCATCATAACTAAGAGCTGTTTATCCTAGGATTGCAAGGCTGGTTGAGAATTCAAAAACGAATCAATGGAATTCTTCATATCATGGGATGAAAGAAGAAAATCCTCATAATCATCTCAATAGATGCAGAAAGAGCATTTAACAGAATTCAACACCAATTCTTGAACTCAGCAAACTAGGAATAGAAGGGAACTTCCTTAACCTGATAAGAGGCATCTGCAAAATACTTACAGGTAACATCATACTTAATGAGGAAAGGCTGAATATTCTCTCCCTAAAGTTGGAAACAAGGCAGAGATGTCCTCTCTCACCATTCCTATTCAACATTGTACTGGAGATCCCACCAGCACAATAAGGCAAAGATAAACAAGTAAGTACGTAAGTAAATACATATATAAATAAATAAAATGAATCATATTAGAATGGAAGAAATATATAAAATTATCTCTATTTCTAGATGGATGTTTATCCATGTAGAAAATCCCAAAGAATATACAAAAGACTACTAGAACTAATAAGTGAATTTAACAAAGTTGCAAGATATAAGGTCAATCTACAAAAATCAATTACATATTTACATATTATTAATGAACAATTGGAAATTAAAATATTAAAAATAACCATTTAGGGCTTCCCTGGTGGCACAGTGGTTGAGAGTCTGCCTGCCGACGCAGGGGACACGGGTTCGTGCCCTGGTCTGGGAAGATCCCACATGCCGCGGAGCGGCTAGGCCCGTGAGCCATGGTCGCTGAGCCTGCGCATCTGGAGCCTGTGCTCCGCAATGTGAGAGGCCACAACAATGAGAGGCCCACGTACCGATAAAAAAACAAAAAACCTTTTATAGTAACATCAAACCCATGAAATACTTAGATATAAATTTCTTAAAGTATATGCAAGATCTCTATGCTGAAAACGACAAAACCCTGATGAAATAAATCAGAGGAGATGTAAATAAATGGAGAGATATACTGTGTCCATGGATTGGAAGACTCAATATTGTTAAGACGTCAGTTCCCCCTAAACTAATCTATAGATTCAATGCAATTCTGATTGAGATTTAAAAAATCACAGCAGAATTTTTTGTAGAACTAAGCAAACTGATTGTAAAATTTACATGGAGAGACAAAAGAACTAAAAGAACAAAAGAAAAAGATCAAAGTTGAAGGGTTAATATTACTCATTATAAGCTTATTATTTATAAAGCTAAAGTAATCAAGTGTGGCATTGGTAAAGGATAGAGAGCCCAGAAATAGCAACTCAGTGGACACAAAATAGCTTTTACAACAAAGGTGGTGGAATAACTGGATATCCATATTTCCCCCAAATTACCCTCAGTCCATATAATGTACAAAAACTAACTTAAATTCCGTCATAGGCCTAAATACAAAACCTAGAACCATAAACTTCTAGAAGTAAATATAGGAGAACTTTTTTGTTGGTTAGGCAAAGACTTCTTAGGTATGATGCCGAAAGTACAATCCATAAAATAAAAAACTGATAAATTAGACTTCATCAAAATTAAAAACTCTAATCTACAAAGGACATTCTTAAGAGATTAAAAATACAAGCCACAGACTAGGAGAAAATATTTATAAATCATATATCTGATAAAGGAGTTGTATCCAGAACATACAATGAACTTGCAAAAGATTTGAATAGATAATTCACCAAATGGCAAATAAGCACAAAAAAGGTTGTTCGTTGTCATTAGTTATTAGGGAAATGCAAATTAAAACCATAATTAAATATCACTCTACACCTATTAGAATGGCTAAATTAAATACAAACATATTTATACATATTAAAATATATTTATATATAAGTATACATATATACATAGTGTATAAATATACATATATGTATAAATGTATATGTATACATGTATACAAACATACACACACACTTATATATACTAAGTGCTGGCATGGATCCAGATAACCTGGTGGTGAGAATGCAAAATGATACTGCTACTTTGGAAAATAGTTTGATAATTTCTTATACAGTTAAACTTACCATATGACACAGTAATCCTACTATCTGGTATTAGCCAAATGCAACAAAAATTTGTGTTCACCACAAGAATCTGTATGAGAATGCCTATAGCAGCCTTATTCATAATTGCCAAAAACTGAAAAAATCCAAATGCCCTGCAACAAAATAAACTATGGTACATCCATATAGTGGAATACTACCCAGTAAGAAAACATAAAAAACTACAACATAGTAAATCTCAAATGAATTATGCTAAGTGAAAGTAGCCAGACTCAAAAGACTACATATTTGATGATTCCATTTATATGGCTCTGGAATAAACAAAACAATAGGAACAGATCCGTGGTTCCTGGGGTTCACGAGACAGAGAGTTCACTACTGGTGGGGTAATTTTATTGGGTGATGGAATTGTTCTAAATCTCGATTCATGATTACACAATTGTATACATCTGTGAAAATTTATAGAGCTAGGCACTAAAAAGGGTATATTTTACTGAATGTAAATTATACCTTATTTTAGAATGAAAAAAGAACAAATTGTGAAGTATAAATTAAGGAGGGACTCTTTTTACCTTCAACAGTTCTAGGTAGTTCAAACTTCAAACTGCCTTCACCACTTTCTAGCTATCACCAAATCTCCATATGGCTCCATAGGCCTCAGTTAAATCATTCGAAAATGGAGCTAACAATAGTAACTAACACACATTGAGTAATAAATGAATTTAGTTAGGTAAAGTGTTTAGAGTCATGCTGAAAATATAAGAATTCAGTAAATGCTACCGGCAAGTTCTACTACTACTATGATGATTATTTTGCTACCTTTGCTGTTGATGTTACGTAAACTACCCTTCCCAAGATTTTACAGATACATAATACTCAAATTCATGGCATGGCAGCAAATAAGATATGATTAAGGAGTAAAAAGTGAATGAGCAAATATGGTCTCCTTCCCCCTTAAGATTTTCTTTCATGATTTCTAGCATATTACTAACATTAGACCATTCTCTTCTATTACATTATAAGCTCAAATATATTTCTTTTTACTCAATCCAGAAGTTGTGTCAGGATAGGCAGAGATCATTTGGTCTCTTTCCATAAAATACTTAAGTTTTCAGATCACCTTTGTTCTTGCCTGGGTGATCTTAGAATCAATGCATTTCTGAAATTAAATTTTATAAATAGAAGAAGTGAAAATAACAAGTGATCTTCACTTCTTCGATTGTCAAACTAATGTCAATATTAGGCAAGCAGCTAGAACAATCCATCATTAGACTGTACTCCCTTTTTTTTTTTTAAAGGAGTACAATCTTCAGGATGAATTCCTTGAAAAAAAATCACAAAAAGTTCCGATAGATTAATTTGAAAAAATTGAGATAAATAAAGGATAAAAATAGTGATATAATCCATGTTAGCTGTTATAATACTGGGGCTTCTTTTGCAGTTTTTATCTTTGATGCTTCCTTATATAGAGTCTTTTCTATCCTTTCTGCCTTATTCTTACTTCCCCCCTGCCATTTACTCTGTAGGACACACAATTTGGTTCATCCTTTAACTTTGCCATACTTAGAGGGGTTTGCCTGTATGATCCCACCATCTCACTGTCCCAATTCATCATCACCTGCTACATTTGACTGGCACACAAGTGGGTGCAGGATCAATTCTAGGCCAATTGAAGATACTCTCCTGGGGATTTGGAATTGGGCTGGCCCCTAGGAAATATATATAAAACTTTGACAGCAGTGAGGGAGCTTTAGGAAACTAGTCTGCATGAAAGGAAAAATAATTATAGATGTACAGAAAATACAGATAAGAGAAACAGGGTGAAATTATTCCCTGGGTTCTTGATGGTTCTCCATTTCTTACTTCTAATTCCTTCTTATAATCTGGCTTCACTTTTGTCTTTGGGTTCCACAACAAAAAGAAATTTAGTCTTTTTCCTTTAGCGAGGTCAGGATGGTTTCTATTTCTTGCACCTACCATATTAGAATAATATACCCTTTATCATTTTTAAACTATGGGTCTGTATCTCATGCCTGAAGATCTACTAGCTCAGTTCACTAGCTCAATACTCACACCTTCTGGAATTTGACTTTCCTGCTCTTTCCTCCTTGGTATTTACAGTAGTATATAAACTAGGTTGCCACATAGCATTTAATAGTAGACCCAATGGTAAACTAATACACTACATATCACATTTTTAAATTAATGATTCCATTTCATTAAAATTAATTGGTACCTGACTTTCTCAATACTATGAATTTCAAGTTCTAGAAAATGAGTTTACTTTAACTAAAGAATAATATAAATGCTATGTATGTCAGAACCATCTATCTATAATATAACTGCCAGGTAAAATACAGGAAGCCCAGTTAAATTTGAATTTCAGATGAATCACTAGTTTTTAGTAAGTATGTATATCCCAAATACCACAGGAGACATTAACATGAAATAACATAATTTTTTAACATAATAAATGTTTTTTACTTGGTAAATTTGTCAATCCAGACCCATGTGTAAAATAGTGAATTCAGATCATTCTTACCTGTATTTTTTGTAATGTTTTCTCTGGGAATATCAATCAACCAATAAACTCGATCACTGAACTTGAACAAAGAAGACATCAGAAAACAGTGTTTTACAATGTTAATAGCAACACTTATTTTGGCATATTCTACCCTATATTTTAAAAACTAAAATTAAACAAAAACATCCAATGTATATGTCCTTTACCCAGCAATTTCACTCTTGGGAATTTATCCTGCATTATACTCACATATGTGTGAAATGAAATGTGTTCAAGGATATTTTTCATCATTGTTTGTGAGAGTACAAGATTGGAAATAACTAAAGTATTCATCAGTTATGTGTAAGAATATAGCCACAAAATGGAATATCATACAGCCAAGCTCAGACAGCACAAAGCTGAAGCATTACTGGCTTGATGTGTCAGAGGACAGAACCTGCTGCTGACAGAAAATTTAGGAATGTAAGAGGAAAATCCCAGGCACAAGGGAACTTTAAAAACAATGATCTAAGAGTTAAATATAAACTCTGTCCATATCCTTGGGCAACACAAGTGCCGGGGAGATCCTCAGAAGGCCATGTGAAAAAAAAGTCAGCAGTGGAAGTTAGTAGAACTGAGCAGAGATAGCAGCTGCTGCAACCATAGGTAAGACATTTTGCAATTTGTGCCAGGGCAATTAATAGCATTTTAGACCACCACCAACAAAAACATCAGCAAATTCTTATAAGAAAATAACAGAATCCAGAGTTGTTACAGCTTATTATCTTCAATGTCCACTTTTCTCCCAAAAATGACAAGACATGGAAAGAAACGAGAACATGTAACTGATATTCAGGGAAAAGAAGATAAACCATAAACTGACTCAGAATGAGTTCAGATACAGACGAAGACTTCAAAGCAGCTATTACGAATATGCAAACGGATTTAAGGAAAATGTGTTAATGAGGGAATGGATAGGAAATCCAGCACCGAAATGAAAAATACAACAATAAAACGAAATGGAAATAGTGAGGCTGAAAAGTATAACTGAAATAAATATTTACTAGATGAGTTCAATAGATTGGAGATGGCAAAAGAAAGAATAAGTGAACTTAGGGCTTCCCTAGTGGCACAGTGGTTAAGGATCCACCTGCCAATGCAGGGGACACAGGTTCAAGCCCTGGTCCAGGAAGATCCCACATGCCATGGAGCAACTAAGTCCGTGCGCCATAACTACTGAGCCTGGGTGCCACAACTACTGAAGCCTGCGTGCCTAGAGCCCATGCTCTGCAACAAGAGAAACCACCACAGTGAGAAGCCCATGCACCATAACGAAGAGTAGCCCCTGCTTGCCGCAACCAGAGAAAGCCCGCCCGAGCACAGCAACAAAGACCCAATGCAAATATAAATAAATAAAATAAATAAATTTATTTAAAAAAAGAAAGAATAAGTGAACTTAGATATATAACAATTGAAATTATTCAATTTGAAAAGGCGGAAAATGATTAAAGAAAAATAAATGGAGCTGTAGAGATCTGTGGGTCAATAAAACGTGTTCCAAAATGTGCCTAATTGGAGTCCCAGTCAGGCAAAGAGACAGAGAAAAGGGTAGAACATTTCTTTGGAGAAATAGTGGTTGAAGACTTTCCAAATTCAATCCAAGTAGCCCAGAGAACCTCTCAGGGTAAATACAAAGAGAACATCTTAAAAGCACCCAGAGAAAAATAACACATTACATACAGGAGACAATAATAAAATTAATAGCTGACTTCTCATTCAGAAACAATGGTATCAGGTGACATATTCAAAATGCAGAATGACATATTCAAAATGCTGAAAGCAAATGAAGTCACCCAGCAATTCTATATCTGACAAAATAATCATTCAAAAACTAAGGTGACCACTAAAAACTAGTAGAATTTATAAATGAGTTCAGCAAGTTCAGGATATAAGATAAATATACAAAAATTAAGTGTATTTTTTATACACTTGCAAAGAACACTCTGGAAATGAGAATAAGGAAGCAATTCTCCTTACAACAGCATCAAAAAGAATAAAATATTAGACATAAATTTAACAAAAGAAGTGCAGGGCTTCCCTGGTGGTGCAGTGGTTGAGAGTCCGCCTGCCAATGCAGGGGACACAGGTTCGTGCCCCAGTCTGGGAGGATCCCACATGCCGTGGAGCGGCTACGCCCGTGAGCCATGGCTGCTGAGCCTGTGCGCCCGGAGCCTGTGCTCCATAACAGGAGAGGACACAACAGTGAGAGTCCCGCGTACAAAAAAAAAAAAAAAAAAAAAAAAGCAAGTGCAAAACTTATACTCTGAAAACTACGAAAAATTGTTGAAAGAAATTCAAGAAAATGTAAATAAATGGAAAGACAACCCATATTCATGGATTGGAAGATTACTAAAATGGTGATACTCCCAAAACTGATCTACAGACTCAACACAATTCTTATCAGAACTGCAGCTGGCTTCTTTATCCTAAAATTTATCCTAAAAGTTTATCCTAAAATTCATATGGAAACTAGTGAAATTTATATGGAGACTAGCAAAAACAATCTTGAAAAAGAAGAACAAAGATGGAGGACTCACCCTTCTCAATTTCAAAACTTACTACAAAGCAGCAGTAACAAAACAACATGGTACTGGAATAAGGGTAGATGTATAGATCAAAGCAATAGATTTGAGAATCCAGAAATAAACCCTCACATTTAGAGTTGATTGATTTTCAGCAAAAGTGCCAAAACAATTCAGTAGGGAAACAGTAATAGTATTTTCAACAGATGGTGCTAGGATAGCTGGATATCCACATACAAAATAATGAATGTGGACCCCCCTACCCCACACCACACACAAAATTCAACTCAAAATATATCAAAGACCTAAATGTAAAAGGTAAAACTATGAACCTCTCAGAAGAAAACATAGGGGTAAATCTCCATTACTCTGGATTAGGCAATGGTTTCCTATTTATGACACCAAAAGAATAAGCAACGAAAGAAAAAATAGATACCTAATACTTCATCAAAAACATTTTTGTGCATCAAAAGACAGTATCATGAAAATAAAAAATCCACCCACAGAATGGAAGAAAATATTTGCAAGTCATTTGTCTGATAAGGGACTTGAATTGAGAATATATAAAGAACTTTTACAACTCAACAATAAAAAGACAACCCAATTAATAATCTATATAGATATCTTCACAAAGAAGATATTCAAATGGCCAATAAACACTGTTGAGCAATGAAAAGATGCTCAACATCATTAATCATCAGGGAAATGCAAATCGAAATATAATGAGATAGCACTTCACGCCCAGTGGGATGGCTATAACAAAACAAAACAAAACAAAACAAAAAACAGAAAATAACAAGTGTTGGTGAGAATGTGGAAATTTGAACCCCAATATACTGATGATGGGTATGTAAAAGAGTCCAACCACTGTGGAAAACAGTCTGGCAGTTCCTCAAAAGGTTAAATATAGAGTTACCCTATAACCTAGCAATTCCATTTTCTAGTTATATACAGAAGAGAAATAAAAAACCAAAATTTCCACACAAAAACTGTACACAGAAGTTCGTAGCAGCATTATCCATAATAGCCAAAAAGTGGAAAAAACCCAAATGTTCATCAACTGATGAATGGAAAAACAAAATATGGTACCAAAACAGTGGGATATTATTTGGCAATAAAAAGAAATGAAGTACTGATACATGCTATCACATGGATGAACCTTGAAAACGTTATTCTAACTGAAAGAAGCCAGTCACAGAAGACTGCATATTATATGACTTCATTTACATGAAATGTTCAGAATAAGCAAATCTACAGAGACAGAAAGTAGATTAGTGGTTGCTTAAGACTGGGGAGTAGAAGGTAGAATGCGGAGTGATTGTCAATGGGTATGGGCTGTCTTTTGGAAGTGATGAAAGTGTTCTAAAATTAGATAGTAGTGATGGTTGCACTCTATGAATATACTAAAAACCATTTAATTGTACACTTTAAATAGGCAAATTGTATGGTATATAAATTATATCTTAATGAAGTTGTTACCCCCACACACAAAAAGGTGAAATAAAGGGGAAACAACTTCCAGAGAATTAATTGCCAGCAGACCTGCACTGTAAGAAATGCTACAAGTTCTGTATGCTGAAGACACTGGATGGCAATAAAAAGTAAAAAAAAAAAAAACCCACATGAATCTTTTTCTTTTCTTAATTTCTTTAAAAAATGACTTTAACGTAAAAAGTATAACAATGTATTATTGGGTTTAAACCACATACAGATGTAATATTACTGGACTAGCTGTTTTAAAAAACACATGCTAAAAGGAAGAGTATTCTTCCTGTTAATAACATACCACAAAATAAAATAAAATGTAATTACCAAAGTTAAATTAAAGTGAAAGATGCCCGTATATGTACTATTTATGATTCCCAAGCTTGGAGCAAGTCCTCCTGATGTGAACACGCTTAGAAATTCCTTTGAAGTAAGCTCAATTTCAGATTGGAAAAAACACTGGATTTTCTTTAGGAAAGAGAAAAAAAACAAGTAGTGACAATTTGATGGAGAGGAGCATATTTTACATTAATTTGAAAGTGAGGAGAGATCTATGAAAAGTAGATGCTGCTGAAGATTGCTATCTCTAGTAATTCTAGTCTTTAACTTGGAAAAAAAATCTATTTTGAAAAGTACACTTTCAGAACCCATCAGCCTATTATGCCAGTGTCATCATAGGTTTCAATTCATCCTATAATAATCTTTTCTGTCATAGAAATGGTCATAGAGTTATTATGTTTAACAAACATAGACTCAAAGTCACATGCTATCACATGTAGAAATTCCTATTTTATTAAAATCATTATTTTGTGTCTAAATAAAAAAGCAAATGTATAAAGCAAAACTCATTTTACTGCATTTTTATTGAATATTTCCCAGTTTTGAGAAGGTATATGAAAAGGTAGCAATCACAAATGGTGGATTTCCCTGAAAACCAATATGGATAAGAAGAGCTTCATCTAACTTAGTTCTCTTAGTAGTTAAGATCACTCTGGGCAAGTTACCTATCTGAATTTCAGTTTCCCTATCTATAAAATGGGGAAACATGTTCATTCCAAAGATATTTACTGACCCCTTAGCATGAATCAGGCAGTGTTATAGGTGCTGGTGAAACAGAATTAAACCAAACAGGCAAAAACCCCTGACCTAATGGAACTTATTTTCTAATGGGGCTTGGCAGGGAGATAAACCCAAACCCTTTTCCTTTGTCTTCAACTTCTCCACAATTTATTGCACTTTGTTAAGATATTATATAAGCTCCCAATTCTAAGGATCCCTTTGAGTTACTCATCGTTGAGTTCTCCCATGGGTATGTGCATTGCATGTGTAAATAAACTCTGCTTTTTTTTGGGTTTTTTTGTTGTTTGTTTTTGTTTTTTAGGGATTTTTTGGCTGTGCCGTGAGGCTTGCAGGATCTTAGTTCTCAGACCAGGGACTCAACCTGGGTCACAGCAGTGAAAGCACTGAGTCCTAACCACTGGACTGCCAGGGAATTCCCAAACTTCATTTTTATCTCCTGCTTAATCTGTCTTTTGTCCGTTTGTTTTACAGGCTCCAGCCACTGAACCTAAGAGGGGAGGTTCAGTACTCCCCTACAGTACTTATCTTACAGAAGATTAAATGTCATAATGAACATAAAACATTTTGAAAAATGCCTGACACTTTATAAATGCTAGCTATTATTTCTACTAATACTTCTTCTAGAACTACCACATCACAACTATCCAAAAAGTAGATTATACTTCCCTTTCAAAAGGACAAAACTGAGGATCAGAGAGGTTAGGTAACCTGCCCTAGGGCACACATACCATATATGGCAGAACCAAAATTTGACCCCAGCTCTGTAGGTCTCTCTTCCTATAGAGCCCGTTCCTTTTCCATAATATTTAATCACAAATAGGAAAGACAAGTGTGGCTCAAAGGGCTTGCACTTGACAATAGTTGTAAATAAAAAACTAAATATACGTTTGGCATATTAAGAAGGAACCGGGAACTAAGTCAAAACAGACTTTAGGAAAATGTATTTGTCCTCATGGGGTGTTTTTCTTCGTTTTGTTATATTTATCATAGACTTTTAGACAATCTGTGAAATTTTTATTAATTTATGTTTTTGTTAGCATTTGCTGCATGACTATCTTAACAGTACATCTTATTTTGTTGTGTTTTTAAAAATTTTGCCATTATTTGAATCAAAGGAGTCAAATAATCCCCTACCCAAAATGACACCTGCAATGTGGTACTTGTTATAAAAGGGAAAGATTCTTTCCCAAGGTCATATGAGGTAACGTTCTTTCCCTAACAGGCTACATCTGTCAAACTTCAGATGGACAGATCAGAACCATAAAAAATGAAGATCATTACAGCCAGTCTTTTTTAAAAAGGGATGGAGCCATCTTAAAAAAAAAAAAAAAAAAAAAAAAACGCAAACCACCCAGGGTGTTCAATGGCTAAATGAAATATTTTACTTGATCCAAGTGGAATGAAATAGAAAGGATAGAAAGGATTACTTATATCAAATTTCACCTCCCCAAGTCTGAAAATAGTAGAAGGTATTTGAAGAGAGTACACTGCTACTGGTTTCACCTACGCACTTAAAAGGAATATGAGGGGGTGTAGCACATGCTATTAGTGGACCTTACCAAGTCAGCAGAGGAAAGATACAACTTGATTATTTCATTCTTTTGGGGGAACCCTTCGCTAGCACAAGCAAAGCGTTTCTCCGTATCACCTAAATAACACAAACATATATATATATATATATTTTTAGGTCACTAATGAAGAATTTCCATTAAAAGAACCATATTTTTTAAACAGAAAATATTTTTTAAAGTATAAGAATTATAATTGTATATTTTAAATTCACATCACTCTAGAGAAAGTTTAAATCTTCCACTTTATTTTTTCATTTTAAAGATACAATATCAGGACACTAAAAAGAAAGGTTTGACTGAGCACTAAAATAAAATATAACACGTGCTAGGCTATGATACAGATTTTCAGAGGTGGCCAAAAACCAGTTCTTCACTCTTAAACTCCTCAACCTTGGTGAACATATAAAAGGGACAGAAGTTGGAGGTTGGAGTGAATTTATGTTTTGATAGAGAGCTACTGATATGACTCCTCTCCCCAAAGGGTGGGAGTGTTGGGAGGAAGATCCCTCCTTCTTATCTTGTTCTAAAGTGAGTCTCTCTGGGAATTCCCTGGCAGTCCAGTGGTTAGGATTCTGTGCTTCCACTGCAGGGGGCATGGGTTCGCTCCCTGGTCAGGGAACTAAGATCCGGCATGCTGTGGCATGGCCAAATAAAATAAAATAAAATAAAAGAGTCTCTCATAGACAGCATAGAGTTGGATCATGTGTGATTATTTGTTTTTGTTTTTGTTTTTGATCATGTGTTTTTACCCATTCTGCCAATCTCCCAGTTTTGATTGGGAAATTTAATCCATTTGTAGTTAAAGTGATTACTGATAAGGAGAGACTTACTTCTATCATTTTGCTATTAGTTTTCTATATACCTTATAACTATTTTGTCCTTCATTCCTGCATTACTGCCTTCTTTTGTATTTAGTTGATTTTCTTTTTGTAGTGAAACATGTAAATTCTTTTCATGTATATTTTATAGCTATTTCCTTTGTGATTACCATGGGGATTACATTTAACATCCTAATGGTATACTACCCTAATTTGAATTTATAGCAGCTTAACTCCAATAACAGAAAAACTCTGCTCCTTTAAAGCTCCATCCCCACTCCTTTCAGTTGTTGATATCATAAAATTATACCTTTAAATATTGTGTGCCCCCAAAACATGAACTAATAATTCTTTTGAATGCATTAGTCTCTTAAGTTATGTAGAAAACAAGATTTGGAGTTACAAACAATGAGAGTAACTTTTGTACTAACAATTTTTTTCTTTAGAATGTATTAGTCTCTTAAATCATGTAGAAAATAAAAAGTGGAGTTACAATCCATTGTTACAATATAATTACCCATATATTTACCTTTATTTCTCCCTACGGCTTTAAGTGACTGTCTAGTGTCCTTTCATTTCCCCTTGCAGGACTCCCTTGAGCATTTTTTACATGGCAAATCTAGTGGTAACAAGCTCCCTCAGCTTTTGTTTACCTGGGAATGCCTTAATTTCTTCCTTACTCTTGAGGACAGTTTTCCCAGATATAGGATTCTTGGCTGACTGGTTTTTCTTTTAGCAATTTGAATATATCAGTCCACTGCCTTCTGGACTCCAAAGTTTCTGATAAGAAATCTGCTTATCCTTATCTAATTGAGGATTCTTTGTGTGTGGTTATTCACTTCTCTCTTGCTGCTTTCAAGATTCTCTCATTTTCTTTGGCTTTTGAAAGTTTGATTATAATGTGTCTTGGTGTAGGTCTCTGTCAGTTCATCTGACTTGGAGTTTGCTTAGCTTCCTGGATATATATATATATTATACATATTTATGCCTTTCATCAAATTTAGGAAGTTTTTAGCCATTATTTCTTCAAATAGTCTCTCTGCTCCTTTCTTTCTCTCTTCTGCTGTTACTCCCACAATGTGTGTTGGTCCACTTGATGGTTTCCCAGAGGTCTCTTACACGCTACACTTTTCTTCAACCTTTTTTCTTTCTGTTCCTGAGACTTGATAATTACAATTGTCTTATCTTCAAGTTGCTGATTTTTTCTTCTGCCTGCTTAAACCTGCCTTTGAATCCCTCTAGTGAGTTTTTCATTTCAGTTATTGTACTTTTCAGCCCCTGCATTTCTTCTTGGTTTTGTTTCAGGTTTTCTATTTCTCTATTGATACTTCCATTTTGCTCATACATTGTTTTCTTGACCTTCTCCACATCTTCTTTGGTTTTGGAAGCAACTTTAACATGGTTGTTTTAAAGTCTTTGTCTAGTAGATCTGCCATCCAATCTTTCTTCAGGATAATTTCTGGTGACTTATTTTTTTCCTTTAATGGGCCATATTTTCCTGTTTCTTTGTATGTCTTATAATTTTCTGTTGAAAACTGGACAGTTGAATCTAATAGTGTGGTAATTCTGGAAATTAGATTCTCCTCATTCCCCAGGATTTGCTTTTTTTGGTTACTGTTTTTGTCTTTCAGGTTTCTAAAAAATTGTTGTAGGCTGTCTCTGTATCAAGGATCAACCTCAGGTGTAAATTTAAGGTCTTCTTAGGTCTTTTATGAGCCTGTGTCATTTTTCCCTGGGCATGTGTTGTCACTTTGTAATTTATCCCCTTAAATGCAGGTTTTTTTGTTTGTGTTTTTTTTGATAGTCTTTAATGTATGGCTCCCAAAGAGGAAAAACATGAAAAATAAAAAAGGGGGTAAAAAGGGCACTGGCCCTTTAAGTTCCTTGAAAATCTGTTCAGCTGAGGGAGAGGAGTTTGCAACAGGGGAGGTACAACAACAATGGCTGCCTGCCTCTTTGCACCTCTGTGATCAGAAGCAGCAATCAGAGTACAGATCCTCAATATTTGGAAGACAGGGTCCTTTTTGCCCACCCTAGCTTCTGCAAGCTATGTGTGACTGCTCCAGGAACATGTGCACAGCTGCATGCCATGAGGCTGAGGGTGGGGCATGGGTAGTTTCTACTGTGATAAGAGTTGACAATGACTGAAATTAACTGCAACTTACTGTCCAAGCCTTCCCCTAGAAGTTGTAAGCCTTCAGCAGACTCCAGAGTTCCAAAAAAGTTATATCAGACAGATTCAGCCAGTGCAGTTATTGTCCAGTTGGGGAGGCAGATTTCTTGTGCTTCTCACTCTGCCATCTTCCCAGAATCCTCTATCCCTTCTCCTTATCTTGAGTGTGAGGAAAGAGGCTGTGATGGGACCACTCATCAATGTCATATGTATTCCTCTAATCTGGGGCATAAATTCAGACTCCTTCTTGGAAAAAGGCAGGACTTGATTTGATGAAGAGGATAGGCCCTATCCCTTGCTAGACCAGCATAGCTATTTTCACAAGAATCCTGCTAAGTTATCTTAGAGAGAAACCCCCCTCCCCAACCTTTTTTTTAAATTAATTAATTAATTGTGGCTGCATTGGGTCTTTTGTTGCTGCACACGGGCTTTCTCTAGTTGCAGTGAGCAGGGGCTACTCCTTGTTGCCGTGTGCAAGCTTCTTATTGTGGTGGCTTCTCTTGTTGCAGGGATTTGTGGCGCACAGGCTCTAGAGCACAGGCTCAGTAGTTGTGGCGCACAGGCTTAGCTGCTCCGCAGCATGTGGGATCTTCCCAGACCAGGGCTCAAACCCGTGTACACTGCATTGGCAAACAGATTCTTAGCCACTGCACCACCAAGGGAAGGCCCCCCCCCCATCCTTGATATCTAACCACTCTCAATATCTACTCAAATTCCTCATCCCCTACCATCCACCCAAATGGTCATGCTGGCCTGCCCTCAGCAAGAATACTGTTTGGTTAGCTGAGCAAGAATCCTCCCTACTCTTGATGTCTCCTCTTAGTAATTTTCCATCCAAAGACACAATTTCCCCCACAATGAACCTGCTCCTTGGCTATAAATTCCCACTTGCCTATGTTGTATTTGGAATTGAGACTAGCTCTATACTGAGATCTTTTTTCCTCAATTGCAATTGTCCCTGAATAAATTGTAGTTTTACAGCTTTTTAAATATTGTCCAGCTCTGTTTTTCTTTGTCTCAATGAAGTTGAAGCCAGATGCTGCAAAAGTACTGAAGGACATCAGAGGTAAGGCTAGATGAAGGGTGACTACAAACATCTTTTGTCACAAACATGGGTTTTGGTGGTATACAGTGGCAAAGTACTTCTTAAAAAACTGTATAAAGATGAGTAAGGGATATTTTAATATTACTTTTTAAAAAGTGCTTTAAATTTTCTGACCCTTTTTTTTTTAACACCTTTATTGGAGTATAATTGCCTTACATTGTTGCGTTAGTTGTTGCTGTATAACAAAGTGAATCAGCTATACCTATACATATATTCCTTTATCCCCTCCCTCTTTCATCTCCCTCCTACCCTCCCTATCCCACCCCTCTAGTTGGTCACAAAGCAACAAGCTGATCTCCCTGTGCTATGTAGCTGCTTCCCACTAGCTACCTATTTTACATTTGGTAGTGTATATATGTCAGTGTCACTCTCTCACTTCTTCTCAGCTTACCCTAACCCCTCCCCATGTCCTCAAGTCCATTCTCTACGTCTGCGTCTTTACTCCTGTCCTGCCCCTAGGTTCTTCAGAACCTTTTTGTTTTTTTTAGATTCCATATATATGTGTTAGCATATGGTATCTGTGTTTCTCTTTCTGACTTCCTTCACTCCTCTGTATGACAGACTATATTCCATTGACAGTAATATTCCATTGTATATATGTGCCACATCTTCTTTATCCATTCATCTGTCGATGGACACTTAGGTTGCTTCCATGTCCTGGCTATTGTAAATAGAGCTGCAGTGAACATTGTGGTACATGACTCTTTTTGAATTAAGGTTTTCTTAGGGTATATGCCCAGTAGTGGGATTGCTGGGTCATGTGGTAGTTCTATTTTCAGTTTTTTAAGGAACCTCCATACTTTTCTCCATAGTGGCTGTATCAATTTACATTCCCACCAACAGTGCAAGAGGGTTCCCTTTTCTCCATACCCTCTCCAGCATTTAGTGTTTGTAGATTTTTTGATGATGGCCATTCTGACCGATGTGAGGGGATACCTCATTGTAGTTTTGATTTGTATTTGTCTAATGATTAGTGATGTTGAGCATCCTTTCATGTGTTTGTTGGCAATCTGCATATCTTCTTTGGAAAAATGTTGATTTAGATCTTCTGCCCATTTTTGGATTGGGTTGTTTGTTTTCTGGATATTGAGCTGCATGAGCTGCTTGTATATTTTGGAGATTAATCCTTTGTCAGTTGCTTCATTTGCAAATACTTTCTCCCATTCTGAGGGTTGTCTTTTTGTCTTGTTTATGGTTTCCTTTGCTGTGCAAAAGATTTTAAGTTTCATTAGGTCCCATTTGTTTATTTTTGTTTTTATTTCCATTTCTCTAGGAGGTGGGTCAAAAAGGATCTTGCTGTGATTTATGTCACAGAGTGTTCTGCCTATGTTTTCCTTGAAGAGTTTTATAGTGTCTGGCCTTACATTTAGGTCTTTAATCCACTTTGAGTTTATTTTTGTGCATGGTGTTAGGGAGTGTTCTAACTTCATTCTTTTACATGTAGCTGTCCAGTTTTCCCAGCACCACTTATTGAAGAGGCTGTCTTTTCTCTATTGTATATTCTTCCCTCCTTTATCAAAAATAAGGTGACCATAGGTGCGTGGGTGTATCTCTGGGCTTTCTATCCTGTTCCATTGATCTATATTTCTGTTTTTGTGCCAGACCCATACTATCTTGATTACTGTAGCTTTGTAGTATAGTCTGAAGTCAGGGAGCCTGAATCCTCCAACTCCATCTTTCTTTCTCAAAATTGCTTTGGCTATTTGGGGTCTTTGGTGTTTCCCTACAAATTGTGAAATTTTTTGTTCTAGTTCTGTGAAAAATGCCATTGGTAGTTTGATAGGGATTCAACTGATTCTGTAGATTGCTTTAGGTAGTAGAGTCATTTCCACAATGTTGATTCTTCCAATCCAAGAACATGGTATATCTCTCCATCTGTTTGTATCATCTTTAATTTCTTTCATCAGTGTCTTATAGTTTTCTGCATACAGGTCTTTTGTCCCCCTAGGTAGATTTATTCCTAGGTATTTTATTCTTTTTGTTGCAATGGTAAATGGGAGTGTTTCCTTAATTTCTCTTTCAGATTTTTCATTATTAGTGTATAGGAATGCAAGAGATTTCTGTGCATTCATTTTGTATCCTGCTACTTTACCCAATTCATTGATTAGCTCTAGTAGTTTTCTAGTGGCACCTTTAGGATTCTCTATGTATCGTATCATGTCATCTGCAAACAGTGACAGTTTTACTTCTTCTTTTCTGATTTGGATTCCTTCTATTTCTTTTTCTTCTCTGATTGCTGTGGCTAAAACTTCCAAAACTATGTTGAATAATAGTGGTCAGAGTGGGCAATCTTGTCTTGTGCCTGATCTTAGAGGAAATGGTTTCAGTTTTTCACCATTGAGAACGATGTTGGCTGTGTGTTTGTCATTTATGGCCTTTACTATATTGAGGTAAGTTCCCTCTATTCCTACTTTCTGGAGATTTTTTATCATAAATGGGTGTTGAACTCTGTCAAAAGATTTTTCTGCATCTATTGAGATGATCATACGGTTTTGATCCTTCAATTTGTTGATATGGTGCATCACATTGATTGATTTGCATATATCGAAGAATCCTTGCATTCCTGGGATAAACCCCACTTGATCACGTTGTATGATTCTTTTAATGTGCTGCTGGATTCTGTTTGCTAGTATTTTGTTGAGGAGTTTTGCATCTATGTTCATCTGTGATATTGGCCTATAGTTTTCTTTTTTTGTAACATCTCTGTCTGGTTTTGGTATCAGGGTGATGGTGGTCTTGTAGAATGAATTTGGAAGTGTCCCTCCCTCTGCTATATTTTGGAAGAGTTTGAGAAGTAATGGTGTTAGCTCTTCTCTAAATGTTTGATAGAATTCACCTGTGAATCCATCTTGTCCTGGGTTTTTGTTTGTTGGAAGAGTTTTAATCACAGTTCCAATTTTGATGCTTGTGATTGGTCTGTTCATATTTTCTATTTCTTCCTGGTTCATTCTCAGAAGGTTGTGATTTTCTGAGAATTTGTCCATTTCTTCTAGGTTGTCCATTTTATTAGCAAATATTTGCTTGTAATCTCTCATGAATCTTTGTATTTCTGCAGTGTCAGTTGTTACTTCTCCTTTTTCATTTCTAATTCTGTTGATTTGAGTCTTCTCCCTTTTTTTCTTGATGAGTCTGGCTAATGGTTTATCAATTTTGTTTATCTTCTCAAAGAACCAGCTTTTAGTTTTATTGATCTTTGCTATCATTTCCTTCATTTCTTTTTCATTTATTTCTTATCTGATCTTTATGACTTCTTTCCTTCTACTAACTTTGGGGTTTTTTTGTTCTTCTTTCTCTAATTGCTTTAGGTATAAGGTTAGTTTGTTTATTTTAGATGTTTCTTGTTTCTTGAGGTAGGATTGTATTGCTCTAAACTTCCCTCTTAGAACTGCTTTTGCTGCATCTCATAGGTTTTGGGCCGTCATGTTTTCATTGTCATTTGTTTCTAGGTATCTTTTGATTTCTTCAGTGATCTCTTGATTATTTAGTAGCATATTGTTTAGCCTCCATGTGTCTGTACTTTTTACAGATGTTTTCCTGTACTTGATATCTAGTCTCATAGCATTGTGGTCGGGAAAGATACTTGATACGATTTCATTTTTCTTAAATTTACCAAGGCTTGATTTGTGACTCAAGATATGATCTATCCTGGAGAATGTTCCATGAGCACTTCAGAAGAAAGTGTATTCTGTTGTTTTTGGATAGATTGTCCTATAAGTATCAATTAAGTCCATCTTGTTTAATGTATCATTTAAAGTTTGTGTTTCCTTATTTATTTTCATTTTGGTTGATCTGCCCATTGGTGAAAGTGGGGTGTTAAAGTCCCCTACTATGATTGTGTTACTGTCAATTTCCCCTTTTATGCCTGTTAACATTTGCCTTATGTATTGAGGTGCTCCTATGCTGGGTGCATAAATATTTACAATTGTTATATCTTCTTCTTGGATTGGTCTCTTGATCATTATTTAGTGTCCTTCTTTGTCTCTTGTAATAGTCTTTATTTTAAAGTCTATTTTTTCTGATATGAGAATTTCTACTCCAGCTTTTTTGATTTCCATTTATCTTTTTGAAATGACAAATGGCTGTCAGGAATATGCTGACACATAGTTTCAAAAAGTAAATCAGGACTCAGTCTGTCCATCCAAACTGAAGGTTCATTTGAACAATGAACATTAAATTAAATACCTTAAAAATGCATGCTGTGGAGAGAGCATTTTGAATATAGGCAGCTGGAAATGTTCACATTAGTATGTGATTTTGTTACTGGAAATCTCATAAATATATCATCTATAATAACTGTCATATCTGCAATACTTTAGAAAGTTGAAAATGGAAATTTTTTTACTTGATTTAAATATTTCAAATGAATTTCAATGAAGTTTGGAACTATTTGCTTAAAATGGAAAAAAGTTGATTGACATACAGAAAGTTGGAAGCTTACTAAAATTTTTCCAATAAAAAGCTTTACAAAGTTGATAGATGGGATTGAAAAATGAGTATCATGATTTATTCATTAAGCCAACATGCATTTATCCCATTTATATATACAAAAATTTGCGAGATATATTTTTAATATAATAGCTAATTAAAGTCAAATACCAAAATAAATTGAATTAGAGCCAGATATTCAAATCTCTATAAACTTTGACTCCAAGATTTAAAAAAAAATATTTACATCACATTTTCTCACCAAAAATCTTAAAATTTCAAAGAATTTTATGATGTTGATCAGTATAGTTTATAATAATTTTAAAAGATTATTTCATCCTTTTTCATCCCCTTTTAATTTCTGGTTTTTGTGTAGGTTTACAAGGTACACAATATATTAGTACAGTAGTACAAGTACATAATTTAAAAATAAATAGAAAATATTGGAGAACCAAGCTTACACTTTTTTTTTTTCAACTGATGCAATGCATGACCAAAAAACTGACTTCATGACTGAAGATATGGTGTAAACTACTGTCATGGTCTTCTGTCTGTTCTCTCTGTCTCCCAGCTTTCCCTTCACCAATCTACTTTGCATAATGCTGCCATATTAATCTTCCTAAACTGTAGCTTTGAGATGTTACTCCCCTACTCAGTCATCTTAAATGACTTTCCAATGAATATAGACTAAAGCCCAAATTCCTTAGCTTGGCATTCAAGTACCTCTATAATATAAGCCAGTTTCCTATCTTTCCAAAATATTTTACTTCTTCTATTCCTTCATTCAAGTCAGAATGAACTATTTACTGCTCCCATCATGTTCTGTGGTTGCCTACCTCTACGACTTTATTCATCACTTACCTGATGTTGTCTTTGTAGGATGCTCTTCCCCATGCATGTACAGACATTTGGGGGACAAATATGGATTGATATCTTTCATACAGTGTTTTCTCTGACTCACTCCATCCCCTGCCCCAGTTGGAAGTACATTCTCCCTTCTCTGAAATCTCATAAGTTTGCCAGTGACTATCCAATCTTTGGTTATGTCCATACTTGTGTAATATATTCTCTAGTGGAATATAGGAACTAGAACTGGTTCATCTCAGAACTCACCCAATTCTGCAACACACCCATGTATAGAAGAGAGCCTGAGTCTCTCCAACCACTCAGTCAACAATTTTTTGACCATCGACTATGTTCTGGTAGATCCAGTTCAGGATACTACAGAATCTATACAATCTGTACAAATGGAGGTGGATTTGTCTTATTCCTTTTGCAAAGTTTTACACCATGAAAGTCCTATTGGGCAATTTAATCCATGTATTAATTTCAGAAAATTCTCAGTCTATTAGCCTATAATTCAGTTTACAATTCATCATACATGCAACCATTCATGGAGGAAAAATCAAAAAGATCTATACAAATAATTCAAGTTTCGCAAATATAAAATGTTCCTTAAAATTTAAATATTCTATGACTTATAAGTAATGAAATACTATAACAAAAGAAAAGTCCCGATGTACACAATGATATTCTTAGAAACCTCTGGACCAGAGTACAATAGATAATACCTGGGAAAAACTGGAAGATAAGGTAAAGAAGAAGTACTAAAAGAAAAATATTTTAACTGTTAGTGAGGAAGGGGTATAAAGGGGAAGTCTTGAGAAGATATTCTCTATTTTAGAGAGTAAAAAGAGTCTGAAACTTACCTTTATTATATGTTATTCCTGATGAAAAATCAAAAATGTTCAAAAGTAAAATCGTAACATATAAAAGTGGCAATTCCATCTGTTGGAAGAAAAAAGAATTATTTCCATTCAATTACTCTGAAGATACTTTTTAGTTCCTTTTGCTATAAACAATGGCATAGTAAAGAAATCATCTCTTCTTTGAATTAAAAATATTTCTCATTTTGTGACAAAAGCAGACAACAATTGACTAAGCTCTACACTTACTCCTTAACTGGTATTAAAGATATTTATAAATATAATTATTGCAAACTAAAGAGCTGTGTCTCAGGGTTTTCTGCAACTGTTAGAAAGGCATGATCAATTCTACATCTGTGTAAAACACAACCTGACTTGGTACTCAGGATGGTACAGTTGTACCTTGATCTGAGACTGTGACAGCATTGCTCTTGGGAGAGACAATCCATGTGAGTCCTAAGCACCCCTGCACATCCTTGCTGTGTGCCAGGAATGCAAGGCCCTTTTCTCAGAGTTGTGTTTGCAGCAAGCAGCCTTGAGGCATGAGGTAACATCCTCTGGACAAGCACAGGCTTGTTTCCACGGTGAATCTCCCAACTCCATGTTCTTCTCCTGTAATGCACACCACTATGTGTGTTAGCAAGCATCCGTCATGGGCTGAATTGTTCCCCCCTCCCATATTCATATGCTGAAGTCCTAAACCCCAGTATATCAGAATGTGGTCATATTTGGAGATAGGGTCTTTACAGAAGTAATTAGTTAAAATGAAATCATTAGGGTAGGCCCTAATCCAGTACAACTGGTGTCTTTATAAGAAGGCGAAATTTGGACACACTCTTGTACAGGTAGAAGATGATATGAAGACACAGGGAGCCGTTTACAAGCCAAGGTGAGAGGCCTGGAACAGATCCTTCCCTCGTGGCTCTCAGAGGGAACTAGCTCTGCTAACATCTTGATGTTGAAACTGAGCAGGACCCTTTGGTACCCTCTCACTTCGTTCGGGACTCCCTGTGCCCCGCATCTCTTGAAGTATAAGAGGTTTCTCCTGACATCTTCAGGTTTCTCCCGAGTCTCAAAGGGCTGGCTAAAGAGTTAATGATTAGGAAAATGTGAACATATAATAATAAAGAATAACTGTTGGGCAAGGAAAGTAAACTGGTAACAATTTAAACAAAGGATCATCCATATAGCAGAGTCACAGGACCTTTAGTTCGTCCATGAAGGACATAGATAACAATGTCTGAAGCACATTCCTAAGTTGTTTTTACAGAAACTAGACTCCCACCAGATGGAAACAGCTGACCATAAGCACATAGACCCCAGACCAGTTGGGATCAGAAAGTTGATGATGTTGACTCTGGAAACATCGCCCTGTTACCTCACTGCCAATCAATCAGAAGAATGTCCACGAACTGATCAGGCACCCCTGCAACCCACATCCCTAACGGTGCCTTTAAAAACCCTTCCCTGAAAGCCATCAGGGAGTTCAGGTCCTTTGAGTACTAGCTGCACATTCTTCTTTATTGGCACCCTGCAATATACGTACTTTCCTTCACCACAACCCGGTGTCAGACTGGATTTGCCGCACATCAGGGAAACTGACCCAAATCCAGGGTCGGGATAATCTCAGATTTCTAAACTCCAGAGCTGTGAGACAATAAATTTCTGTTGCTTAAACCACTCAGTGTGTGGTACCTTGTTAGCCCTAGTAAACTAATACAGCATGAGACTCCATGGGACTAGGGTGGGAGGAGGGAGGGAGGAAGGAGACATGGGGAACTGGAGTGAACATCATGTTGACAGTGACTACTGCTTTTGCTGTGAATGATAAAGTCCTACATCTCTGACCCAGGAGTCTGTATCTTTGGCCAGCACCCAAGAAACAGTAACAGACTGACTTGCCAGCTATAGGAAGAGTAAATTCCAGATCCTTTGGGGTTCCTGACAACTGCTGAGTAAATTAAATTTAACTGATGTTTTTCTTCCCTCAAAATTGATTTTCTTGATTCAATACACTTAACTGACAGTAGAAAGCTCAACATTTGTTGGATTTTGAATTCCTCACCCTTATCACATGGTTAGGGGAGAATTGTTTTTTAAGTGCATTTTTTAGTCATCTAAGAAAACAACTTGTTTTCACAAGGTAAGAGGAAATAAATGGTCCATCAAAATTACATCTGCACGGTGCTAGGCTCAGTATTATTTTTGGTATAAGAATGAATTTAACATTAAATGGAGAAGTTACCAGAGACAAACTTTGAAAATAGTGCCCTTACCAGGAAAATCTTGTATTATTTTGCTAAACATTCAAATTAAATGACATAACACCATTAGTAGAACCCATAAGCTTTCCTCATCCCTGAAATACTGTCTGAAATGTATTATATTCCAGGACCCCAGTTTGGATGACCTCTTAATAAGTTATCTTCAAAGTTGTTCCAATTCAGTTCTCTCAAGTAAATATAAGAAGATCTCTAATTTCATTTAAGTGGATTTGACTGTACCTGTCTTTGAGTCAAAAACTAAAAACTTAATTTGAAAGGCTTTTAAATGCTTTCATTAAGGAAAGGAAACCCGAGAGAGCATATTTACGGGCAAGACAGCCAAGGAGTGATCTTTGAACACTGCATGACTTTGTGCTAGCTGCACATTCCCTTACTCTAATAATTCAGCCCATATATATAAATTCATATTTATAGCTTATATATATAATTATATATATAATTTTTTTAAATTTAGAGATGAAATGTACTTTACTTTAGAGTTGACATATGAGACATTAAGTAACATGTCCAAAGTCCGTTACTAGCTAGTTACAGAGTTGGGCTTAGAACCGAGGTCTCCTGATTGAATTGATCTAGTCAGTGTAAAAAGATGCCACAAAATGAAAATTTCAAAACTTATTCCACACTACATTCTTGAGTAGATTTGACCGCTCACCAAAACTGCTAAATTTGTTCACCCTAATTCTGCTTCATACATACATTAGTCTCATTCTTCTCCTTCTTCAATATTATGACTTTCTCAATTTGGTACTACCTTCTTTCAACAATTATCTCATGGTTAGAGAAAAGGCACAGACTTTGGCCTAAGATCAGCTCTGTCCACTTAGATGTTTGATCTTTGGAAAGTTACTTAACTTCTTCAAGTTTACTTTCTATTCACTAAAATAGGGATAACACTTCACAGGGTTGTTGTGAGAATTAAATGAATAATATACTAAAACATCTAACAGCTAGCTACTTTACACAAACTAAGCACTTGATAAATATTAGCTCTGAATCCATATCTTTATACATTGAAGCAACTTTTTTATCTTCATCACACTCTCCTACACATCCTTAACAGTCAAATTATCCCCACTTATTATTCCCATTTAATGCTTATGAGTTTCATGTAACGGTCAGATATAGGTCATATATCTGGGTATTTTCTATTCTCTGGCATCAAATAAATATTGGGAATTGTCCCAAAGGAGGAACCTACCGGTTCATTTGTAGTTACTCTATTATCATGGACGAGTGATTATACTGTAAATTCATACTATAGTAGGGCCCTTATTTCTTACTGTAATTCCTTCTTAGTGGGGTGCCCAACCAGTTGCACTTTTCTTTTTTATATTTTCCCAAGCTTTCTTCCATACAGGCTGAGAAAGAAGACCCAAAACTGGGAGCTGAGTTTTCAGTTTACTGGTTTAGTAGTCCACTTAACTTTGGTAACAGCCAATCAGCTGCTACCAAGTACAGAAGCATGCTTAGAAAAATCTAAAGGACAGGCAGTTGGAATTTCCAATTAACTGCCTCTTCAAAGAGCACCAAAGATCATTTTCTGTGTTCACATCAGTGTCCTGAAGGAAGAGTAGGACTTAAAAGAATAAAGACCTTATTGATAGGGTAAGCAAGAAAATTAAATACACAAAGCAAAAAGATAGGAATGAGCTACTTGTGCATGGGAATCAGTAAGACCAAATGATATGCCAATCTGCTCTTCAGGTTCATTCTTGTGTAAATGTCCTTGGTGGGGTTGATTATACCCACTCAGCCTGCCTTTGACCAGTGGGCTGAGACTGAACCTTTCTTACTTAGCACCCTAACTAGTCATCAAGGTCACAGAAGCTAACAAATAATTTTTTAAATGATGATAATAAAACCTGCTTTACATTCATGTTTTCCTTCATAAGTCCCTTCAAATGGCCATGTAAAATCTGCTTATACCCATATCATGAAAGATAGCTGGTATCTGGGTTACCTATTCCTAAAGAGCCCATGTAAGAAAAACTTTCTCTCACATTTTCTGGTGACTTTAACTGAAAGAAAAAAGTTACTCCTCAACCTGCAACAATGTGCAAAACTCAACAAAATATCTCTCCCAATAAAGACTCAGTTCCTCCCCTATTAAGGGTAAGGATCTGCTTTCAGTCAGTTACTGTTGAATTACACTTTGATTTGAAGGAAAGCTCCCATAGCAGAGCTTTTATCTGTAACAGTAGAATGAAAATGTCCTTCTCCCTGGAAAACAAGACAGGCACGGGGCATCTAGTTAGGAAATTTGGGGACAAGGAAAGGGGCTCATTGGAAGGATGACTTTGACTTTTTCTGCAATTTTTCTCTGACTATAAAAGTGTTCATTGTGCAAAACTTGAAAAATACAAACAGGTACAGAGAAATTAATTACCCATAAACCAACAATCAGATATAAGCACTATTAACATTTTGACCTATTTCTACAATCTGTTCCCTACACATTTATGTGTTTCACATAGGATCCTTCTGTATATAGCTTCAGTATATAGCTTTCAGTCATTGTTATTCTGACCATTTTTTCATGTAATTCAACTTAAGAATTTTTTTTCACAATTACATATCTAAAATAACTACAATTTATTTAAACGTAAGTCATTCAGTTGTTTCCAGTGTTTTCCTGTTATGAATAGTATAACTGAATAATCCTGAACAAAAATCTTTCCCTGCATTTAAATATATTTCTTTAGGATATAAATATATTTAAGATTCTTGGCATATGTTGGAAAATTGCTTTCCAGAAAATGCAGTGTTTGGGGCTTCCCTGGTGGAGCAGCAGTTAAGAATCCACCTGCCAATGCGGGGGACGTGGGTTCGAGCCCTGGTCTGGGAAGATCCCACATGCCTCAAAGCAACTAAGCCCATGTGCCACAACTACTGAGCCTGCGCTCTAGAGCCCGCAAGCCACAACTACTGAGCCCGTGAGCTGTGACTACTGAAGCCCACGTGCCCTAGAGCCTGTGCTCCACAACAAGAGAAGCCACCACAATGAGAAGCCTGCACACCCCAATGAAGAGTAGCCCCCCACTCACTGCAACTACAGAAAGCCTGTGCGCAGCAACGAAGACCCAACACAGCCAAAAATAAATAAATTAATTAATTAAAAGAAAAAAAAAGAAACGCCTGTGGGACATACGGTTAAAAAAAAATGTGTTGAGAATTAGATATAAATTGTAATAGTTTGATAGGCAAAAAAGTATCTCATTGTTTTACTTTTTAAAATATTGGTGCAATTTAATATTTAAGATATGCTTGTTAGCCATTTTGTCTTCTATAAATTATCTGGACATATTCTTGACCATTTTCTGTTGGAATTTTAGTGTTTTGCTTGTGAAATGGTAAAAGAATTTCTTGCAATATTTACAATGAATATTAAACCCAATTAGTCACTTAATTTTGTTTACAATGGGCTTTGATACATAGTAATTCAAATCTGATGCAATCAAATTTATCAGTATTTTCCTTTGTTTCTGTTGCCTTATAGTTTCAAAGTCTACCCCCATCCAGAGACATACTTTTCTTATGCTTTTTGTGACCACCAAGATGGGTGGGATGGGGAAGGTGGGAGGGAGATGCAAGAGGGAGGGGATATGGGGATATATGTATACATATAGCTGATTCACTTTGTTATACAGCAGAAACTAACACAACATTGTAAAGCAATTATACTCCAATAAAGATGTTAAAGAAAAAATTTAAAGACTCAAAAGGTTCAAAGAATAAAATAACAAGGACATTTTGATCACCCCAGATTAACATTACTACCAGTTTAAAAAAATTATTATGGGATATTCCAACATTAGAAAAAGATTCCAAACAAAAGAAAAAGAAAGACTGTACAATCAGCCTCTTTGTATCCATCATCCAACTTCAGTCTTGTTTCATCAATACATACACCCACTCAACATCCTCCTTCAGGATAATCTTGAAGATATCCTAGACATTTATACATATTTCAGTATATACTTCTAAGAGAAAATGACATTTTTAATTTATTATGTATTTATTTATTCATTCATTTATGGCTGTGTCAGGTCTTAGCTGCAGCACATGGGATCTTTGTTGACACGTGTGGGATCTTTCGTTGCAGCATGCAGCCTTCTCTCTAGTTGTGGTGTGCTGATTTTCTCTTCTCTACTTGTGGCACGCAGGCTCCAGGACGTGTGGGTTCTGTAGTTGTGGCATGCGGGTTCCAGAGTGTGTAGGCTCTGTAGTTAGAGGCACAGAGCCTCTCCAGTTGAGGTGAGCAAGCTCAGTAGTTGTGGCACACGGGCTTAGTTGCCCCACAGCATGTGGGATCTTAGTTCCCTGACCAGGGATCAAAACCTTGTCCCCAGCATTGTAAGGTGGATACTTTACCACTGGACCACCAGGGAAGTCCAAAAATGACATTATTAAAATAAAACAAAACCACAATACTGGACTTCCCTGATGGTGCAGTAGTTAAGAATCTGCCTGCCAGTGCAGGGGACATGGGTTCAAGCCCTGGTCTGGGAAGATCCCACATGCTGCGGAGCAACTAAGCCTGTGCGCCACAACTACTGAGCCTGCACTCTAGAGCCTGTGAAACATAACTACTGAGCCCGTGTGCTACAACTACTGAAGCCTGTGCTCCTAGAGCCCATGCTCTGCAACAAGAGAGGCCATCCAAATGAAAAGGCCGCGCACCGCAGTGAAGAGTAGCCCCCGCTCAATGCAACTAGAGAAAGCCTGCATGCAGTAAGGAAGGCCCAATGCAGCCAAAAATAAATAAATTAATAAAAAACAAAAAAACACAATACCATATCATGCCTTAAAATAATAATGATTCCTGGATATCTACCCAGTGACTGTTTTCATTTCTTCAGTATACCATTCTTAAATTTTTTTATAGTTTGTATGAATCAAGATCCAATAGGGTTCATCTCTGCAATTGGTTGATATATTTTTGAAGTTGTTAAATCCACAGATAACTCTCCTTTTTACCCCCATTTTCTCTCTCTTTCTCCTTGCAACTTATTAGTTCAAGAAGTAGTTCGTTTTAATGTTTTCCTCTGGATTTTGCTGATTGCATCATCGTGGTATCTTTTACACTGTAAGTTTATCTCATTTGTCCTGTAAATTGCTAAGTAGATTTAAATGCTTGATCAGATTCAGGTTAATTTTTTTGCAGGGACACTTCATAGGTGGTGTTGAATACGTCTAACAGGAGGTACATAATGACTGGTTCTCTCTTTCCATGATACACCAGCAATCATTTATTGCCTAGATCTGTTAAATTCACTGGAGGTTGCAAGATGGTGATATTTTATCATTCATTCTTTTTTTTTTTTTTTTTTTTTTTTTTATGCGTTACGCGGGCCTCTCACTGCCGCGGCCTCTCCCGTTGCGGAGGACAGGCTCCGGACGCGCAGGCCCAGCGGCCATGGCTCACGGGCCCAGCCGCTCCGCGGCATGTGGGATCCTCCCAGACCGGGGCACGAACCCGCGTCCCCTGCATCGGCAGGCGGACTCTCAACCACTGCGCCACCAGGGAAGCCCTATCATTCATTCTTTATTCATTCACTGGAATACTTCTATAAAGATAAAATTTCCTTCACCAACTATCTGGTTACCCAGACGTATATTTCCTAAGGAAAGACAAAATAAATGCTTCATTCTTTTCCCTCACTTACCAGTTTTGATTCCCTAGCATTGGTTCCCTAGAATTGATTTTCTAGCATCCTCATAGAAGCAACCAATAAGATTTGTTTTTAAGCATCATTATGAACTCATAGCTTTCTGTTTAAATATATTTCAGTGTTTCTATCCGTTACAGTTACTATCCGTACTGATGCTCAAAGTGTCCAATTTTTGGCAGGTATGGTCTTCTTAAAGTTGGCTCCTGAGTCCTTTTGACATGGCTCTACTTGAGTCTTTGATTGCTTGCTTTCTTCCCTTCTTCTAGGACAAAATATTCCAGGCTCACTTTATACACTTCTGTCCCAAACATAGGATCAGTCGTTTCTGTATGGAATTCTGATTCCTTTTACTGGGAAATGGTATTTAGAACCCATAATTTGGGAGCTAGGCCAGTCTTAAAATATATATAAATATATAAACTTTATGGAAGATACATTGTGGCTACTAAAAACTGTATTTCTCCACATATTCACCAAAAAAAATCACATAAATAAAGAGGAGAATTAATAAAACAACCTTAGAGCAACCATTGCACAGAGATTACTAAGAATTTCAATTTACATAAAAGTAGAAAAATAAACATCTAAACCCAGCAGGATCAAATCCAGAGTCCACACCAGAGCAAAGTATGGTAGAGATTGTGTGGAAAAGAACAGAGGTTCACAGGAGTATAGCAGTGGTAGGATACAGGTGAAATCCTCTCTAATAGAGTTCTACCTGAGAAAAGAAATACTGAGAAAAGGTTTGAGAACTGGTAGATTACAACTCGTTTGAAAATCTCCTTGCAGTTTTAGGAAGGCACCATTCAGAAGAAGGGGTAGCCTCTGAATGGGGAAGAATTTCTCAGATGTTTGATGGTGAAGAGAAAAAAGAAAACAAACAATGGAAATTAAAGATCTTACAGAAACAAAAGAGAACCACAAAATCGGGAAACACACTGACCCCACCCCCCAAAGTTTCCATCTACTTAAAAATTCAACTTCCCTTTAGCAACAGAAGAGGATGCTTTTGAATTAAGTAACCTAGATAGAACCAATGGCATTTTCCACAGAATTAGAACAAATAATTCTAAAATTTGTATAGAAACACAAAAGACCTCAAATAGTCAAAACGATCTTGAGAAAGAAGAACAAAACTGGAGATATCATGCTCCCTGATTTTAAACCACACTACAAAGCTATAGTAATAAAAATGGTGTGGTACTCACACAAAAACAGATGGATCAATGGAACAGAACAGAGAGCCCAGAAATAAACCCACACTTATATGGTCAATTTAATCTACAACAAAGGAGGTAAGAATACATAATGGGGAAAAGACAGCTTCTTTGTAATTGGTGTTGGAAAAACTGGACAGCTACATGCAAAAGAATGAAACTGGACTACACTCTCACACCGTAAAAAAAAAAACAAAAAAACCCCCAAAAAACTCAAAATGGATTAAAGACTTAAATGTAAGACCTGAAACCATCAATCTCCTAGAAGAAAACATAGGCAGTACACTCTTTGATATTGGCCTTAGCAATATGTTTTTGGATCTGTCTCCTTATGCAAGGGAAACAGAAACAAAAATAAACAAATTGGACTACATCAGACTAAAAAGTTTTTGCACAACAAAGCAAACTATCAACAAAAGGAAAAGGCTGCCTACTGAATGGAGAAGATATTTGCAAACAATATACCTGATGAGGGGTTAATATCCAAAGTAATCAAAAAACTTACACAACTCGACATAAAAAAACAACCCAATTAAAAAATGGGCAGAGGCCCTGACTAGACATTTTCCAAAAAAGACATACAGATGGCCAACAGCAACATCTAAAGATGCTCAACATCCCTAATCATCATGGAAATAAAAATCAAAACCACAGTGAGATATTACCTCACACCTGTCAGAATTGCTTTTATCAGGGACTTCCCTGGCATTCCAGTGGTTAAGACTCCACGCTTCCAGTGCAGGGGGCGTGGATTTGATCCCTGGTCAGGGAACTAAGATCTCACATGCTGCATGGCACAGCCAAAAAAAAAGAAAGAAAGAATTCCTATTATCAAAAAAACAACAAATAACAAATGTTGGCAAGGGTGTAGACAAAGGGGGACCTTCGTGCATTGTTGGTGGGAATGTATTAAACTGGTGCAACCACTATGGAAAACATTATGGTAGTTCCTTAAAAAATTAAAAATAAAACTATCATACAACCAAACAATTTCACTTCTGGATATTTATATGAAGAAAATGTAAACAACTAATTCAAAAAGATACTTGTACCCCTATGTTTACTGCAGCACTATTTACAATAGCTAAGATATAGAAGCAAACTAAGTGTCCATCAACAGATGAATGAATAAAGAAGATGTGGTGTGTATATAAATACGTACAATGGAATATTACTCAGCCATAAAAAGAATGAAATCTTTCCATGTGCGACAACACGAATGGACCTAAAGGGGATTTTGCTAAGTGAAGTAAGTCATAGAAAGACAAGTACCATATGATTTCACTTATATGTCAGTGTATATGGAATGTGGAATCTAAAAAATAAAACAAATGAACAAACATAACAAAACAAAAGAGTCCTAGACACAGAGAACAAACTGGTGGTTGCCTGAGGGGAGGGGAGTGGTGGTATGACTAAAATAGGTAAGGGAGATTAAGAGGTACAAACTTCCAGTTACAAAATAAATGAGTCACAGGGATGAAATGTACAGTACAGGGAAATAGTCAATTATATTATAATATCTTTGTATGATGACAGACGGTAACTCGATATATCATGGTGATCATTTTGTAATGCATAGAAATATTGAACCATCGTGTTATAGACCTGGAACTAACATAATATTGTGAGTCAATTATACTTCAATTAAAAAAATATGCAGACACTGAAATAATGTATTAAAATGCTAATGACAGTTATCTCTGAGGAGTGGGTTATGGGTGATTGTTGATTTTTACTTTATGCTTTTATGTATTTCTAGTTGTCTGCAATCAATGTGTATTGCTTGTAAAATTAGAAAGAAAACCAATAAATGTCACTACAAAATGTTTGTAAAATTTAAAAAAAAAGAATTGAGAAACCAAATTTCATTAAAAGTAAAGTTTTCTGCTATGTGAAAGGCACTGTCAAGAGAAAAAAAAACATGCAGTGGGAGAAAAAAAATACTGGGTTGGCCAAAAAGTTCATTTGGGGTTTTCCATAACATCTTACAGAGAAACCCAAATGAATTTTTTGGCCAACACAACATTTGCAAAAGACACACCTGATAAAGGACTGTTATCTAAAACATACAAAGAACTCTTAAAACTCAATAATAAGAAAACAGCCCGATTAAAAAATGGGCCACAAATCCTAACAGACACCTCATGAAAGAAGATATATAGATGGCATATAAGTATATGAAAACATGCTCCACATCAAATGTCATCAGAGAAATGCAACTCAAAACAATGAGATATCATTTCACACCTATTAGAATGACCAAAATTTGGAGCACTGACAGCACCAATGCTGCGAGTATGCAAAATGGTACAGCCACTTGGAAGACAGTTTGGTGAGGTTTTTAAAAAATTTTTTAATTTATTTATCTTTTTATTTTTGGCTGCATTGGGTCTTCATTGCTGCACACGGGCTTTCTCTAGTTGCAAAGAGTGGGGGTTACTCTTCATTGCAGTGCGTGCGCTTCTCATCGCAGTGGTCTCTCTTGTTGTGGAGCACAGGATCTAGGCACATGGGTTTCAGTAGTTGTGGCTTGAGGGCTCTAGAGCACAGGCTCAGTAGTTGTGGCACACAGACTTAGTTGCTCTGCAGCATGTGGGATCTTCCCAGACTAGGGCTTGAAGCTGTGTCCCCTGTGCTGGCAGGTGGATTCTTGACAGTGGTGCCACCAGGTAAGTCCCTGGTGAGTTTTTAACAAAACTAAACATACTCTTACCATATGATCCAGCAATTGCACTCCTTGGTATTTAAGGAGTTGAAAACTTAAGTTCACACAAATACTTGCACACAGATGTTTATAGCAGCTTTATTCACAATTGCTAAAACTTAGAAGTAACCAAGATGTCCTTCAGTTGGTGAATGAATAACTAAACCGTGGTACATCCAGAGAGTGAAATGTTATTCAGCACTAAAAAGAAATGAGCTTTTTACATGGAGGAAAATTAAATGCATATTACTTAGTGAAAAAAGTCAATCTGAAAGGCTACTTATTTTATGATTCCAACTATATGACATTCTGGAAAAGGCAAAACTATGGAGACAACAAAAATATCAGTAGTTGGGCTTCCCTGGTGGTGCAATGGTTAAGAATCTTCCTGCCCACATATGTACAATGGAATATTACTCAGCCATAAAAATAAACGAAATTGACTTATTTGTAGTGAGGTGGCTGGACCCAGAGTCTGTCATACAGAGTGAAGTAAGTCAGAAAGAGAAAAACAAATACCATATGCTAACACATATATATGGAATATAAAAAAAAAACGGTTTTGATGAACCTAGGGGCAGGACAGGAATAAAGACACAGATGTAGAGAATAGACTTGAGGACATGGGGAGGGGGAAGGATAAGCTGGGACAAAGTGAGAGAGTAGCACTGACATATATACACTACCAAATGTAAAATAGATAGCTAGTGGGAAACAGCTGCATGGCACAGGGAGATCAGCTCAGTGCTTTGAGACCACCTAGAGGGGTGGGATAAGGAGGGTGGGAGGGAGATGCAAGAGGGAGGGGATATGGGTATATATGTATGCATATAGCTGATTCACTTTGTTATACAGCAGAAACAAACACAACACTGTAAATCAATTATACTCCAATAAAGATGTTAAAAAAAAAAAAGAATCTGCCTGCCAATGCAGAGGACATGGGTTCGAGCCCTGGTCCAGGAAGATCCCACATGCTGTGGAGCAACTACGCTTGTGCACCACAACTACTGAGCCAGCACTCTAGAGTCTATGACTCAACTACTGAGCCTGTGTGCCACAACTACTGAAGTCCATGCACCTAGAGCCTGTGCTCTGCAACAAGAAGCCACTGCAATGAGAAGCCTGTGCACCACAACAAGGAGTAGCCCCTGCTCACTGCAACTAGAGAAAGCCTGCATGCAGCAACAAAGACCCAATGCAGCCAAAAAGAAAAAAAAAAAAATCAGTAGTTGACAGGAGCTGGCAGTGGGGAGGAAGGTGTCAATAGGCAGAGCACAGAGGATTTTGGCCATAGTGAAAAATACTCTGTATGATGTTATAATCATGGATACTTGCCATTTTACATTTGTCCAGACCTATAGAATGTTCAACACCAAGAGTGAACCCTAAGGTAAACTATGGACTGTGGGTGATTATGTCAATACAGGTTCATTAGTCGTAACACATGTACCACTCTGGTGGAGGATTTTGATAATAGGGGAGGCTATGCATGTGTCAGGGCAGGAAGTATACAGGAAATTCCTGTACCTTCCTCTCAATTTTCCTGTAAAACCTAAAACTGCTCTAAAATTTTTTTCTAAAAATTTGAAAAAAAGATAAAAGAATCACATGGGAAAAAAGGGACATAGATACTCAAACCTCACCCCCTACCCGCAGGCTTGTACAAAAAACATATGACATTTCAAAATGAACACAAAATAGCAGGAAATATCCATGCAAAGCTATAAGACAGAAATGTGAACTCAAATATTTCAGCAGATAAGAATATTCTCTCTGCCCCAAACAAGAAACAGAAAAACTATAAAACAGAAAAAACTGTAACACAACACTCTAACCTGAATTAAAATGTTGAAACAAGGATTTGCACATTGAAACAAAAATTACCTTAAGTAATAAGTTCTAAATAAATCAGACTAGAAACAGAGAAAATACAGGAAGATGTGAAATGAGAGTTGACCAAACTCAGGAAATAGAAGAAAACGACAAAATAATCTCAGAAATTAAAGATTAAATTTCAAGGGGCCCAAAGGAAAATAGCTTTGACCAGAAATATAGTAAGGGTCATAGAGAAGAGGAATGAAAACTATTGAGAGGACAATATGAAATAAAGAAAATAGTAAAAGCATTGGAGAAAAAGTAAAGAAAGTCTAACATTTCCTCAGAGCAAAAGAAACACTCAAGCATATAGACTGAAAGGAGACACAGAATGCCAACACAAAAGATGAAAACAGGCACATATCTGGACACACCTCATGAAATTTCAGGACAGAGAAATTCTCACTAAAGAGATAAAAATCAGAATGGCATAATTCCTATCAGCAATACTGGATAATAGAATAAAATGGAGCAATGCCTTCAAGGCCTTACAGGAAAATTAAATGAGTTTTTAACCTAAGTACCCATTAAACAATAAATGGATAGAACAAAAGCAAGAAGAACTACAATCCTGCAGCCTGTGGAACAAAAACCACATTCAGAGAAAGATAGACAAGATGAAAAGGCAGAGGGCTGTGTACCAGATGAAGGAACAAGATAAAACCCCAGAAAAACAACTAAATGAAGTGGAGATGGGCAACCTTCTAGAAAAAGAATTCAGAATAATGATAGTGAAGATGGTCCAGGACCTCGGAAAAAGAATGGAGGCAAAGATCGAGAAGATGCAAGAAATGTTTAACAAAGACCTAGAAGAATTAAAGAACAAACAAACAGAGATGAACAATACAATAACTGAAATGAAAAATACACTACAAGGAATCAATAGCAGAATAACTGAGGCAGAAGAACGGACAAGTGACCTGGAAGACAGAATGGTGGAATTCACTGCCATGGAACAGAATAAAGAAAAAAGAATGAAAAGAAATGAAGACAGCCTAAGAGACCTCTGGGACAACATTAAACACAATAACATTTGCATTATAGGAGTCCCAGAAGGAGAAGAGAGAGAGAAAGGACCCGAGAAAATGTTTGAAGAGATTATAGTCGAAAACTTTCCTAATATGGGAAAGGAAATAGCCACCCAAGTCCAGGAAGCGCAGAGAGTCCCATACAGGATAAACCCAAGGAGAAACATGCCAAGATACATAGTAATCAAATTGGCAAAAATTAAGGACACAGAAAAATTATTGAAAGCAGAAAGGGAAAAATGACAAATAACATACGAGGGAACTCCCATAAGGTTAACAGCTGATTTCTCAGCAGAAACTCTACAAGCCAGAAGGGAGTGGCATGATATACTTAAAGTGATGAAAGGGAAGAAACTAAAACCAAGATTACTCTACTCGGCAAGGATCTCATTCAGATTCAATGGAGAAATCAAAAGCTTTACAGACAAGCAAAAGCTAAGAGAATTCAGCACCACCAAACCAGCTCTACAACAAATGCTAAAGGAACTTCTCTAAGTGGGAAACACAAAAGAAAAGGACCTACAAAAAAAACCCTGTAATGATTAAGAGAATGGTAATAGGAACATAGATATCAATAATTACCTTATATGTGAATGGATTAAACGCTCCATCCAAAAGACACAGGCTTCCTGAATGGATACAAAAACAAGACCCATATATATGCTGTCTAGAAGAGACCCACTTCAGACCTAGGGACACATACAGACTGAAAGTGAGGGGATGGAAAAAGATATTCCATGCAAATGGAAATCAAAAGAAAGCTGGAGTAGCAATACTCATATCAGATAATACAGACCTTAAAATAAAGAATGTTACAAGAGACAAGGAAGGACACTACATAATGATCAAGGGATCAATCCAAGAAGAAGATATAACAATTATAAATATATATGCACCCAACACAGGAGCACCTCAATACATAAGGCAACTGCTAACAGCTATAAAAGAGGAAATCGACAGTAACACAATAATACTGGGGCACTTTAACATCTCACTTACACCAATGGACAGATCATCCAAACAGAAAATTACTAAGGAAGCACAAGCTTTACATGACACAATAGACCAGATAGACTTAATTGATATTTATAGGACATTCCACCCCAAACCAGCAGATTACACTTTCTTCTCAAGTGCACATGGAAAATTCTCCAGGATAGATCACATCTTGGGTCACAAATCAAGCCTCAATAAATTTAAGAAAATTGAAGTCATATCAAACATCTTTTCTGACCACAACGCTATGAGATTAGAAATCAGTTACAGGGAAAAAACTGAAAATACACAACACATGGAGGCTAAACAATACGTTACTAAACAACCAATAGATCACTGAAGAAATCAAACAGAAAATCAAAAAATACCTAGAGACAAATGACAATGATAACACGACATTCCAAAACCTATGGGACGTGGTAACAGCAGTTCTAAGAGGGAAGTTTATAGCTCTACAAGCCTACCTCAAGAAACAAGAAAAATCTCAAATAAACAATCTAACCTTACAGCTAAAGAAACTAGAGAAAGAAAAACAAACAAAACCCAAAGTTAGCAGAAGAAATCATAAAGATCAGAGCAGAAATAAATGAAATAGAAACAAAGAAAACAATAGTAAAGATCAATAAAACTAAAAGCTGGGGCTTCCCTGGTGGCACAGTGATTAAGGGTCCGCCTGCCGATGCAGGGGACACAGGTTCATGCCCCGGTCCGGGAAGATCCCACATGCTGTGGAGCGGCTGGGTCCGTGAGCCATGGCCGCTGAGCCTGTGCTCCACAATGGAAGAGGCCACAGCAGTGAGAGGCCCATGTACCGCAAAAAAAAAAAAAAACACTAAAAGCTGCTTCTCTGAGAAGAGAAACAAAATTGATAAACCATTAGCCAGACTCATCAAGAAAAAGAGGGAGAGGACTCAAATCAATAAAATTAGAAATGAAAAAGGAGAAGTTACAACAGGCACCACAGAAATACAAAGCATCCTAAGAGACTACTACAAGCAACTCTATGCCAATAAAATGGACAACCTGGAAGAAATGGACAAATTCTTAGAAAGGTATAACCTTCCAAGACGGAACCAGGAAGAAATAGAAAATATGAACAGACCAGCCACAAATAATAAAATTGAAACTGTGATTAAAAATCTTCCAACAAATGAAAGTCCAGGACCAGATGGTTTCACAGGTGAATTCTATCAAACATTTAGAGAAGAGCTAACACCCATCCTTCTCAAACTCTTCCAAAATATAGCAGAGGAAGGAACACTCCCAAACTCATTCTATGAGGCCACCATCACCCTGATACCAAAACCAGACAAAGATACTACAAAAAAAGAAAATTACAGACCAATATCACTGATTAATATAGATGCAAAAATCCTCAACAAAATACTAGCAAACAGAATCCAACAACACACTGAAAGGATCATAAAGGCATAAACCATGATCAAGTGGGATTTATTCCAGGGATGCAAGGATTCTTCAATATATGCAAATCAATCAATGTGATAAACCATATTAACAAATTGAAGAATAAAAACCATATAATCATCTCAAGAGATGCAGAAAAAGCTTTTGACAAAATTCAGCACCCATTTATGAGAAAAACTCTCCAGAAAGTGGGCAGCGGGAACCTACCTCAACATACTAAAGGCCATATATGACAAACCCACAGCAAACATCATTCTCAGTGGTGAAAAACTTAAAGCATTTCCTCTAAGATCAGGAACAAGACAAGGATGTCCACTCTCACCACTATTATTCAACATAGTTTTGGAAGTCCTAGTCACGGCAATCGGAGAAGAAAAAGAAATGAAAGGAATACAAATTGGAAAAGAAGAAGTAAAGCTGTTACTGTTTGCAGATGACATGATACTATACATAGAGAATCCTAAAGATGCCACCAGGAAACTACTAGAGCTAATCAATGAATCTGGTAAAGTTAAAGGATACAAAATTAAGGCACAGAAATCTCTTGCACTCCTATACACTAATGATGAAAAATCAGAAAGAGAAATTAAGGAAACACTCCCATTTACCATTGCAACAAAAAGAATAAAATACCTAGGAATAAACCTACCTAGGGAGACAAAAGACCTGTATGCAGAAAACTATAAGACACTGTTGAAAGAAATTAAAGATGATACCAACAGATGGAGAGATATACCATATTCTTGGACTGGAAGAATCAGTATTGCGAAAATCAGTATACTACTCAAAGCAATCTACAGATTCAATGCAATCCCTATCAAATTACCAATGGCCTTTTTTACAGAACTGGAAAAAAAAGTCTTAAAATTTGTATGGAGACACAAAAGATCCCGAATAGCCAAAGCAGTCTTGAGGGAAAAAAACGGAGTTGGAGGTATCAGAGTCCCTGACTTCACACTGTAATACAAAGCTACAGTAATCAAGACAATATGGTACTGGCACAAACACAGAAATATAGATCAGTGGAACAGGATAGAAAGCCCAGAGATAAACCCACGCACCTATGGTCAACTAATCTATGACAAAAGAGGTAAGGATATACCACGGAGAAAAGACAGTCTCTTCAATAAGTGGTGCTGGGAAAAACTGGACAGCCACATGTAAAAGAATGAAATTAGAACACTCCCTAACACCATACACAAAAATAAACTCAAAATTGATTAGAGACCTAAATGTAAGACTGGACACTATAAAACTCTTAGAGGAAAACATAGGAAGAAAACTCTTTGACATAAATCACAGCAAGATCTTTTTTGACCCACCTCCTAGAGTAATGGAAATAAAAACAAAAATAAACAAATGGGATCTAATGAAACTTAAAAGCTTTTGCACAGCAAAGGAAACTACAAACAAGATGAAAAGACAACCCTCAGAATGGGAGACAATATTTGCAAAGGAATCAACAGACAAAGGATTAATCTCCAAAATATATAAACAGCTCATGCAGCTCAATATTAAAAAAACAAAGAACCCAAACCAAAAACGGGCACAAGACCTAAATAGACATTTCTTCAAAGAGGACAAACAGATAGCCAGGAAGCACATGAAAAGCTGCTCAACGTCACTATTAGAGAAATGCAAATCAAAACTACAATGAGGTATCACCTCACACCAGTTAGAATGGGCATCATCAGAAAATCTACGAACAACAAATGCTGGAGAGGGTGTGGAGAAAAGGGAATCCTCTTGCACTGTTGGTGGGAATGTAAATTGATACAGCCGCTATGGAGAACAGTATGGAGGTTCCTTACAAAACTAAAAATAGAATTACCACATGACCCAGCAATCGCACTACTGGGCATATATCCTGAGAAAACCATAATTCAAAAAGTCATGTACCACAGTGTTCATTGCAGCTCGATTTACAGTAGCCAGGACATGGAAGCAACCTAAGTGTCCATCGACAGATGAATGGATAAAGATGTGGCACATATATACAATGGAATATTACTCAGCCATAAAAAGAAATGAAATTGAGTTATTTGTAGTGAGGTGGGTGGACCTAGAGTCTGTCATACAGAGTGAAGTCAGTCAGAAAGAGAAAAATACTGTAGGCTAATGCATATATATAGACTCTAAAATAGCTTTTTTTCTTTGGGGAACTTACCCTATCTCTATAGTCTGGTGGGACTGCTAATCAAGATTCACTGCCTTGACATAGAAAACAAACTTACGGTTACCAAAGGGAAAAGGTCGGGGGAGGGATAAATTAGGAGTTTGGGATTAACATATACACACTACTAAATATTAAATAGACAACCAACAGGACCTGCTGTATAGCACAGGGAACTATACTCAATATTATGTAAAACCTATACGGGAAAAGAATCTGAAAAAGCAAAAAAATTATATATATATAACCAAATCACTTTGCTGTACACCTGAACCTAACACAACATTGTAAAGCAACTATACTTTAATTTTTTTTAAAAGTAAAAAAAAAAAAAAAAGAACCCCTGCCTTCTTTCCATAGCTGGCTGGAATAATTAAGATCTAGCCTCTTAGCAAGCACGAGCACGTGCCTCAAGCCAGGACAAACAGGTGCTCCTTTCCTGGACCAGGAATCATGAGCAGAATGACAAGAAGACTGGTGATGGTGGGAGGCCATTCTTGAAGCAGGTTCCAAACCAGATTGATAAGCACTTTTTGTATAATCCTCTCTGGAGCTGCCTAATCTTTATCTTTTCTAATCCTGGTTCATCAGCCTTTGAGTCAGCGAGCACTCTCTTATCCTTCAAATAAATTCCTTTTTGATTAAGTTACAAGTCTATTTATACTGTAGGATCTAATTGATACAACTAGGACTCAGAAAGAAAACTTGAAGATATTAAAGGCACATTATTTTCTTGTTATAACAACAAAATGAAAGGGAATAAGAAAGTCTAGAAAAATCCAAATGCTCTACAATAAAGCAATGTTCCAAATCATAATAAAAGATGACACTTCTTAAAGCTAGGGTGCTTTACTTTTCTGTTTTTTAAAAATCAGTTATATATGCATATATATGCATACACACACACACACACACACACAAATAGTTCTACAAGGCTTATTGCAAAAATACAGTAGTTCCTTGTATCCTCCACTCCATTTTCTCCACCCAGAGACAATCACTTTCAATCTTTTGTTGTTTTGCTTTGTTCTGTGTTCATTTTAGGCATTATCTACTGGCTTTCCACTCTGCAAGAGGACGATTTGGCTCTCTTCTCCTCCACTCTCCCAACACATATGAACCCTTTCCATTCCTCCATTATCCAACTATCTTTTGATCTGTTCATTTAATTTTCTTTCCACTATTTCCTATCTGCCTTTTTGTTTAATTTTATGAGTTTTCTAAATTTTGTCTTCCAAAGCCTTTATATTAATTTTTTTACAATTGCTATATTTATTTTCTAATAATTGTTTTACTCTCAGAATTTTCCTTTCCATAGATTCTATTCTTATTTCATTTATGTAACATTCTCTCTTTTCTGAGGCTATTAATGATAGGGTGTGTGTGTGTTTGTTTGCTTGTTGTATAATCTCTTTGCATAGCAAGATTCCTCCAAGTCATTTTTTTTCTTTTAATTTTTTCTGGTCTAAGTCTTTCAGTTTTGAGACTTTCCCAGCATTCTTCATGATCCTCGGTTGTTTTCTCAGATTTAAATCCGGTACTAAGAAGTTTACTTGAAGTTCTGGATCCAAGAGAATAGCCTATCAACTGTGAAAAGAGATAAGAAAGAGTAGCATGTTCCGGAGAAGTTGTTTCATTTGGGAACAATCTCAATGTTTTTAGCTCTTTTCTCTTTGGCTTCTCAAATTTCCCCTGGTCTTCCCATCTTCTTTCTAAAGAGTACAAGCCTGGATGCTAGCACTCTGGGGTGTATTTAGTATTTAAGCATTCACCTCCCCCTTTCTCAAATTGATTTCAATCAGTCCAGCAACCCTCTGTTTTACCCTCTCCCAAGAATAAACCTCCAGCCACTGGCTGGGTGGGCAAGGGCAGCTGCTAGCGTACAGAATACTGAGGATCTAAAAACTCCTTCCATGGGTATTTAAACAATCCTACTTTTAGCCCCACTTTCATCTCCAGTTCAAGATGTACTTGTTGCTACAAGTCCTGAGCCCTTTGGGGGTTCTGCAGTACAAATCCCATTGCTTCCAATCTTGCCTCCACGCCAGTTTAGGATTTAGCTTTCCTAGGTCTGCTAATTCAGTTACCATTTATCTGCTCTGCAGCTTTCTAAATTTTGTTCCTACAATCATTTCTCCAGTTCTCTCTGTCCCTATGGGTTTATGCCACTTTGGAAATCCCTTTAGTGTGCAGTTTGGTAGGAGTGAGAGTAAACATGTGTGTTCAAAACCAATAAACAGCAATCCTAAATGTGCCATGAATTTAAAGAATTGAAGGAGGGTAGTAAAGAAGAAATCCACTTGATTTTGATGATAGGCACATTCTTTTTTAAAATTTAGATAGTTTCAGGTGTACAACATGATAATTTGATTTGTGTATACTGTATTGTGAAATGATCACAATAAGTTTAGTTAACATCCATCTAGGAACATTCTCTTTGATGGGCTAGAGGTTGACATTGGACCCACTAGATCCAGGACTGGAAATGAACAGTATTTACACAATCACTGTGGCTGACATAACCTAAGGTGACCCACAAAGATTCATGTTTTTGTATAATCCCCTCTCCCTGAGTGTAGGCAGGACCCATGTCTTGCTTCTAACCCATAGGATATGGCAAAGATGATGAGATGTCACTCCTCTGATTAGGTTACATTATATGACAAAGGTGATGGTATGTCACTCCCAGGATGATGGTTCATTATATAAGAAGACTGAGCAGGCTGGAGGGATCTTCCTGCTGGCTTTGAAGAAGTGAATAGCCATGTTGGGAGTCGCTTATGGAAAGGGCCATGCAGCAGGGAACTGCAGGCAGCCATTAGGAACTGAGGGTGTCCCCAGGTAGTGAGAAGCAAGGGCCCTCAACTATACAACCACAAGGAAAGACATTCTGCCAACAATCTAAGCTAAGATGAAAATTCTTCCCCAGTTGAGCCTCCAGATGAAAAATCAGCCCAGCCAATACCTTGATTGCAGCCTTATGATATTCTAAACAGAGAACCAGCTAACTTGTGTCTGGACTCCTCACCCATGGAAACTGTGAGGTAATAAATATGTGTTGTTTTAGGCCACTAAGTCTGTGGTGCTTTGTTACACAGCAGTGGAGAATTAGTACAGGTCACAACAAGGATTTCATTGACCTGCAAGTAGAGACTGCTACCCAGCCACTCCAGGTTCTTCTGCTTCCAAACAGATGAAGAAGGAGGTTAGTCTACTGGCTGGGGTGATTGATCTTGACTACCAAGCAGAAATCAGGTTGGTCCTACAAAAGGCGAGTAAGCAGGGGTATGTATGGCTTACAGGAGAATCCCCCAGAGCATCTTTTAGCACTTTCATGTCCTGTGATTAGAGTCAGTGGAAAACTACAACAACCCAATTCAGGCAGGATGGCTAATAGGCCAGACCCTTCAGGAACGAAGGTAGGGTCACGCCACCAGGCAGAAAAGTACAGTCAGCTGAGATGCTTGCTGAGGGCAAAGGAGATATGGAATGAGTGAAGAAGGTAGTTATACATACCAACAATGACCACATGACCAGTTATAGAAACAAAGATGATAATAGCCATAAGTATTTCCTCCTAATTTTAATATGAATGTGTTTGTGTATATATGTGTAAATATATATTTACATATATAAATATATATATATCCAAGTATTATATATATCTCCAAATATTTTGTGCTTTCCCTCTCTCATCCTCTTATCATCTAGCAGGTTAATTTTACATCTCAGTACTTAAGTTACAGGATAGCAAAGGAGAAGAGTGCAATCATTGAAGGACTGTCCTCTTCTGGGGGAAAGGTTAGCCTGTTTCAGATGTGCTGGGCAGAACTGCATTATGTGAGGCAGAAATATGACTCTGTTATGTCTTTATTTGGACATTAAGTATGATTTAAGCAAATGTGTATGAAAGCCAAGTGGACAAGGGGTAGACTGTGATGGCTTTGTGATGTGTCAGCTTGGCTACATTCCTTGGAATTCTCCTTCTACCACGTTTCTAGTTAGGTTGGGCTACAAGCGATATTTTCTCACGAGCTGGAGGACAAACAGAAAGCCACAGCCATTTTGTAGAGTCCATGTACCTTCTCCCAGTTATTCAACCACTAATCTAGGTACTGCTGTGAAGGGATTTTGCAGGTGCAAAGACCCTAACCGAAACGGGAGGTTATCCTGGATTGACCTAACTTGATCAATTCAGAGGCTTCAAGCTTCAGCTCTTGCTCCTGGGCTCCAGGCTGCCTGCGACCTTCCCTTTCTGACTGCCTGCCCTACAGACACCAGGCTTGCTTGGCCAGCCCCCCACATTTGCATAAGCCACTCCCTCATAATAAACAAACTAGTGTGTGTGTGTGTGTGTGTGTGCGCGCGCGCGCGCGCGCACATTCACATATATGTCTCTATACAAAGACACATGATAGACAGATGATAGAGAGGTAATCTTCTGGTTCTGCTTCTCTGGCTGAACTCCAATACAATCATAATAAATGCTACTGACTGGTTTCTGACGTTTAAACTGAACTTTTTGAAAAACCATAGGTTGGCAAATCAAAAAATAGAGGAATCATATTTTGTAAAGTTATAGGGGATAATCATTGGACGAACACAGGAACTATGAGAAAAGATGTCTCTGGAGATGGGGACTAAGGCAAGAACTGACTGGAGCCTGAAACTATTGCTTTTCATCATTATTTCTTTGGTGCTACTTTGTTACCACATATTTGTATATCTTTAAATAAAAGAAAACAACATTTGGACAGCTTTTTAAAAATATATGAAAAAAAAGAAAAAGAATAAAAAAAGAAAAAAGGACTTGTCTGGTGGTCCAGTGGTTAAGACTCCGTGCTCCCACTGCAGGGACACAGGTTTGATCCCTGGTCAGGGAACTAAGATCCCACATGCTGTGCAGTTTGGCAAAAAAATAAAAAATAAAAAAAAAATAAATCTGTGTGTGTGTGTATAAAATTTTCCTCCCCAGTGGAGACAATATAGATTAGTAAAGAGAAGAGACTGCAGTTAGATTTCTTGGACTCTTATTCCTATGGTCTTTGCTAACTGTGCTACTTTGAAAAGGTTACTGACCCCTCTAACCCTCAGGTTCCATCTCTGAAAAATGGGGATAATACTACTACTTATCTCACATAGTATGTGAGTGTGTGTTTTCATATATACTTTTGCTTTTCCTTGTAAAGTATCTTCCTATACACCCTGTTATGTTCTATACTTTTGAACCTAACAATGCATCTTGAAGCTCTTTCCTTATAGCTGCCCCATTCCTTGTTAATGGCTGTTTCTTATTTCATTGTGCGGACGTACCATAATTTATATAACCAGCTACCTATGATAGACATTGCAGTTGTTTCCAATCTTTTTCTATTGTAAAGAATATTCTCACCCACATGTCATTTCACACTTGTGTAAATATGGCTATAAGTTTCTGGGAATGAAATTGTTGGCTTAAAGAAAAAGTGCTTTTAAAATTATACCATTATCAAATCGTCCATCACTGCTGATGTGGAAATTAATATTCACTCTTACCAACAGCACGTGAGGGCCAGCTCTCCACACCCTCACTGACCACAGGCTATTATGTCCCAGAAAATACCATGTTGTCACGGTATTTGCATTTCTCATAGTATATACTTTCTTTTTTCTGAGGTTTTGCCCATTTATCTGGAATGTTGATCTCTTTCTTACTGATTTGTAAGCATTCTTATATGTTAAGCAAATTAGCCCTTTGTCTATGAGGTGAATTACAAAGAATTTCCTCCATCTGTCCTTTGACTTTTTTATGGTGACATGATTTTTTTGTAGTTAAATAAATGGATTTTCTCTTTTATCTTGTGGTAAGTTATGGTTTCATTTTTTAACGTGACTTCTTTGATTCATCTGGAAATCGTTTTGGTATAATCTGTGAAGTAGAGATCCAACTTTTTTTTTTTCAGATGGCTACTCAGTTGTCCCAACACCATTTACTGAATAATCCTCTTTTCCTCCACCGTTTTGAAATAAAACCTTCATATAATTGCTGTATATATTTTGGGTCTGTTTCTGGGTTTTCTAGTCTGTTTTTGAATTGTTGATTCACAAATGTGCCAGTATCTCATTGTTTTTATTACTGCAGAATAAGTTTTTATATTTAGTACAGTTAGTGCCCTTTCGTTAATCTTCTCTTTTCAGAACTTTCCTGGTACAGTAAGGCCCCTACACATGAACGAGTTCCATTCCAATAGCGCATCTGTAAATCCAATTTGTTCATAAGTCCAACAAAGTTAGCCTAGGTACCCAACTAACACAATCGGCTATACAGTACTGTACTGTAATAGGTTTATAGTACTATTCACACAAATTATACACAAAAAACAAACACAAAAAATAAAACATTTTTAACCTTACAGTACAGTACCTTGAAAAGTACAGTAGTGCAGTACAACAGCTGGCACAGAGGGGCTGGCATCGAGTGGCAAGAAGAGTTACTGACTGGAGGAGGGAGAGGAGGTAGGAGACGGTAGAGCTGAAGGATCATCAGCGATAGGAGATGGAGGGCAAGCTGCAATTTCACTCACTCACATCCTGGGCTTGAAATAAAGATACTGTACTACTGTACTCTATACAGTACTGTACGGTAAAGTACACAAAAGCACAGCCACTTGTAGAGGATGCACACACATGACAATGTATGCCGGACATGTGAACTAACTTACGAGACTGGACATGTGAACGCACGTTTGCATCTTTTAATGTTCACAACATGAAGGTTCGTATGTAGGGGACTTACTGTGATTGTTACTTCTTAATTTTTCCACATGATTTTTAGAATAAGCTTGTCCAATTCCAAACAAAATAACAACAACAAAAACACCCTACTGGGGTTAGTCAGATTAACTTGTGGAGAATCAATATGATGATGATATTGAATTTTCCTATCTAAATGTGGCGATACTTTTACATTTCCTGCACACTGGCTCCTGGGGGGCTTTCACTTTCCACAGCCAGCACCTGTGTCTCTGTCTGAGGGCTGCTCTCAGGCTGCAAAGACCACTTTGCCTGATAGCCTGAGGTTCCTGGGAATTCATACCTCAGAGGCAACACTTAAACCAGTGGTCCTCAGCTGGGGGCAATTCTGACCTCCAGGGGTCAAACTGTCTAGAGGCAGTTTTTGTTGTCACTACTGGGTAGGGAAGGGGGTATCACTACTGGCACGTAGCAAGTAGAAGCCAGGGATGCTGCTGGACACCTACACTGCATAGGACAGACCCTTGCAACAAAGAACTATCAGAAACTCCACCTTAAACAATGACTGATTGGCGGGGAAGTATAAACACTCCCGTTCTCTTGGACCTGATTTGGATACTTCTGAGATATGACCTATGCTGTCTCCAGAGCACTCCTGTGAGACTGAACTAGAATTACCTCCTTGGACTTATACATATCAAAAACAAACTTAGGGTTACCAAAGGGGAAACGTGGACAGGACAGATAAATCAGGAGCTTGGGATGAAAACACACACACTACTAAATATAAGATAGATAACCAACAAGGACCTACCATATAGCACAGGGAACTCTACCCAATATTCTGTGATAACCTATATGAGAAAAGAATCTTAAAAAAGAATGAATATATATACGTATAACTGAATCACTTTGCTGTACATCTGAAACTAACACAAAAATCAACTAAGCTCCAATAAATCAACTATACTCCAATAAAATTTTTAAATATTTTTAAAATTACCTCCTTGGAAGTTTGCCTGCTATTGTATCCTTGTTTGGTTTCCTTCTCTTCCCTGTCCACTTCCCCACTGCCCTACCGACCTTTCCACAGAATATTTCCTGATAAACCATTTACACAAGTCTTCATCTCAGGGTTACTTTGGGAAAACAACCCAAAACAGTATGTACAAGGTGTAAGGATAACTACAGATTTTATGTACACATTATGGGGTAGGTTACTAAATGGTTGGCTCTGCCCTAACAGAACCCATGTAGTTGGACGTACCCGTAAGTAGAGAGTTAGAGTATGTTAAAGCCAAACCAGGAAAGCATGGTATGGGGTATGGTAGGAAAAGACACTGAGAGCTTAGGAAACTTTAGGCATTCCTGATTGTTAGACTTTATTAGACAAGGCAATGTGTTATTGAAGGAAACTATAGCATAGTCTCTAAATACATCCCTAAAAATAGCATAGACTATAGCTTCTTTTCTATTTAAGATTTGGATGGGCTTATTCAAAACAGATCTTGAAATGTTATGTGACAGAACTAAGCACTATCCAAGAAGCTAGATAGAGGAGAGCTGGGGCCTGAATCTCAGCAAGTTGGACATTATTCTGAAGAATCAACTCTCAGTCACATATTGGGATTTAAATATTCTGTGATTATGCATCCCTCTCCCCTGCAACCACCAAAGAAACCTCCAAGTGTCCATTAACCTGTGGATACAACCTTGGGGGCTGAGTTTTCTCCTCTAAACATTTTCTTAGAGCGAAAAAGTTTCCCCAAATCATACATAGGTAAGAGTTAGAGAAAACTAATTATTCTATAGCGGGCTTATCTGAGTTGATCAAAATTTAAGTGTACAACGTATTTGCTTACGAATCCGGGTCTATTCATGTGACAGGTGGTACAATGACTCCATACTTAACTTTGACTTGACATTCCTGTTGGCCCAAACCTCTCACGCCCTTAGAGCTGGCAGTAAAATCCAACATATTGTATAACTAGCCAATGTTACATATTGCTCAGAAAACTCTACACTCCCAACAGGAAGTTCCAGGAATGAAAAGGGTTTCTCAGTTTCATTATTAGTTAGGTGCCCTATTCCAGTCACCACAATAGGTAGGCTACAATGAACACATTCATTCCTGGGTTGTTTATTTCTCTGAAAGTGATTTAAGGAACAAACTTATTTTTGAAGTAGGTCTGACATAATGAATTCTTTCTCATCTTTGAAATAATATACTGAAATAAGCATCAGAAAAGCTTCTAAGGTGCTTAAATTTTTGAAAGACTAGCTGCTGTCAATTGCAAGGTAGGGTGACAGTTGAGAAGGAGCCCAAAGTTTTCACTTGGCTCCGAAGGTGGATGTCCTGCACCCTGCACTTCACCTAAGTCTTGCCCATCAGGAGTCAGGCAAGGAGAGGCATACTGATCCCATTAGAAGGGCCTAGATTCTGTCTACCACAATAACACCACAAGGCACTTTGACCACCTGCTGTCAATGGCCAAACCAATATATGTTTAACAGAAAGGCAGAGTTTTGACTTTTCAGATCTAAGGTCTCAAAGCTGAGATTTTACTCTCAATAATACAACTGTCCATGTTTTAGCAAGCAGCAAAGCAAACATTTAAAGCTGTGATTTACACTACTTACAGTTACTAAATGCAAAACTTAAAAAACGAAATAGCAATGATTTTTTAACCCAAATTACCATAACCTTTCATCTCATGGGGACACTATGTATCATCAGAGAGAATGGAATGAACATTTGAGATTCAACTCTAAATTTTCCAATATGTTTTACAAAATGCACTTATTCTTAAAGGCAGGGAGGCAACTGAGGGTACTAATTCAAATGAAGGCTATTTTACGGCCACTTGGGGTATTTAAGAAATAATAAACGCAAAAACTAGATTTCCTTTATTTCTTCACAGTTTGACTTGTCAATATTTGATGTAAAAACAACAAGAAGTCAAGGCAAAGGACAAGCTTATAGTAAGTTATGTTTCCTTTCCAGTCATGCCAAAATAATTCCATTTCATTACTCAAAAAGAAGAGACAGAGCTTCCCTGGTGGTGCAGTGGTTAAGAATCTGCCTGCCAGTGCAGGGGACACGGGTTCCAGCCCTGGTACGGGAAGATGCCACATGCCACGGAGCAACTAAGCCCGTGCGCCACATCTACTGAGCCCACGTGCCACGACTACTGAAGCCCGCGCGCCTAGAGCCCATGCTCCACAAGAGAAGCCAGCGCAATGAAAAGCCCGCGCACTGCAATGAAGAGTAGCCCCCGCTCGCCGCAACTAGAGAAAGCCTGCGTGCAGCAACGAAGACCCAACCCAGCCAAAATATAAATAAAATTAAAAGAAAAAAAAGAAGGGAATGAATGTAATTCAACTAGGTAGATCTCTAATTGGTTAAATAATGGTTAAATCAATGATATTTAAAACATGCATATTAGAGGAACAGCTCCTAGTGGCAAACATTTGAGCAACATCTCTACCTTGGCTGCTTTAAAAACTTTATCAATAACTAAGGCACGAAGATATAACAAAATGATTATTAAATTTTGAATTATACAAAGACATAGGCTTATTACCTGGATAATATTTGATATCTCAATATTTCTTCTACAACTAAAATGGGCAGTAACTTATGTTATAAAGTTATTATATATTCTAAAATGATTTTAGCCAAAATATGGCAGTTAACACATTACCTGGGGATGTAACAAGTACTTGATGTTTGTTGAGTCAAAGGTCACCAGACTAATAGACTTCAGGAAACATGAATACTTGATTCAGCTCTGTCACAAATTAGTGATAAATCTATGCAACATTTACTTTAGATCCCAGTCTTTTTTTAATAAAATGTTCACTTTGTCTCTAAGGTTCTACGATTCTAAGATCAATCAGATGGGCTAAGTAGCTATTAATATATTAAAATAGGAATAATAATTTGAAAATACATACCTCATGTTAAATGTCATCAATTAGTATAAAATAGGATTGGAAGAGGAGGAAGGAAATTGGCCTAAGACTTAGTGATTTTATTGCAAATCCAAAGAGTGATAAAATGGGTTAAAATGAATGAAATCCTGGGTCACAGTAATAGAAGTATAGCAGCTAGACCACAGAAGGGAATCATCTTTTTGCAAGTGCTATGAGCTGCTCAGATCATATCTAGAACATTTAGTATAACTGCAAACCAGAAATGCTACAATTTCTTGATTTTATAAAATAAATTATTTCTAATGTTTCTTCAAAAGCAAAAGTTGCATAGCACTGATAATTATTAATTCAGGCATCCAGGGCCCTAAACCCAAACTTGGGTTAGGGTGAGAAGAGGCAAGGTGTGATGGTGAATTTTATGTGTCAACTTGGAAGGTGTTTGTGGGTTAGATTAACATTTAAATTGGTGCACTTTGGGTAAAGCAGATTGCCCTCCTTAATGTGGGTGGGCTTCACCAATCTGCTGAAGGCCTGAATAGAATGAAAAGACCAAGCTCTCTGAGCAAGAGGGAACTCTCCAGCAGAGTGACTTTCAGACCTCATCTGGGTCCTTGCCTACTGGCCTTTGGACTGGAACTGCACCATCTGCTCTCCTGGGGCTCGAGCCTGCCTACCCACACTGCAGATTTTGGATTTCTCAGCCTCCAAAATCGTGTGAGCCAATTCCTTACAATTTATGTTTGTGTGTGCATATGTATGTGTGTGTACATATTTTTAAATATATTAATTACATTAAATATATAATTATATATTTTATAAATTATATTAATTTATAATGATAAATTATTATGAATATATATTTCTATATCTCCATATCCTATTGGTTCTTTTTCTCTAGAGAACCCTAAAGCAGAAGGTTTCCTGAGAAAATGATTCTGAGACACTCACAACATGTAGAAATTAGGTAGGTGAAGTGGGAAAGAAAGCGGAAGGCATTGACTAAAGTGTTTTAGGCAAAGGAAAACAACATGAGCATAGCTCCAAAGGGCAAGAATGTATATGAGACACCCACATAGAAAGCCCTAGACCTAAGCTAACAATACCAGGTATTGAGATTTTATCAGTCTGTCTCTTATTCTGTATCCTGAGAAAAGGAGAAATAAGTATTCCCAAGGACCATAGATTTACATATCATCAAATTCTCTTTTTCTCAGGACTATTTCAGGAGACTTCTGGCATGTAATTTATCTCTGTTAGTTAATATTAACTATTGCTATTTAACGTGAGTCAGATTCAATTTGGAAGACATCCAACCATTAATGGTCATTCAGTTACACAAAAATCAGTTGAGCACTTCTTCCCACCACTTTCTCATAGACATACATATGAGGCAGTATATAAACACACACTGAAAAAATTAAAAGTTAAAAATTTAAATGAGGGCTTCCCCGGTGGCGCAGTGGTTGAGAGTCTGCCTGCCGATGCAGGGGACACGGGTTCGTGCCCCGGTCCGGGAAGATCCCACATGCCGTGGAGCGGCTGGGCCCGTGAGCCATGGCCGCTGAGCCTGCGCGTCCAGAGCCTGTGCTCCGCAACGGGAGAGGCCACAACAGTGAGAGGCCCGCGTACCACAAAAAAAAAAAAAAAAAAAAAAAAAAAAAAAAAAAAATTTAAATGACTGGCACACAGATTTAATTATAAAAAAGAAAAAAATACAGAAATACAGTTTTCTCTGGAACCCACATATAATCGATACCCTGTACCCATAGTTGATTTGAAAGCTACATTTACTTAAGTCGTTTATCTGCATAAGATAAAGCATTTCTCATGTGCTTATAATTTTCTTTGGGTATGAATATGAACTTCTTCAAATGGACGTGATTACACTTATGACCAATTGGCTTGGTGATGGTAAGTGATGTTTTATTCCTGTTTTTCCCTCCATGCTTGGAAACTAGAACTTTGTTTCCACGTATTTGTTTCTTCATTATCACTCCACCTCTATGATGAAATTATTTGGAATCTTAGCAGATATAGTCTTTTCCATAAATGTAAGCTTCCAGATGTTTTTTATAAGTACGCTATAGTAACCCTCCTCCCTTCAAAAAATTTTATTGATGGTTTCTGTAACTGTGACCATATCTTAGAGACAGTAAGCAGAAAGGTTAATCTCAGATTAAGTCAATTCCTCAGTAGCTTAGCTCTAAGGACTTGTAACTTCTCTAGCAAATAATGCTGTGTATACTAAACTGGTGATGACTACTCTGCCATATTGGTTAATGCTGTAGATGATAAATTGCTTTCCAGTAACTTTCAATCCACAAAACAGGTAAAGACAGCACTGAGTGAAAGAATCTCTTTCCTTAAAATTCTATAATAGGTATAACAAATTCACCTAGAGGTTTTTTTTTCCCTGCCAAGATTCACAACCTGGATGCAAATTATTGCCACTGTGACTCACTGCTACTGATGAAGTGTGTTAAACCCCTCAGGTATGCCGGGGAAGAAAAAAAGTGAAAAACTATTATCTTGTTTCATATACCCAGGTAATATCATTAGGAAAAAAAAATTTTTTAATTCTGTCAGCTTTCAAGAAAGAACTAGGAATAGGAACCCCCAGAGCATTTATTATCTCCACAGCAGAGACAGAATGCTAGACACACGGAGCACTCATGCCTCTTAGAACTGTATACTCTGAGCCAAAAAACAATAACATCATTCCAAACATTTTCCTGTTTTGTTGTTTCTGCAACTTACTTTCTTCTGGACTAGGAAAAGGAAAACTTTTCCCCTTTGTTTTTTCTCAAGCTTAGTGTTTTCTGGACTGGGAAAAGAAACAAACTTGACTGTGATCAAATCTGTCATAATGTTTCCATCACTCTTCCAGCCCTGCTGTAATCATTTATTCCCCTCACTTTCAAGAAAACAGATGTCATTTTTCTAATTCTACAAGAGAAAGGACATGTGTGTTGCGTGCATGGACACACACACACACTTTAAGGCAAATCCTACCACTTAATGTTACTTTCTTGACTCTCGATAACACTATTTCCCTGAAAAAGCCCCCTGTCGTTAGCCCACTCTTCCTTTTGCCTTGTCCATATGTTTCAAAAAATTAAAAATATCCTTAAGAAAAAAAAGAAATAAAATGTTTTTAGAAAAGACTACTTTTTCAATGTCCCAGAGAAGACACTGTGCCTAGTTAATAAACAATCTAGTTTTAACATTTTAAGAAAATGTTTCTGATGCTTTTTGCCTCTCCTTCCTTTGTTTTCCAGCCTGAAAAGACAGAAAATAATTAACATATGTGACTACATTGGGGAGTATAAGTATGAATACACACACACATACACACATGGAGAAAGTAAATGCAGAAAACTGAGCATACTTTCTCTTTGGCTTTCCCAGATACTCTAAAAATAATCTCTTACAATACAAAGACGTCCATTGTCTTTTTTGGTTAAAGTTAACTAAAAAAAAAATCACATTTAGAAAATCAACCTCAAGGCTTCCCAGGTGGCGCAGTGGTTAAGAATCCGCCTGACAATGCAGGGGACACAGGTTCGAGCCCTGGTCTGGGAGAATCCCACATGCCACGGAGCAACTAAGCCTGTGCGCCACAACTACTGAGCCTGTGCTTTAGAGCCCACGAGCCACAACTGCTGAGCCCGCGTGCCACAACTGCTGAAGCCCACACACCTAGAGCCTGTGCTCCACAACAAGAGAAGCCACCGCAATGGGAAGCCCACATGCTGCAACGAAGAGTAGCCCCTGCTCGCCACAACTAGAGAAAGCCCATGTGCAGCAACAAAGACCCAACACAGCCACAAATAAATAAATTTATTTTAAAAAGAAAGAAAGAAAATCAACCTCATCTCTACTATCTTTTAAAGCCAGGAAAACCCGAATATACAAGTAACCCAGATAAAAATTGATTTGCAAGTGGTATTGTTCTTACAATAACCACAGTACTTCCCTAAGTTAAGAATTCTGAGGTAATTCTTTTCAAATGGTCACTTGATATATACGTACATCCTGTTTTAGCTCAGAGTAGCTCAGGGAAAATAATACCTCCGAATGTACTTCTTTTGAAAAAAAACCTCAGATAACTCATCAATATATTACGAACATGAGCATTTGAAGTAACCTAAGACAGAAGGAAATTAAATGATGACAATTAGTATATGAAAGAGTCATAGGGAAGGAAGACCAGGAACAGATTTTCTGATCTTGTATTTGTTCATTCACTGACTGAAATTCATCAAATTTTACTCAGAAATATTCTGTGTGTTCTGATATATTCACTATAATATAAGCTTTATGAGGGCAGTTTTTGTTTATTAGGTGTATTCCCAGCATCTAAAAATGAGTGGCACAAGGTAGTTATCTAACAAATATTTGTTGAATAAACATCCCTATGTTCTAGGTAGGTGGGAATTTACACTAGAGGACTCTTCAGGTCTTGTCCAGACACAAGAGTCAATGATTTTATTATCACTGACCAAATTAGTTTTCAGATTTTCTATGAAAAGAGCAAAAACTGAGCATGAGTTTTGGTAAACAGCGGAGATGGGGGAGAGAAGGAGGAAGGAGGGGAGTGAGGAAAGGAGGAAAGGTAAGGATAGTGTAAGTATTTTGTATACATTTCTCTGCAGGAAATCTAAATTATGACACCGGTGTCTTATGTAAAAAGAAAAAGCTTATAGTATTAGGAAGTGTATAGTATTAGGCACCTTGCTGAGAGATCACTATACGACTACATCATTATGAGTAAGAAAATGTTACCCACCTTCCTTATCCCCAGACTTACTATCTGTGAGGACATGTCCTTAATACTGAGCTGTATATAGGGTTAGGTTTACTTCTCTGAACAGCCTCTTCTCTGAATCCCTTTCTTAAATTCTATCAGAAAAGGTCTTCAAAATTCTCATTCTGTCCTTCGAGGATTAGAACTGTGACCTAACCAATCTTTTACTCAGGTTCTTTTCTACAGAAGACTTATGGATGCTGTTTAGGCTGGTAAATAACTTAAGTAGGTTATTTACATCTTACAGGAAAATTTCAAAGCTGGACACAATCTAAGTAGCCTTCCATTTTATACAGGAACCAAACTTAACTGGTTCCGTGCAAAAAAAAAAAAAAAAAAAGTTTTAAATAATACAATTTTTGTGCTTGGTAATGATACATAGTAAGCTGTTAACATGCAACAATAACATAAAATCTGATGAATACTCAGCAACTCACGAAATTTAGCATCAATTATGTTATAAGTGCTGCTCAGAATTTCAGAAATTATTTTCTTTCTAGGTCTATTTTTCCTAGGCTGTAACTCATAGTGTGAGGCTATCGTATTTCTCTTTTCTATAATTAAGAAATACATCAATGAATTTTAAAAGTGAATGTACTAATAGTGTATAATCCAGCATTATCTCTCTCCACAGGAAGATACTGGCCTTTAGCTATCACTTCACTGAGCAATATAACATGACTCAGTGTGCTCATTCATTTTTTTCTGTTTATGCACTGCTATATCCCTAACACTCAAAATACTGCCTATCAGTTAAATGAATGAATGAACAAACATTTACTATGTATCCATTATGCGCCAGGAACTGTGCTAGCCTCAGGAATGCAACAATAAACAGGACTCTGCTTTTGTGGAAACTGCAGTGTAGAAGAGACAATAAACAAAATTTATGCAATTATTTAATCACAACTATGATAAAAGCTATAAAGGAAAATTATATATGAAAATAGGACCTAACATTGCCTAAGATGTAAAAAAAGGCTTTTCTGCGGAACAGACATTTAAGCTAGCACCTAAAAAAATAGGATATGGCAAAGGGAAGACCAAAGAAGAAAACTATGCCACACGGATGAAAAAACACGTGCAAAGATCCTGAGGAAACTAGGTGAATACTGTCTTCCAAGAACGTAAAACAGATCAGTGGGAATAGTTCAAGATGAGGCTGGAATGGAAGGCAGAGCTCAGACTATGCAGGGCCTTATAAACTATGTGAAGGATTTTGGACTTCACACCAAGAGCAATGGGAACGAAGGAGTGACAATCATATTTGCGTTTTAAAAATACCACTCTGGCTGCTGGGTACAGAATCTATTAGAGGGAAACAAGAGGGAGACCGATTATGGGGAAAGTACAATACTACAGGTGGAAGATGACTAGGTAAGTTACAGTAGAGATGGAGAAGTGGGTGCATTCAAGATCTACTTATGATGTACATTTCTGAATAGGGTGATTGATTGACTATGGAAGATGAGAGAGGAGTTCCAAGTTGATTTCTAGGCTTCTGGGATGACCAACCAGGTGGATGATAGTTCATTTTACTTAGATGGGGAGCAATGGAGGCCAGATTTGTGGTAGGAATGGGAAATCAAAAACTGTGTTTGGGATAATGTTCAGGAAAAGATGTCCACATTAGTCAAATGATAGTGAAGCTCGTTAGCAAGATTTGTAGAGAAACATAAATTTGGCAGCCTTTAGCACGTAGACAGCATTTGCAGCCATGGGGATAGATAAGATTGCCCTGAGAGATAATGTAGAAGGAGAAGAGAGGATGGTCTAGGACTGAGTACTAAAGAATTCCCAATTTTTAAACTGCATGAAGATGAGCCAACAGAGAACAAAGGAAAGGATAGTCTAGAAAGGTAGTAAGACAATACACAAAGCTTGAAAGCTAAGGGAAGAAATGGTTTCAAGGAGGAAGAGCTCTATTGTTAAGAAAACTGAGTAATAAAGAAAAAATAGCTGAAAAGCACTTAAAGCTTCAGGATGAGGTTCAGTGGCATGGCAAGGATGGAAGAATGAAGAAAACAGGCTAAGAACAGAGCAGTTAGAAATTACCTACGAAGAGGAGACCAAATAAACCAGAATCTAGAATAGGGTGGGAGGTCTAGGAATTTCTTAAAAGAAGGAAGTAGGCCACAGAGAGGCCAGAAGTGTAGGTGACCTAACATACTATGCTGAGAAACTAATGCTCCTACTCATTAATTACACTTAAGTTCTTAATAATTACTCAGGAATTTGTTGGGATTGTTTTCTACCGGTTACAATACTTGTTAAGCAAGCAGAAATGAAGGTTTTAGCTGGGAATGAATAGCCTGGTGAGAGAAGGAAAGTGAAGAAAGAATAAAATTTCCTGTGATAATGAGAACAGAGCTTCTGGGAATCTTCACAGGCCACATGTAGACTCATTCATAGTAGTATGGCCCAGGGGGATCCCAGGTGATCTGGGAAGACAGATCCACACCAGGAGCATGCCACATTGTCCTTGCTTTATACAATGTTTCCATAGGTTCCTTCATCAATACAGACACTTGACCTCCACAATGATGTCTGTTGGGTTCTTTACACTGAACTTATCACCAACCTATTTTGAGATAGTCATTCATGCACCAAGGAGCTTTGAAGGATGATAGGAAGACTCCAGTAGAGGACAGGCTCAAGGAATGAGAGAAGAGGCATATTAAAAGGAATGAGATTCCTGAAAAAGCAGAGTATTGGATTCAGAATTCACAAGAAAGAACTGACTTGCTAACATAACAGAGGATGGATACAAGTAAGAATAAGTTTGTGGATATGACAATGGGATGGTGAAGGAATGCCTGACATTGTTTTTTTGTGTGAAGCATGAAATAATATATTCTATTACTAAAGTAAAGACAGGAGTAGATGGGTTGAAGATTAGAAGAGAGTGGAAGGAAGTACAAACTTTTTCACAGTAAGTCAGCTGATAAAAAAAATGAACTAAGATTGCTAGTTTGGCAGAGTCAGTGATCACGAATTCACAGTGCTGCCAATCTGCCTGGTTTCGTGTGTTTCAGATCAGAGATTTAAACCTTTCCTAATTCCTTTGGCTGTATTTAATTATTTCTTTAGTTGAGCCTCTAAAGCATCCTGTCCATACCTCAAATCCTGCTTCTTATTGCAATCCTGCTTTATTTCCCTAAATTAAACCCCAGAGTAAAGAGCATCTTTGTGTTCCTGAAAGCACCTAGAACAGTTCTTTGCATGAAGTACTATATAGATATTTTTGTATTTATTAAATATATAAAAATGACTAATTTTAAAATTTGTTTTTAATTTAGTCCATACATTGTATAATCAAGAAAGATTAACGATCTAGAATTAAACTAAAAGACAACTCAGAGTCACAGTCAACCAAATTTCTGTTAAAATTAAGGACAAATCTATTTTATCCTCCTGCCTCAGAAACTAAAGAATGGTGACCTAGAAAACAAATTCCACATCAAGAAAACAAATTCCACATCATGAGAAAATGAAAACCATCATATTCTAAAAGACATATCTCATTCAGTGATTTATCCCAGCATGGAATCTGGTATCTTTTAGCCATTTGAGAATGCATACAGACCTTTCTTTCTAGACATCTACTGCTATTATCAGAGTCCTATGGTTTAATATAGTTATATAGTTGCTATAGTTATATGATTTAACTTAGTTATCGATTTTAATAAAATACTGTTATTTTATTTTTTTTTTTTTTAAACATCTTTATTGGGGTATAATTGCTTTACAATGGTGTGTTAGTTTCTGATTCACAACAAAGTGAATCAGCTATACATATACATATGTTCCCATATGTCTTCCCTCTTGCGTCTCCCTCCCTCCCACTCTCCCCTTCCCACCCTTCCAGGCTGTCACAAAGCACCGAGCTAATATCCCTGTGCCTTGCGGCTGCTTCCCCCCAGCTATCTACCTTACTACGTTTGTTAGTGTGTATATGTCCATGACTCTCTCTCGCCCTGTCAAAACTCACCCTTCCCCCTCCCCATATCCTTAAGTCCGTTCTCCAGTAGGTCTGCGTCTTTATTCCTATCTTACCCCTAGGTTCTTCATGACATTTTTTTCCCTTAAATTCCATATATATGTGTTAGCATACGGTATTTGTCTTTTTCTTTCTGACTTACTTCACTCTGTATGACAGATTCTAGGTCTATCCATCTCATTACAAATAGCTCAATTTCATTTCTTTTTAAGGCTGAGTAATATTCCATTGTGTATATGTGCCACATCTTCTTTATCCATTCATCCGATGATGGGCGCTTAGGTTGTTTCCATGTCCTGGCTATTGTAAATAGAGCTGCAATGAACATTTTGGTACATGACTCTCTTTGAATTTTGGTTTTCTCAGGGTATATGCCAAGTAGTGGGATTGCTGGGTCATATGGTAATTCTATTTGTAGTTTTTTAAGGAACCTCCATACTGTTCTCCACAGTGGCTGAACCAATTCACATTCCCACCAGCAGTGCAAGAGTGTCCCCTTTTCTCCACACCCTCTCCAGCATTTATTGTTTCTTGATTTTTTGATGATGGCCATTCTGACTGGTGTGAGATGATATCTCATTGTAGTTTTGATTTGCATTTCTCTAATGATTAATGATGTTGAGCATTCTTTCATGTGTTTGTTGGCATTCTGTATATCTTCTTTGGAGAAATGTCTATTTAGGTCTTCTGCCCATTTTTGGATGGGGTTGTTTGTATTTTTGTTATTGAGCTGCATGAGCTGCTTGTAAATTTTGGAGATTAATCCTTTGTCAGTTGCTTCATTTGCAAATGTTTTCTCCCATTCTGAGGGTTGTCTTTTGGTCTTGGTTATGGTTTCCTTTGCTGTGCAAAAGCTTTGAAGTTTCATTAGGTCCCATTTGTTTATTTTTGTTTTTATTTCCATTACTCTAGGAGGTGGGTCAGAAAGGATCTTGCTGTGATTTATGTCATAGAGTGTTCTTCCTATGTTTTCTTCTAAGAGTTTGATAGTTTCTGGCCTTACATTTAGGTCTTTAATCCATTTTGAGCTTATTTTTGTGTATGGTGTTAGGGAGTGATCTAATCTCATACTTTTACATGTACCTGTCCAGTTTTCCCAGCACCATTTATTGAAGAGGCTGTCCTTTCTCCACTGTACATTCCTGCCTCCTTTATCAAAGATAAGGTGTCCATATGTGCGTGGGTTTATCTCTGGGCTTTCTATCCTGTTCCACTGATCTATCTTTCTGTTTTTGTGCCAGTACCATACTGTCTTGATTACTGTTGCTTTGTAATATAGTCTGAAGTCAGGGAGCCTTATTCCTCCAGCTCCTTTTTTCGTTCTAAAGATTGCTTTGGCTATTCGGGGTCTTTTGTGTTTCCATACAAATTGCAAAATTTTTTGTTCTAGTTCTGTGAAAAATGCCAGTGGTAGTTTGATAGGGATTGCATTGAATCTGTAGATTGCTTTGGGTAGTAGAGTCATTTTCACAATGTTGATTCTTCCCATCCAAGAACATGGTATATCTCTCCATCTATTTGTATCATCTTTAATTTCTTTCATCAGTGTCTTATAATTATCTGCATACAGGTCTTTCGTATCCTTAGGTAGGTTTATTCCTAGATATTTTATTCTTTTTGTTGCAATGGTAAATGGGAGTGTTTTCTTGATTTCACTTTCAGATTTTTCATCATTAGTATATAGGAATGCCAGAGATTTCTGTGCATTAATTTTGTATCCTGCTACTTTACCAAATTCATTGATTAGCTCTAGTAGTTTTCTGGTAGCATCTTTAGGATTCTCTATGTATAGTATCATGTCATCTGCAAACAGTGACAGCTTTACTTCTTCTTTTCCAATTTGGATTCCTTTTATTTCCTTTTCTTCTCTGATTGCTGTGGCTAAAACTTCCAAAACTATGTTGAATAAGAGTGGTGAGAGTGGGCAACCTTGTCTTGTTCCTGATTTTAGTGGAAATGCTTTCAGTTTTTCACCATTGAGGATGATGTTTGCTGTGGGCTTGTCATATATGGCTTTTATTATGTTTAGGAAAGTTCCCTCTATGCCTACTTTCTGGAGGGTTTTTATCATAAATGGGTGTTGAATTTTGTCGAAAGCTTTCTCTGCATCTATTGAGATGATCATATGGTTTTTCTCCTTCAATTTGTTAATATAGTTTATCACATTGATAGATTTGCGTATATTGAAGAATCCTTGCATTCCTGGAATAAACCCCACTTGATCATGGTGTATGACCCTTTTAATGTGCTGTTGGATTCTGTTTGCTAGTATTTTGTTGAGGATTTTTGCATCTATGTTCATCAGTGATATTGGCCTGTAGTTTTCTTTCTTTGTGACATCCTTGTCTGGTTTTGGTATCAAGGTGATGGTGGCTTCGTAGAAGGAATTTGGGAGTGTTCCTCCCTCTGCTATATTTTGGAAGAGTTTGAGAAGGATAGGTGTTAGCTCTTCTCTAAACGTTTGATAGAATTCACCTGTGAAGCCATCTGGTCCTGGGCTTTTGTTTGTTGGAAGGTTTTTAATCACAGTTTCAATTTCAGTGCTTGTGATTGGTCTGTTAATATTTTCTATTTCTTCCTGATTCAGTCTTGGCAGGTTGTGCATTTCTAAAAATTTGTCCATTTCTTCCAGATTGTCCATTTTATTGGCATAGAGTTGCTTGTAGTAATCTCTCATGATTTTTTTTATTTCTGCAGTGTCAGTTGTTACTTCTCCTTTTTCATTTCTAATTCTATTGATTTGAGTCTTCTCCCTTTTTTTCTTGATGAGTCTGGCTAGTGGTTTATCTATTTTGTTTATCTTCTCAAAGAACCAGCTTTTAGTTTTATTGATCTTTGCTATTGTTTCCTTCATTTCTTTTTCATTTATTTCTGATCTGATTTTTATGATTTCTTTCCTTCTGCTAGCTTTGGGGTTTTTTTGTTCTTCTTTCTCTAATTGCTTGAGGTGCAAGGTTAGGTTGTTTATTCGAGATGTTTCCTGCTTCTTAAGGTGGGCTTGTATTGCTATAAACTTCCCCCTTAGAACTGCTTTTGCTGCATCCCATAGGTTTTGGGTCGTTGTGTCTCCATTGTCATTTGTTTCTAGGTATTTTTTTATTTCCTCTTTGATTTCTTCAGTGATCACTTCATTATTAAGTAGTGTATTGTTTAGCCTCCATGTGTTTGTATTTTTTACAGATCTTTTCCTGTAATTGATATCTAGTCTCATGGCGTTGTGGTCGGAAAAGATACTTGATACAATTTCAGTTTTCTTAAATTTACCAAGGCTTGATTTGTGACCCAAGATATGATCTATCCTGGAGAATGTTCCATGAGCACTTGAGAAAAATGTGTATTCTGTTGTTTTTGGATGGAGTGTCCTATAAATATCAATTAAGTCCATCTTGTTTAATGTATCATTTAAAGCTTGTGTTTCCTTATTTATTTTCATTTTGGATGATCTGTCCATGGGTGAAAGTGGGGTGTTAAAGTCCCCTACTATGAATGTGTTACTGTTGATCTCCCCTTTTATGGTTGTTAGTATTTGCCTTATGTATTGAGGTGCTCCTATGTTGGGTGCATAAATATTTACAATTGTTATATCTTCTTCTTGGATCGATCCCTTGATCATTATGTAGTGTCCTTCTTTGTCCCTTTTAATAGTCCTTATTTTAAAGTCTATTTTGTCTGATATGAGAATTGCTACTCCAGCTTTCTTTTGGTTTCCATTTGCATGGAATATCTTTTTCCATCCCCTTACTTTCAGTCTGTATGTGTCTCTAGTTCTGAAGTGGGTCTCTTGTAGACAGCATATATAAGGGTCTTGTTTTTGTATCCATTCAGCCAATCTGTGTCTTTTGGTGGGAGCATTTAGTCCATTTACATTTAAGGTAATTATCGATATGTATGTTCCTATTTCCATTTTATATATTGTTTTGGGTTCGCTACTATAGGTCATTTCCTTCTCTTGTGTTTCGTGTCTAGAGAAGTTCCTTTAGCTTTTGTTGTAAAGCTGGTTTGGTGGTGCTGAACTCTCTCAGCTTTTGCTTGTCTGTAAAGGTTTTAATTTCTCCATCAAATGTGAATGAGATCCTTGCTGGGTAGAGTAGTCTTGGTTTCAGGCTATTCTCCTTCATCACTTTCAGTATGTCCTGCCACTCCCTTCTGGCTTGTAGGGTTTCTGCTGAGAGGTCCGCTGTTAACCTTATGGGGATTCCCTTGTGTGTTATTTGTTGTTTTTCCCTTGCTGCTTTTAATATGCTTTCTTTGTATTTAATTTTTGACAGTTTGATTAATATGTGTCTTGGCGTGTTTCTCCTTGTATTTATCCTGTATGGGACCCTCTGTGCTTCCTGGACTTGATTAACTATTTCCTTTCCCATATTAGGGAAGTTTTCAACTATAATCTCTTCAAATATTTTCTCAGTCCCTTTCTTTCTTTCTTCTTCTTCTGGAACCCCTATAATTCGAATGTTGGTGCGTTTCATGTTGTCCCAGAGGTCTCTGAGACTGTCCTCAGTTCTTTTCATTCTTTTTTCTTTATTCTGCTCTGCAGTAGTTATTTCCACTACTTTATCTTCCAGGTCACTTATCCGTTCTTCTGCCTCAGTTATTCTGCTATTGATCCTATCTAGAGTGATTTTAATTTCATTTATTGCATTGTTCATCGTTGCTTGTTTCATCTTTAGTTCTTGTAGGTCCTTGTTAACTGTTTCTTGCATTTTGTCCATTCTACTTCCAAGATTTCGGATCATCCTTACTATCATTATTCTGAATTCTTTTTCAGGTAGATTGCCTATTTCCTCTTCATTTGTTAGGTCTGGTGGGTTTTTATCTTGCTCCTTCATCTGCTGTGTGTTTTTCTGTCTTCTCATTTTGCTTATCTTATTGTGTTTGGGGTCTCCTTTTTGCAGGCTGCACTTTCGTAGTTCCCGTTGTTTTTGATGTCTGTCTCCAGTGGCTAAGGTTGTTTCAGTGGGTTGTGTAGGCTTCCTGGTGGAGGGGACTAGTGCCTGTGTTGTGCTGGATGAGGCTGGATCTTGTCTCTCTAGTGGGCAGGTTCACGTCTGGTGGTGTGTTTTGGGGTGTCTGTGGCCTTATTATGATTTTAGGCAGCCTCTCTGCTAATGGGTGGGGTTGTGTTCCTGTTTTGCTAGTTGTTTGGCATAGGTTGTCCAGCACTGTGGCTTGCTGGTCGTTGAGTGAAGCTGGGTGCTGGTGTTAAGATGGAGGTCTCTGGGAGATTTCCGCTGTTTAATATTATGTGGAGCTGGGAGGTCTCTTGTTGACCAGTGACCTGAAGTTGGCTCTCCTACCTCAGAGGCAGAGCCCTGACTCCTGGCTGGAGCACCAAGAGCCTTTCATCCACACGGCTCAGAATAAAAGGGAGAAAAAGTAGAGAGAATTAGTAGAAGTATGAGGAAAGAAAGAAGGAAAGGAGGAAAGGAAGGAAGGAAGAAAGAAGCAAAGAAGGAAAGAAAGGGAGGGAGGGAGGGAGGGAGGGAGGAAGGAAGGAGGGAAAGAAGGAAAAAAAGACAGAAAGAAAGATGATACAGTAAAAATAAAATAAAGTATAATATAGTTATTGAATTAAAAAATATTTAGAAAAAAAAAAAAGGGACGGATAGAACCTTAGGACAAATGTTGGAAGCAAAGCTATACAGAGAAAATCTTACACAGAAGCATACACATACACCTTCACAAAAAGAGGTAAAGGGGGAAAAATCATAAATCCTGCTCCCTGAGACCACCTCCTCAATTTGGGGTGATTCGTTGTCTAAAGGAGGGAGGGAAGGAAGGAAAGAAAGAAAGAACGAAGGTAAAGTATAATAAAGTTATTACAATTAAACTTAATTATTAAGAAAAAGAATTTTTAAAAAAAAGTCATGGACGGATAGAGCCCTAGGACAAATGGTGGAAGCTAGAGTATACAGACTAGATGTCACACAGGAGCATACACGTACACCTTCACAAAAAGAGGAAAAGGGAAAAAAATCATAGATTTCGCTCCTAAATTCCACCTCTTCAATTTGGGATCATTCCTTGTCTATTCAGGTATTCCACAGATGCAGGGTATATCAAGTTGATTGTGGAGCTTTAATCCGCTGCTTCTGTGGCTGCTGGGAGAGATTTCCCTTTCTCTTCTTTGTTTTCACAGCTCACAGGAGCTCAGCTTTGGATTTGGCCCTGCCTCTGCGTGTAGGTCGCTGGAGGGCGTCTGTTTTTTCGCTCAGCCAGGACGGGGTTAAAGGAGCCGCTGATTCGGGGCCTCCGGCTCACTCAGGCCGGGGGTTGGGGGATGGGGGTAGGAGGGGCACTACGTGCGGGGCGGGCCTGCAGCTGCAGAGGCAGCGTGACGTTGCGGCAGAGGCCGGCGTGACGTTGCACCAGCCTGAGACCCGCCGTGCGTACTCCCGGGGAAGTTGTCCCTGGATCCCGGGAACCTGGCAGTGGCGGGCTGCACAGGCTCCGCGGAAGAGGGGTGTGGAGAGTGACCTGTGCTCGCACACAGGCCCCTTGGTGGCGGCAGCAGCAGCCTTAGCGTCTCCCGCCCGTCTCTGGGGTCCGCGGTTTTAGCCGCGGCTCGCGCCCGTCTCTGGGGTTTGCGCTTTCAGCCGCGGCTTGCGCCCGTCTCGGGGGCTCGCGCCCTCAGCCGCGGCTCGCGCCCGTCTCTGGGGTTTGCGCTTTCAGCCGCGGCTCGCGCCCGTCTCGGGGGCTCGCGCCCTCAGCCGCGGCTCGCGCCCGTCTCTGGAGTTCCTTTAAGCAGCGCTCTTAAACCCCTCTCCTCGCGCACCAGGAGACAAAGAGGGAAGAAAAAGTCTCTTGCCTCTTCGGCCGGTGCAGGCTTTTCCCCGAACTCCCTCCCGGCTAGTCGTGGTGCACTAACCCCTTCAGGCTATGTTCAAGCCGCCAACCCCAGTCCTCTCCCTGAGCTCCGTCCAAAACCAAAACCCGAGCCTCAGCTCGCAGCCCCGCCCGCCCCGGTGGGTGAGCAGCAAGCCTCTCGGGTTGGTGAGTGCTGGTCGGCACCGATCGTCTGTGCAGGAATCTCCCCGCTTTGCCCTCCGCACCCGTCGCTGTGCACTACTCCGCGGTCCCGAAACAACCCCCTCTGCCTCCCGCAGTCTCCGCCCGCGGAGGGGCTTCCTAGTGTGTGGAAACTTTTCCTCCTTCACAGCTCCCTCCCACTGGTGCAGGTGCCGTCCTTATTCTTTTGTCTCTGTTTTTTCTTTTGCCCTACCCAGTTACGTGGGGAGTTTCTTGCCTTTTGGGAGGTCTGAGGTCTTCTGCCAGCCTTCAGTAGGAGTTCTGTAGGAGTTGTTCCACGTGTGGATGTATTTCTGGTGTATCCGTGGGGAGGAAGGCGATCTCCGCGTCTTACTCTTCCGCCATCTTCAAGGTCCCCCCAATACTGTTATTTTAGAAATCAGACTTTTTATGCATGAAAAGGTTTAAAAATCTGTAACTACTAAGTTAAAAATTTTTTCCACGAGGAAATTACTGAAAATGTAGGCAGCATTCATCTTCAAATAATTCATCACCCATAAAATATAATCTAATTTTATAGAGCTACATTAATTCTTGTAAACAAATAAACAGAAACTCAATAAAATAGAGTTGGAAGACCAGAAGGGGGAGCTCTCATGCCCTGCAATGCTAGCAGAGCCCAACAAGAAGGAAGACTCCTCTTCTTTCCTGGCAAGGACTCAGCCAATGAAAAGCCATGGACTCTTTGTTTATGGTAGCCCTCCCAACTTCCTTTTCCTCTCTGTAAAAGTGTTCTCCTTTGCTGGCAGGCGGGGACTTGCACGTGACTCACCATGTAGCCAACCCCAAGTTGCAATCTTCTGCTGATCCCAAATAAATCCACCTTTCCTAGAGAAATATCTGGCAGTTTTGAATAAAAAATGTTGTCATATCAGTAAACAAAGGACACTGCCATCAAGCTGCCTGAGACACTGAGCCCTTAGGGAACTCAGGACAGAGACAAACGGGCTGCACCCTCAACGGTGCACCCAGAGAGAACTCAGGATGGGAAAGCACAGGATACTGGCCCCAGAGAGTTGAGGTGCACATCAGAGGAATGAATTCAATAAGCCTTGCGTCTTTCCACACACAGAAAAGTACTAAACTCCTTGAGATGCCTGGTTTTCTTTGGTTAACTGTAGACTTTTGATGTCCTGACTACCTGGTCCTCGCTGCAACAACCCCTATATACCCTAGCTCCTCCCTTATCTCTTCAGGGCAGTCCCTCAGAACTATCTGAGAGGCTGTCGTCTGGGCTTGAAATCCTCAGAAAACCACTGAATAAAACATAATTCTCAACTTTTATGTTGTGTATTTTTTTTCAGTCAACACAGTCTATTTATTTCAGGTCAACACTCTTTAATACCTTTTTAAGTCTTAAATCCGTATTTCAAAATGGACAGGTACTTCATATATATCCACTTTTCATAACTCTCTTCTCAGTGTTTCAGCGAGAACTTCAAGCATTTGAAATTTATCGTTGAACAAGAATTACAACTAACATACCAGAAGAACACTAGGAGGTATCTGCCACAGTTAATTTTATGTGTCAGCTTGATTGGTCAGGGTGCCCAGATTAAACATTATTTCTGGGTGTGTCTGTGAGGGTATTTCCGGATGAGATTAGCACTTGCATCAATGTGGTGGGCATCTTCTAATCTGTTGAGGGCCTGAAAAGAACAAAAGGCAGAGGAAAGAGGATTTGCCCTTTTTTTTTTTCTTTCTTGACTCACTGCTTGAGCTGGGACTTCTCATCTCATCTTCTCCTGACCTCAGACTGGGATTTATACTATTGGTTCCTCTGGTTCTCAAGCCTGTGGACTTGGACTGAATTATACCACTGGCTTTCCTGGGTCTCCAGCTTGCATGGCAGATTGTGGGATTCCTCAGCTTCCGTAAACATAAGCCAATTCCTCATAATTAAAAGAAAACTTATATCTCCCTCCCTAGCTATCTATCTTCTATTGGTGCCATTTCTCTGGAAACCCTAATACAGTTGACCCTTGAACAACACAGGTTTGAACTGCACAGGTCCACTTACATGCAGATTTTTTTCAGTGAGTACATTCTCCAGTACCACATAATGCAAGGTTAGTTGAATCTGTGAATTCAGAACCACAGGGGGCCAAATATAAAGTTATATTCAAGTTTCAACGGCGTTGGGGGTGGTACCCCTAAGCCCCGTGTTTTTCAAGGGTCATCTGTGAACATTCTCACAACTACTGTAGATACAGACGTTTTATCTGGAACTTCCTTCAATACACCCTAAAACAAACAACAAAAGTAAACATACAGCTTTGAAATATCCATTACTGCCATAACACAAAGAGTTGAAATTTATTGCAAATTTCTGAAATCCTTCATAAAAAAACAATTATTTGATTAAACAGTGGAAATTTTTGTTGGGAAATATAGTTTCTGTACGTTAGTATCAGAGAAATTCACATAACTGTATTCAAACAGAAGATCAGTTTAGGTTATTTTCAGACCACAATTATGTAACTTACTTCAAAATCCCACTGGTTCCCTCTGAACAGTCTGATAAGAGCTTATCTGATATACTTCAGTGGTAAGTTCTCTAGTTCTGCTAAAAAATCATACAAAACCAAACAAAAGCCAAACAGAGATGTTATGTTTTGATATGGACTGTAGTTATTTAATTGTATTAATCTGAAGACTTATAAATAAATACACTGTTAGGGATTAGCACTGTGCAAACTATCAGCTATCAGTGTGAGCTCTCCATGGCTTTCTCTGGTTACCAAGTATCATTTTGGTTCTCTCTCATTGTTATAAGTGGGTAAAGGTCAAGAAATGCCAACTAAGTACAAAGAGAAGTGATTTTTTTGCATAGTATCTCATTTTTTATTACCAGTTTCTAATGTTTTTCTCATAACATGAGTAGCTATTAAGGAAACAATATCACCTGTATTCAGTACCTCTTCATCTGAAAAAGGCTTAAGTAAACACTAATTAAAATATCTGGGATCTTAGTTGTCAACACTTCTCTAACTGAAGTTGTTTAAATAAAAAGGTTTTCTTTTAATTTTTTTATTTACCTAGGATTCTAAGGCATACAAGAAACCAAGAAGTCATACCTTTCCTTCAAATTATACATTACACACATATTGTAAAAATATTGAAAATTAAATAATTAGAAATTGCATTAAATACATGACTACTTACAATAAATTTAGGAACTGAAAGGATTACTAGAACACAAAAAAACTGCTCAAATAAAATTCTAGCTTTTTTTAAACAATTAAGTCTGTTACTTATCTAAAAGCCAGTAAGTACACTTCCTTCTTTGGTAGCTATTAAAATGGTTGTGTTTGCAGAGGATTTGTAGGGCAGTGAAACTACTCTGTGATATGAGTGGTAGATACAGGTCATTTATGTATTTGTCAAAACTCACAGAATGTACAACATAAAAAGTGAACCCTAATACAAACTATGGACTTTGGGTGATGATGCGTCAATGAAGGTTCAGTGACTTTAACAAATGTACTACTATGGTGGAAGGTGTTGATAGTGGGGGAGACTATAAATGCGGGGGTAAAGGGTATATGGGAACTCTCTGTACCTTCCTCTCAATTTTGCTGTGAACCTAAAACTGCTCTAAAAAACAAAGTCTATTTTTTAAAAATCTTTTAAAATAGTTGCCGTTTGTCTCAAAGATTCAAAATACCACCACAAAAGGTGATTTTTCTCTTTAAAGTCCATTTGAGTACTCACTAATATGCCATTTTTCACAAATCTAAAAAAAATAATTATTTCAAAATGCAGTGTCAGAGAGTACCTGTCAACATCCCCAGTACACCATAAACTCTAGGCACCAGAAGCAAAGGGCATGTAAAGTATGTACATTTTGTAGCTTGAGGAGGTGGTACCTAGGAAAAGGGGAATTAGTGTTTATTTGGGAAAATCTTAATGAGATACACAGAACAAGAAACGAAAAAGGCATGCTTAAGTTACAGCAAAGTATACTTGTGGCCTGAAATATCACTATCTATCTCTTGGCACGTGTGGTACAAGGTAAGAGAGAAAAAAAAATGGAAGATGAAGCACTTAGTCTACCCATTAGCAAAAATAAAGTCACTACTTTCCAAGATCAGGGATGGTGTTATTGGTTTCTCCAAACAATTGTGCTTTTTGGTCATAGCTTGTCTGACCAACTAAACTGAAATTATCCCTACATACTGAGTTGTAATGAGTATCCGAGAGAAACTGCAACAGAAAATATTTATTTGCTACATAATGTTATCATGTATGGCCAGTTTTAAAATACAGGAACATATTCTAATGTTGTGGATTATAGAACAAGCAATTTATATTTAAAAAACTAAAAACAAGGAAGTGATTATCATAAAATATTAAATTTGCTATTTAAGCTCATTTAATTCTGCTAATTAGGATGGGCCATATGGATAACCTTATTTCAACTCCAATTAAAACAAAGAGGATGTGAAGGAGGAAACATAGCAAAATGTGTGTACACTGGGTTTCCAATTAAACTTCAACCTTCTGGTGTTTTCATTTATTCTTGCCAAAATGTAGTTTTCTATATCTGAAGTTTCTTAGAGATAAATAGCTTACTAAGTGGCAATGTGATGACTTAAGGGTAAGTAATGATAAACACAGGCCACAAACTTTCCCCAAATGAGAAGAGTTGAAGTGGTTCAATTCACTTTTGCTTTCTGAGGGAAAATATGTAGCGAGGGCTTAAACAGTGGAGTTAAGATCTAATCAATCTTGACTAGCGCTGAAATAGTGGTAAAGTCTAGTACTAACAGAGACTTGATATAGTGGATTTTGAATATCTATGTAAAGCTTTAAAAAGCCTATAAACATAATATAGCAGCAACTATCTATGATTGATATTCCCATTGACTTTATAATTTATTTAGTTGCCCTAGTAATACTACCCATTTATTTTATTGTCTATTTTGGCCAGTTTTAAAGCATTTCCTTTACTTTGGATATCTGGTAAAATTCATCCCATTTTTTACCAAGTTTGATTTTCTATTAGATCCATTATATACTATAATTATGGCCTCCATAAATAAATTGATAAATGTACTGATCTGTCTCTTCAAATTGGTAGCAAATTGAAATTGTAAGTCTTCTAAACGAATGTCAAGTTTGTCACCAAATTAATGTGCAGGGTCTTCAAGATGGATTTAATTTGTGCCACTTGATAACAACCTTTTCTGGATTTTTAACTGTCTCTTTCCACTGGTTCGCTGCTTCAATGTTATTACTGTCTTCACTTATCCAAATCTGTAAAGGAACAGTACACTCATTAAACTTAACACAATAATGGTAACTGAGTTCAAACCATTAATTACTCTTACTAATGAAAGACAGCTGGACGTTTGGTTTACATATTTTCAACTAAACATCTTTTCATTTTTCCAAAAGTTTGATTTCTTTCTTTGAAACTTGATGTTAAAACACTTAACCTATTTAGTCACTGAAGACTATTTTATATGACCCAATTCAATTTAAAAATTCAATGTGAGATATTGCAAAATCACTTCCTCCAAAACGGTTATTAGTATCCTTTCTTTCTCAATAAATCTAGGAGCTCAACTTAAAATTGATCCCAACCACTCAAAAACATTTTTGTAAAGATTAATTGAGACTAATCATGATTTAAACTGATTGGTAAGGAATGTGCATTTTAAGTATCTTTTACATTAAATAAAACTGTAATTTTAATTGAAATCTAATAGTCATTCTTCATACCAAACAATTTCATTGAACCTATCACTTATGTAACTTTAGATAACAGATGTGAATGAACTTGGGAAAACTGTAAAGCATTTTGCAAATATAAGATATCACATTGTATGTTATATATCACGGAGACAAGGTGAACAAGGAAACAAAACAATCTGAATCCTCAACTCAGCTACAGCACTAACAAATGCTGTTACTTTGGAGTTAACTTCTTTTTTTTTTAATTTTTTATTTATTTATTTATTTTTGGCTGTGTTGGCTCTTCGTTTCTCTGCGAGGGCTTTCCCTAATTGCGGCAAGTGGGGGCCACTCCTCATCGCAGTGCGCGGGCCTCTCACTATCGTGGCCTCTCCCATTGCGGAGCACAGGCTCCAGACGCGCAGGCTCAGTAATTGTGACTCACGGGGCTGGTTGCTCTGCGGCATGTGGGATCTTCCCAGACCAGGGCTCGAACCCGTGTCCTCTGCATTGGCAGGCGGATTCTTAACCACTGCGCCACCAGGGAAGCCCTGGAGTTAACTTCTTTGAGACTCAGTTTCTAACTCTTTTAAATAAAGAAATTGGAGCAGGGCACTTCAAAAAGGTTTGGTTTTCAAACTTTTTTCTCTAAATTTCTTGGTCTGAAGAACTTTTCCTTCAAATAAAATCTTACAAAACACCCCAACATATGAAACAGATAACATAAGAGTCGGTTGGCGGATAGAGGAGTGGGAGACCTTGATTTCACATATGCCTGCCCCACCATGGTGGCTCCTGAGGCTACCAGAGGAGCCAGAGGGAACAGATGGCCAACAGGAACCTTCCAGAATTATTATTCTTCACTAAAATCTCAACCAAGAAAGTGGAATCACCAAAAAAGTTATCCTGAAAATCATCTGTCAGGTACATCTATTCCATTCATACATGGTAGTTGAGGCTTGACAGTATGTGAAAACTTTAACTGAATTCATTTCATAGGCCTCACAACTTTGAAAAGTTTGCTAGTTATACTAGGTCTTGAGTTCAAACTCTTTTCCAAATAAGAATAGATGAAGAACAACAAAACTATAGTATTTCTGACAAATATTTTAGGTAAAATATATGAAGTGAGTATCAATCTTTGAAAATTCACATATAATTTGAAGATTACAGGTAGACTGCTAATAACATCTTGTCAAGTAGAAGCCTTTAGACCAGTAATACAGATTTTGGAATTTAAACGTGAGTCAAACAATTGTAATTAAGATAAAAGATACTGGACAGCTACCAGTAACTCATTTAGAGTAAAGAAAGAACTACAAAAGGAAACAAGTTCCTGTAGGACTGGCAAGTAAGCAAGTGTTATGTTGCCTTATGCAAATTACTATGAATTTTTCAATAGATTAATCCAGATGACAATACTGACTAAATAATATCACAACCACTGTTAAAATCGATGTTTTCTAGGAATTCAAATCTAACACAGTTCAGCTAATAGCATACAGAGTTAAACATTAAATTGAACATGACACAGAATAAAGTAAGTTGGATACCTTAAGTAAGCCTTAAGAAATTTGACTGAAATACTTAGTGTTCCCTCCTTCACAAGGAACAAGTCAGGAGTACTGAAAAACTGATCTTTCTTACTGATTTTAAAGTTGAAAAGCTCAGGAGAAAACTTATTTTAAGATAAGAAGCCTGACTGCTCAGAAATTCCAACTATTTTTGTATTAAAGCAGAAAGTCTGACAAGATTTGATTTTTGTGGGGAAACTGAATTTTAATTTATGATGAACAATTTTACTCTATTCAACCTCAAATTTATCCTGTATTCCCTTTGTTAACCAACTGTTTAAATGCATAGAAAAGTGCCAGGATAGAACATGAGATAAAAACTCCCTACTAACCTGCCCCACAAAGTGTCTTCTTCCTACAGAGCTTCGACTGTAAAGCTTAATGAGAAAAATAATTTCTTTTTCATTTTGTATAAGTGGAAAAATCATAGTCTCTCCCCACTTTACTCTTCCATTGGAGGCCTTCAATAAACGTGTCTTCTTCTTATAAATCAACTCTCCCGAGCTAAACATTGCCACCTTCACAAAAAAACCTAAAGAATAAGAAATTTTGATAAATAAAAAATTTTAAATGTCATATAAAGAAATATATCCATATATTGTCATAAAAATATCAATAAGCTACTTTTAAAGATCTGATGAGCTAACTGCCATAACAGGAAATATCTCTAGTAAATTTTATAATTATTATCATAATTTATAAGTAACTACTCTAACCTTAAATGAATTTACTCTTCCTCTAAGCTGGATGCCCTTAAAGACTAGAACTGCAGGCATAAATAACGATCAGCAGCAAAGGAGTACACATTGAAAAGGATTATACAAAAGAGAGGTGCCAACTCTTTGGAGAGTTGGAGGAATTTATTTCACAAATTTATAATGGTAAAATTCTTTGCTTGAGACTCCAGAAGTTAAACATATGCCCACTAGAGAAAACCTATTCTTTAAATAAATTTGAGATGTAACGGTAGAATAGCTTTTACAGACTAACCTCTCATAGATGACAATGATAAACTGGGGAAAATATTAAAAACAACTGTTCAAGATGCTAAACACTGACCAAAAGCAGAAAGAAACGAGAGGAGAGTCAACTCTTAAAAGATGAGAACTTCACTAAGTAAAATTCAGGTTTATACAGTTTTTCACCTAAGCCTTCTCCCCAGCCTGACATACAGTGCTTACAACTCGAGCAAAAAGTGCAGTCAGACTAATTTGAGAAGTGATGGTTCAGAGCTGGGGCTGCCAGACAGCAAGAAAGTAAAGAGAGAGTTTCCAGAAAGGAGGGAGCCACAAAGTAAGAACTGAGGCTGACCATTATTTATAAAATGGAGATCACTGGTAATCCTGATTAGCAGTTTTGATTAAAGGAAGATACCTGTTAATGTAATAAATTGCATTGTTTTGTCCTTGTTTCCCAGAATTAACCCTATATAGTCTTGGTAATTTAACTTATTCTTAATGCCAACTTGCACTTTACTTGCTTTTTATTTTATGATTTTTCCATCTATCTACATACGTGATGGTAGTCTATAGCTATTTTTTGTGTATGCTGTCCTTTCTGTTTTGATAGCAAGAATATGCTAACCTCATAAAGTTACTTTTTCCATCTTTTTTTCATGCTGTGGAACAGCTTATATAGAATAGGAATTATATGTTCCTTGAAAGTTTGGTAGGACCTGCCAGTAAAATCATCTTGGCCTCTGCTTTTATTAGAGGCAGTTCTTTTTTTTTTTTGCGGTACGCGGGCCTCTCACTGTTGTGGCCTCTCCCGTTGCGGAGCACAGGCTCCGGACGCACAGGCTCAGCAGCCATAGCCCATGGGCCCAGCCACTCCGCGGCATGTGGGATCCTCCTGGACCGGGGCACGAACCCGTGTCCCCTGCATCGGCAGGCGGACTCTCAACCACTGCGCCACCAGGGAAGCCCTAGAGGCAGTTCTTTAACTACTTTTACATGGTTATTGTTCTATTGATTCCTCTCTCTTCTGGAGTGAATTTCAACAGTTTTTTTCCTCAGAAAATCATTTATTTTATATAGCTGTTCAAATGAATTGGCACAGTTATAACCGGTATTGTCTTCTGTATTTATTTATTTTTATAAATTTATTTATTTATTTACTTTTGGCTGTGTTGGGTCTTCATTGCTGTGCGTGGGCTTTCTCTAGATGTGGCGGGCAGGGGCTACTCTTCGTTGCGGTGCGTGGGCTTCTCATTGTGGTGGCTTCTCTTGTTGCGAATCATGTGCTCTAGGCACATGGGCTTCAGTAGTTGTGGCACGTGGGCTCAGTAGTTGTGGCGTGCAGGCTCTAGAGCGCAGGCTCAGTAGCTGTGGCGCATGGGCTTAGCTGCTCCGCGGCATGTGGGATCTTCCCGGACCAGGGCTCGAACCCGGGTCCCCTGCATTGGCAGGTGGATTCTTAACCACTGTGCCACCAGGGAAGCCCTCTTATTTATTTTTGAATATCTTCTGAGATTCAAAATTGAAATTATATCCTCTTCCTTGTCTATGTTTTCTTTATTTTTTGCTTGATCCAGACTACTATAGGTTTGTCTATTTTAATATTCTTTTCAAAGAAAAATCTTTTGGTTTTATTGATTTTGTGGGGTTTTTTTGTTGTCCCCATATTTATCAACTTCAATGTTAGCTTTAATTTCTACTTCTACTTTCCTTTGTGTTTACTGTTGTTTTTCTAGCTTCTTGGACTGTGCTCAATTGTATTTATTTTCAGTCTTTTTAGTTGCAGTGGACATCCATTGCTTCTACCTACCTCCTGATATTTTCTCTTCTTCGAGTAGGAAAGAGGAACACTCTTAGTCCTACTCTTAGCCCTTTAGGTAGGACTGACCTCAAACCTCCCACTCCAGCGGCAGCCATGTGAACCAGCCCTAGACAACCAAAATATCAGAATCCCTGACTGTGCTCAAAGGCACAGGCAAGAAAGTATTTTGAGGTTTGTATCTGATATTTTCAGTTTTTTTTTAAATTAAGTTTCTAGTTAGCAGAGTATCCAAAAAAGGGTACAGACCTAGAGAGAGGATAAATTACCTAGGCTGGTGAAATATAGCTGACAGTCTTCTGGACACTCAACCTATATTAACTAATGAGCTAAATAAAGAATAGCATCAAATGCAAGAAGGTCACAATTGGGTAAGAATCAATGGACCAGTGGATTAAGGTAGACACAGTGGCTAGTAATTTGAAATCCAATAAAGTAATTTTAAGTTAAAAGGTAAATATGTAAGTTAACTAACAAATGTAACTAAGATTTTAATCTTCACTGTAAGAAACACAGGAAAAAACTACCTTTTACAAATATTTTCTGAAGATTCCACTTTGAACCACTTTGACATACTTACTCAAAGTCAGGGGTGTTGATGAGCTTGGAAGGTATTGAGCCTCAAGAATTTGTAACTGAATTCTGCTATTTACCGCTTGAAAACAAGTCCCCAGTTCAAGTTCTGCATGGCAAACCTGCATATTAAAAGAGTGTCATTTGCTAATCAAGAATAAAGTTTTGGCATATTTCAAAAATTCAATAATAAAGAGCTAAAGTTAGAAATTTTGAAAACACTGCTTTTTACTGACACACAAAGCTAAGTGTTATAAGAGAAGGTTAAGATAAATGTCACGGATTCTGTCAATATGAGGTACTTACTGATTTTCATAAATTCTGATAATGTAAGTTACACATACATACTGATCCTTCAAAATCAGGGAGACCAAAAGACAATTCAAATTAAAAAAAAAAAAAATTAGGGCTTCCCTGGTGGCGCAGTGGTTAAGAAAGAATTCACCTGCCAATGCAGGGGACACGGGTTTGAGCCCTGGTCCAGGAAGACCCCACATGCCACGGAGCAACTTAAGCCCGTGCACCACAACTACTGAGCCTGCACTCTAGAGCCCTCATGCCACAACTACTGAAGCCCGTGTGCCTAGATCACATGCTGTGCAGCAAGAGAATCCACCGCAATGAGAAGCCCACGCACCGCAAGGAAGAATAGCCCCCGCTCACCGCAACTAGAGAAAGCCCACGCACAGCAACAAAGACCCAACACAGCCAAAAATAAATTTATATAAAAAAAATTAAATTCCTAAAAAGTTTTACTAGAGAAAATGTCAGTGAAATAAACACCAAAAGAGCATATTTTCAAAAGACTTAAATGTAGTCATTTGAATTATTTTTTCAGAATGTATGAAATATGATAAAAATGTTATATATGAAACGCATCATTATTTCTTCATTTGTAGAAATCAGAGGTAGTGTTACCAAAATCAGAAGACAAAGGATTACAATGAACAGATTTGTGGATTAAGAGCTGAATTACTATGCTAAATGAAAGCAAGCCAAAGATGAAAGTTGGCAAGAAGGAAGCTAGCTAAAGTGATGAGGCAGTAAATAATAAGGAAAAGGTCAAAGAAAACCTGAGGCAAACAATATAATGAAGGAGATTTAGCAAGGGGGAAAAGCTAAAATGTGTTCTTCAGTATTGTTAAGAACAGAAGAAAGTAATTTGTCTTACACAAGCCAACCTATTTACATGGATTCCAGCATCCTTGGAGTGAAAATAAAAGAGAGAAACATAAGTCGGCCAAATATAAAAACATTACTGTTCACATGATGAAAAGAGTAAGTATGGGATTAAAGAAAGAACATAATGTTAACAGATCTCACTAGGGCGCAGCACAGACTGACACAAAAGTCTTTGCTAGTATTGATTCCAACAAAGCTATAAAACAGCTGACTGATACTTCATCAAGCGATTTATATTTGATAATCACGCAGTATTCCCCAGTAACTGAAGCATGGATCATAAAAAAGAACTCTTTTATGTACATGCCATTGACTGAATCTTGGATATTTTCTTAATACAATATTCTGTAATGGTCAAAATGGCCAAAATTGGTCATGCCATAAGAAATCAAAAGATACAAAGTGAAAAGTGAATCACTTAAAAGTATAAAATCAGGCTTCCCTGCTGGCGCAGTGGTTGAGAGTCCGCCTGCTGATGCAGGGGACGCGGGTTCGTGCCCCGGTCCAGGAAAATCCCACATGCCGTGGAGCAGCTGGGCCCGTGAGCCATGGCCGCTGAGCCTGCGCATCTGGAGACTGTGCTCCGCAACAGGAGAGGCCACAACAGTGAGAGGCCCGTGTACCACAAAAAAAAAAAAAAAAAAAAAAAAAAAAAAGTATAAAATCATCTGTTGAGGTTACACTCCCTCTTGAAAAATCTAAAATGATGATAAAAATTGTCTGTTTTAGCAATAAATGCTGAATTCTAATGAATAAGTGAATGTACTGCTTTTGCTTTTAATCAGAATAAGGATGGATTAATAAATCTTTTTACATGAACTAATTTTGGTATCCATATATAACACCTTTGCTGATTAAAAAACAAATGTCGCAGTCCTTGGCATTTAAAAAAATAGTTATTTATTGTTTACAAGATACAAAGGAAACCATGGATAACATTTTTTCATTAATTACTTTCATTATGGTTTTGTATCCACGATATAATAACACTTATGAAAACATCTAAAGGTGGCAAAACTTCTCTTAGTGTTACATACTTGTGAGTTTCACTCTCATAAAACAGAGCAGCACTTGGCAGTGGATTTACCATTTCTTACTTGCCAAGGTTATTTCATAAATTCAATTTATATTCCAAGATATTAATTCAGATCATGAAAAACTATTCAAAGTGGTTTTCAATCTCATAATAACCAAAAAATTAAAATTCTAATCAATTAGTAGGTATACATGAAGAGCATTTTTAATGAGCACAAAACTGTGGAAGATAAAACATATGACCTCTGTTCCTGAATAATGTATCATTTTTTAAAGAAAAGAGAACTTTTTGAGCTTCCTGGATGAAATGTTAAGCATAATTAAAGAAATCCCTTATCTGGTAATTTTTGAGAATATCCTCTTAGGGGGACAATACATAGCTGATAAAAGATATTTTCACATATTGAGGTATGGGGAAGTCATTCTGGCTTATACATGAGTTAACTTGAATTTTATGCTAACGAAAACAGCCTGTTTGTGGCCTATCAAGCATACATTGTACATCTGCTTTAATTATTAAAGAAAAGGGCACACTGCCCAGAAGTAAAGAATGTCCATGTTAAAAATAAAGATTAGGGCTTCCCTGGTGGCACAGTGGTTGAGAGTCCGCCTGCCGATGCAGGGGACACGGGTTCGTGCCCCGGTCTGGGAAGATCCCACATGCCGCAGAGCGGCTAGGCCCATGAGCCATGGCCGCTGAGCCTGCGCGTCCGGAGCCTGCGCTCCGCAACGGGAGAGGCCACAACAGTGAGAGGTCCGCGTACCGCAAAAAAAAAATAAAATAAAGATTAAATGCCTCCCTTCCTGGGATGCCACTGCTGGTCCCCCATCCAGGATAAGACTCCCTTCCCAGGTGCCAAGGCCATACTGACTTGCTGTGCACATGCTGTAAACCTTGAAGAAATGTATCCCTGACTCGTTTGATGTTCTGACAAGATATAAAACTGTGCTGAAAACCATGCTTCTCCAGAGCAGCTCCTCAGAGTTATCCGAGAGGCTGTTTTCTGGGCTATAGTCCTCAGTTTGGCGCAAATAAAACTCTTTTCGATTCCTATTACAGACTGTTAATTGATCATTTTCTTCGACACGGTAAAGAGAGCTGGCTGTGGAATCAGAATACCTCGATTCAAATCCTGATTCCCCAACAACAGGCTGTATGAACTCAGGCAAGTGCTTCAAGGTCTTGCTCTCCACAACAGGGATGACAAGAGCAGCAAGCTCGTAAGTTCGGTGTGAGCATTAAATCACTCAGGACCAAGTCAGTCATATGCTAAGTTTCTTCAAATGTCAGCTATTTCTTCAGGGAAACCTTATGTCTTCTACATTATTCAACACAGAAATTTGAGTTGTCAGCTAGTTGTTAAGGTCAAAAACTCTGTACTCAGGAAATTATTAGCTCTATATGAAAATTCTGCTGTTCATGATAAAACAGTTGTCAGTGTGAAGGATGGGTACGTAAATCTGGCTCTTTCAATGTCACAATTAAAATATCAATTTTCCTCCTCGACACAGGAAACAAAGCATATTATTCTTGCTTTTAGCCAATAAGAAGAAACATTCACACTCAGTAATATAAATTAACTGGTCCAATATAGCCTGAAAGCCCTTCTTTCAAGCCATCAATCTTTGTATCCCTAGCATGTGGAATACAACAGATACACAAATGTTTATAAAACATCTGATATACAAAATATAATTTTGTAGAAACTGTGCCATAATCATTCATTCAGATTCTCCAAGGCAGATTAAGATTATAATGTCTCAATTCCCCAGAAAATACATTTGCTGAGTTATCTTCTACTATACTCTATACTAATTTTTAAAGATTTAATCTACTAAAAAAACCAAAAAACCTATGAGGCAGATTACTGCCCTAGAAAATCTCAAGGCTATTGGAGGAGTCAGATATGCAATCATAATAAAATGCTGTGTTATAATAACATTAAAAAAAGATTTAATCTATGAATTATACACTTAAATAGTAATATGTGCCTTTTGTAAAATATGGTTGCAGATTACTGTCTACTAAGCTAGTAGTAGATGTAAATGATAAACAAGATGTAAGTGATAAACTCCTGTCACAGTTAGAAAACAAATTTGCTATACTTTAACAGAAAATAACAATCTAATTTAGCATGCTTCCATTCATCATTTATTCTTTCATATCAACCTACATACAAATATTCAATGCCAAGAATATGATGGGCCCTTACTACAGGCACAGTAAAATATGAAGAAAAATGACGGAAGCTCAAGCCTTTTTTTTTTTTAAAACGACTAACTTAAATAATTCTAAGTTATAATAAATGCTATAAAGAAAACACATTTGGTATGGAGACAGAAAATAACAGACAAGAAATAACAAGATTTTTCAATTCTTCTTGATTAATCTTTTGTTCTTTATTTTTTAATCCCTAATTTCCCCTCAATTCAGTGGTTCTCAAGCTAGGCTACACATTAGAATCACCTGAGTAGCTTCTGAAAATTACAGATGCCTCTGGCTCACTCCTCCCCAAATTCTGATTTAATGGTTTAAGCATGGGCTTTTTTTTAAAGCTCCCCAGGTGATTCTAATGTGTAGCCAGGTTAAGGACCACTTCAAGTACCTTAAATATTTTTGAAAGTAGGTAAAATATAAATCCTATGTAAATTTAAAATCACATATAAGTTCAACCGTATAAAGTGTTATGACTGATTTCTATATATATTATCGTGACACAGAAACTACATAATTAAATCATTAGGAATTTCTAAACAACTTAAACAGTGTTCAGCTGGCTAGTTGAAAGCAGCAACTACTGGGTCTCAAAAATCAATCAGCACTATAGATAATGAAGTTCTTTACAAAAAACACCAGCTGTAAGATCCTCCATTCTACCCAATTTATGGACATGGTGCTTATGCATGATTAACTTTCCTAATCTATTTCAAGGCAATCTCTCATTGAGTTTGGAGTTTATTGATTCTCTCTTGCTTTTCCTAAGTTATCAGCTACTGAAAAAAAAAAACCTAAAAAATTATTTTAAATTATTCATACTTAGGGTTATTACATTGAAGTATGGAACATTAATTAAACATGTACTAGGAGAAAGTAACCCTAAGGTTATTTTCCAATGGAGAAAGGAAAGGGGCTCTGTTAACATTTTATCAAGTTTTAAAAAAATTATTAAATAATGACATAATTACAACTTTTTTACATTACATTTATGTTACTATTGCTTCTTGAGAGCCTTTTTGACCCTTTAATATATTCTAGTTTTCAAATTATACTCCAACAAACAAAAATTCAACCACTAAATAATTCTCAAAGTGTGAAATACTTTACATATTATATCACTTACAGAAATTTTTGAAGGTGGTGATATATCCAAAGAGTAATCCATTTCCTGTGTGCTAAGAGTTCTGAGTGATAGTGAGCATTCTCCAATAGTTTTCTTCCTAGGAGTTTGGGTTTGAATCTTAAATACAAGTCTTACAGTTTGTAGACTGTTGAGTTTAATAGCAAATACAAACGTTTCCATAAATTCAATAGTCTAAAATAAAAATCAAGAAAATATATTAATAGAATGACTGAAAAAAGGGTCATATACCAATACAAAATAAACAAAAATAACATTTATAATCTAGGAAAGGCAAATTTAATATTTTTACAATAACAAAAAATATTTTTTAATGAAAATGAAAATGAGAATGGCCATGACTTGCTTTTCCAAAATTTATTCTGGATACTGCCCTTCTTAATTTCACAAATCCTTTTAATTACTTAGTCAGGAATTTAGTCAATATCAACACCAAGTTCACCAGAATACAGCTTTTTCCCTTTTCAAAAATTAGGTTGCTCTCCATCTTTGGTTCTGGAGTATCATTCCTGCTATTCACCACACTTCTTCAACAGTTAATGAGAGTACTTCAAGAATCTCATGCAAGCTCTCACAGTATGTAAAATCTAATTTCTTCACATTAATAAGAGACTTGAATTATTTCTTTAAAGGAGATATTCTTTGTCTAATGTTCTTCCCATCTAATTTGGGGTTCATTTTATCTTTTAGTGATGTTTGTTCCACTCTTTCCTAACTGAAAGTCGATCTCCTTGATAAGAGAAGACAAAAATGTGAGTTCCAAGTTCTACCTTCTCTCATAATCTTCCACTGCAGGCAGCAAGTCAGTGTTTTCCATGCCCAGACTATTTTCAAATGTTCTTTTTATTACTTTTAATATTTTTAAAACCTTGGCTTACTGTGACCTAACATCTTCTTGACACTAGACTGTTTTCTGCTTATAAACTTCCTAACATCAATATTTTAGATACTGTGCCCAAATGTTCACTTTTACGGTAATCACTTATGTCTGTGTAGTCAGAATTGTGTTTCTGAGAGCCTCCCAACCACCTGTGCTTTCTTTTTCTTTCAATCTGAAGCTATAGATCACATCAATAATACAGTATGCATAAAATGTTTAATTTTTAAACTCAGATGCAGTGAGCTTACAAATGAAGTACGTGTACTGGTTTACTTTACATTTTGCCATAATAGGGGACTCCTAAACAACTTAATAATAAATTTTAAAAGATTCCAAGCAAGTTTTAATATGAGAACATTTTCCCCTAACTTTTCCTAAGTTAGCTTAGTTTTATTTGAAAATCAAAGTAAAAGTGTTTAATTCACTAAGTATTCATCTGTATCAGGATTAAAACCAGAGTTAAGATTTATTTCCATCTAGACTTTCTACAATGCATATTTTTGTAAAGTGAGATCCTAATATTTACACATAAATTTTGATTACTGCTTTTTCACTTATTAAGAACATTTTTCCATGTCCTTAAAAACTCTTCCTAAACATTATTTTTCATGGCTGCCTAGTATTCTATCACGTGGTGTTATGGTTTGAATTGTGTCTCCACCAAAAAAGGATGTGTTGAAGTCCTAACCCCCAGTAACTCAGAATGTGGCCTTATTTGGAAATAGGGTCATTGAAGATGTAATTTGCGAAGTTAAGATAAGGTTACACTGGAGTAGGCAGACCCCTAATCCAATAAAACTGGCGTCCTTATAAGAAGATAGCCATGTGAAGACACAGAGACACATGGAGATGAAAGACACGTGGCCATGTGAAGATGAAAGCCAATGATTAGAGTGAAGCCAAGGAATGACAGGGATTGCTGGCCATCACCAGAAGCTAGGAGAGAGGCATGGAAGAGATGGAATAGATTCCCCTTCAGAGAAGGAACCAACACTGCTGACACCTTGATTTCAGACTTCCTCTGAAACAGTGAGAGAGAAATATTTGTTGTTCTAAGCTACCCAGTTTGTGTTACTTTGTTAACAGCACCCATAGGAAACAAATACACAAATACATGGTATACCAAGAGTTTTCTCCACCATTCCCCTATGGGAAACATTTAGATAGTTTCCAACTTTTCCTCTATGAAAAAAACTGCCAAGAATACTTTATATATATTTTGTTTGCATCTTAGATTATTGCCATGAAGTAGATTCCAAGTCGAAACACTATGTTAAAAAGTATAAATATTTTAAGGTTCTTTTCTTTTTAAAAAAAATCATTTATTGAAGTATAGTTGATTCACAATGTTATATTAGTTTCTCATGTACAGCAAAGTGATTCAGTTATACATATATATATTATTTTTCATATTCTTTTCCATTATGGTTTATTACAGGATACTGAATATAGTTCCCTGTGCTATACAACAGTAGGAACTTGTTGTTTATCTATTTTATATATAGTGTTTGTATCTGCTAATCCCAAACTCCTAATTTATCCCTCCCACAACCCCTTTCCCCTTTGGTAACCATAAATTTGTTTTCTGTCTGTGAGTCCATTCCTGTTTTGTAAATAATTTCATTTGTATCATATTTTAGATTCCACATATAAGTGATACCATATGATATTTGTCTTTCTCCTTCTGACTTACTTCACTTAGTATAATCTTATTTTAAGGTTTTAATGTATATTGTCAAAATAATTTCCAGAAAGTGTTATGGTCTAGAGTGCTTGTAAAATTTTCCTAATTTTAATAAGCAAAAAAAGAAAGAAAAGAGAAAGCAATATGTAATTTAAATTTGTATATCTATGAATACTAGTGAGAGTAAATTTTTTTCATGTTTATTAGTCATTTGAATTACCTTATTTTTAAATGATATGCTCTTGTAGAAGTTGCATTTGTATGGAAAAACACTAACCATTCAACCCATATCAGAAGACAAAAATGAAGATATATTTAAAGTGAAATCTAGAATCTATAAAACAAATTCAGGATCATAAGTCTTCCAGTTACGATCATTGAAAGTATTTAAAAGAAATTAATTGCAATCATGCAATTATTTCTCAAAGCAAAAGTGGAGTGGGGGGAGAGAGGATGAAAATATAGACACATATATTTATACAAGAAAAGTAAATACAAGAAAAGTAAATAGTTTCATTAGATATTACTCATCTTCTATATATTTTAGTGATTAAGGTTTTCTTTTTATACACAATGGAATATTACTCAGCCATAAAAAGAAACGAAATTGAGTTATTTGTAGTGAGGTGGATGGACCTAGAGTCTGTCATGCAGAGTGAAGTCAGTCAGAAAGAGAAAAACAAATACCATATGCTAACACATATATATGGAGTCTGAGAAAAAAAAAATGGCCATGAAGAACCTAGGGGCAAGACGGGAATAAAGACATAGACCTACTAGAGAATGGACTTGAGGATATGGAGAAGGGGAAGGGTAAGCTGTGACAAAGTGAGAGAGTGGCATGGACATATATACACTACCAAATGTAAAACAGATAGCTAGTGGGAAGCAACCGCATAGCACAAGGAGGTAGCTCGGTGCTCTGTGACCACCTAGATGGGTGGGATAGGGAGGGTGGGAGGGAGGGAGATGCAAGAGGGAAGAGATATGGGAACATATGTATATGTATAACTGATTCACTTTGTTATAAAGCAGAAACTAACACACCATTGTAAAGCAATTATACTCCAATAAAGATGTTAAAAAAATAAATAAATGCATCTTAATATTGGACAATGAAATATCAAGTATTTCTGAGGCTCAAAACGGTCTTTAAAAAAGCAAAGGGTACATAATTTGTAGTTTCCCAAAAATAAAACACTTTCTTATTCCAATTCTTTACATGGGTTAAAGTGACAAATAGGAGAAAAACATAAAAAGATAGTCAAACACAACCACTTACATTAGAGCCTTCCTTGACTGAAGATTTGAAATGTACTGGTTTGGGCAATGTTAGTATTCCTTTTATAGAAATAGTAGGATTATCTCCATAACTAGAGGGCCAACTTAAATCTCTGCACTAGAAAGATAAAATAAAAATACAGTTTGAGTTTTACAAAGGACTCTGACAATACAAATATTTGATACATTTCTTGAGTTAATGACTTAAATAAAAACTATAGGGCTTCCCTGGTGGCACAGTGGTTGAGAATACGCCTGCTAATACAGGGGACACGGGTTCGAGCCCTGGTCGGGAAGATCCCACATGCCGCAGAGCAACTAAGCCCATGAGCCACAACTACTGAGTCCGCATGCTGCAACTACTGAAGCCAGCATGCCTAGAGGCCATGCTCCGCAACAAGAGAAGCCACCACAACAAGAAGCCCACACACCGCAATGAAGAGTGGCCCCCGCTCGCTGTAACTAGAGAAAGCTTGTGCGTAGCAACGAAGACCCAACACAGCCAAAAATAATAAATAAATAAATTTATAAAAAAACTATAAAAGTAAACTTTAGTCTACTGAGATCTTCTGTTTCATCAACATTAAGATAATCTGACAGTGTTTTAGACATCGTATCAATTTCCTTCTTCAGGTTAAAAGCAAACATATTTCCATCAAGCCTATAGATTTATTTTTCTTTAGATTCTTTATTAAATACTATTTTCTGTAAAATCCTATAGAATCCTAAATTTCAAAGAAGGTATTGACCCATTCCCTAGAAGAGAGCAACAGTAGATGCTTATAATTTATAGTCTAAATATTCAATTATGTAAGAAAAGTTTGTATTAACTGTATTAACTTACCTGTAAAACTGTGATCCAGATCTGCTCTACTGAAGAATTATAAAACATTTTCACATTTAATCTCCCCAAATCTCTTTCATCTCCTGATAGAGTAATTGTATCTGCATTGTAAAAGAACAAAGATGGTTGAATTACTACACAATCCTTCCAATCCAACTGAGCTTTGATACAACCCAATTTTAAGAGCACAACTGAAAACTGCTATAATTACTTTTTAAAGTTGTCCATTTATTAAGACAAAAATCACACTTCAATGCTTTTATTGAAGTGCTGGGGGAAGATATACTATAAAAAGTACCTGGCTTAAAAACTTAACCCAATTATAACCTGAAGAATTTAAGCTAAAACTAAGAAAAACTCTCCCAAATAACACTGATATGGCCTTAATATTGTATGCTTATGGAAATTCCCTCACTAAGATACTTTACAACAAACGAAAGATATTTAATTTTAAAGATGCCTTTATGCCTGAACACTAAAAAATGGACCATCTGATCTGAGTACTCATATGCAGATAACACTGACAACATACATATAATCATCTAGACTTTTTTTAACCTTATCATAACTACATTCAAAATACTATTGGGTAGAAATAATTCCCTTAAGAATATAAAAGTAGAATACTTTATTCCTTACCCAGGCTTCTGTTACTCCCCTGAGAATTTTTCCTTGAAGAAGAACTACTGGGCATACTGGACAATGAATCATGTCTCTACAAATAAAATTCTTCTTTAGTCAGATGTTGCATATCAGACTTTAAGGATTCTGAAACTGATGCCGCAATACCCACCCTAATATCAAACTGAGTGCTAATCATTCTGACAGTGTTACTGGTCAGAATTTTTCACTTTTAGATAGTAAAGGGGGAAAAGGTTTTCTGTGTGTGTGTGTGTTACCAGGAAAATAGTAAATATCTTACTAGGTAATATACGGGAAAGCCTTTGCTGTTTTTGGTTTGGCTTTGTAATAAGGAGGAAGAGATTACTGTTTCTATGTCATACTTGCAAATACTAATGAAAGTCAGAATATATTTGGAAGTGCCCTGTTACCTAAAAACCTATAAAACAGCAGTTATCAAAGCATAGTCCCCTGGGCCAGCAGTTTCAGCATCACCTGGGAACTTGCTAGAAATACAAACTCAGGCCCTGATGCAGAGCTACTGAATCAAAAGCTCTGGGGGTGAGGCCTGGCAATCTGTATTTTAACAAGCTCTTCAAACAATTCTGATACACGGTAAAAAAAAAAACTGGTGCTATAAAGAATTAATTCTGCAAAAAATTAACTCAACTGAGGATTATTAAGAATACATTTCCATATAAATGTATGCATATACATTCACATGGAAAAATGTCCACAGGTACATATAACAATATTTTCACAGTACTTTTATTCTTAGTTATAGGAACATAGGTGATTTGTCTTTTTACCTTGCTTAATTCTGGTTTCTACTTTTAAAATAATAATCACAGTTTACTTTATTTAAAAAAACATTTTTTAAACATCAAAAAACTCAATTCTATTTCAAAAAAAGGAGAACATTGTGTTAATATTAATGAATAATTAAAGTTCTACATCTCAATAGAAATACTAATTTTTTACTAACTAGGTAGTTATGTTCAATAAGGAAAGTCAAATCAATAAGCACTTTTAAGTATAACATTTTAAATTCCAACTGCCTCAAGACTGCCTCATTACATACCATGAGAAAAGTAAGATTCATAAAAGAACAAAAGAAAAACTATTGCCTTTTAGTATTCAACTGAGACCTTCCTGAAATAACGCACATGGGAAATGCCAAGTGTTTATTCTTTAGCTATTAGGAGAGATACATCTACAAAATATACATAACATGTCGTTCCTAATGTAATTCACACATTTCTGAAGTTTTAGCTTGAAAATAAATTACTGCATATAATTAAATTCATATAAATAATTTACCTGAATGAACTGCTGAGATGAACTTGTAAGATCAAACATAGACTTGCTTAGTCCAGGGGAATTGGGAAGTCTATTGGTCCTTAAGTCACAAACTACAAAGGGACATGAGAAAATTACTTATTTTTATAGTAAAGAAGAAGAAGGACTTCCCTGGAGGCGTAGTGGTTAAGAATCCGCCTGTCAACGCAGGGGACACAAGTTCGAGCCCTGGTCCAGGAGGATCCCACATGCCGCGGAGCAACTAAGCCCATGTGCCATAACTACTGAGCCTGCACTCTAGAGCCCACGAGCCACAACTACTGAGCTTGTGTGCCACAACTACTGAAGCCCACGTGCCTAGAGCCCGTGCTCCGCAACAAAAAGAAGACACCATGAGAAGCCCGCACACCGCAATGAAGAGGAGCCCCCACTCGCTCCAACTAGAGAAGGCCCACGCACAGCAACAAAGACCCAACACAGCCAAATTATGGTTTCTAAAATAGAAACCATAATTGTTTATAAACAATAAATTTTTAAAAAACACACACATTAAAAAAAAGGAGAAACACTTAATTCTACTTAACTACCATGAACTGAATCTCTATAGGAAATATAGCATGAATATTATATGCAAATCTACTTGAGACAAAGCCTTCTAATCAAGTTTAAAAATTGCTTTTCAATTATTTTACTTTTGTTTGAAACAGAAACCAACACAAATCAAACAATACATTTTCACATCCACATCAAATATCAAGCAGGAAAAATTCATTCTTTTTGCTTCCATGATCCAATTCTTCATCCCAGAATAATCTAAGAGGATGTAAGTCCTCTGTACTAAATGCAATTCAACTATTTAATGAGCACTTATTACAATACTGAATTCCATGTACTGTTATATTTCGAGTCTGTATATGTAGTTTCCTTCCTAAACTATAAGATCATTGAAGAATGGAATTCTGTATAATTGTATAGTCTAGCACAGTGATGAAATACATATTTAAATAAGTATTTCTACTTTATTTCTAGTACATCAGCCTGAATTCAGTGGTTGAGATAGCTACATATTTTTCCTGAATATCAGTGAAAATTTTGTGAATCAGATATGTACAGATAGTCTATAATTGATACAGTCTCAAATATTAAACTAACGAAGATTGGTAATCATTTAGGCATTTTCTATTTTCTTTGTTTACATTTCTAATCTCATCATTAGTTTCGAAATGCATCATTTTCACTGAATAGAGCAGAAAATAAATAGAGCTAGTAAATACTTGTTGTAGAATGTGAATGGATAGATGTTATATAAAATATGTGCAAAATCTAAAAATAAAATTTCTTTCAAAAAAGGACAAAAATGGAACTTGGAACTACCAATATACATAACTCATTAATCTTTCATTTTTACATTAGATATAAACCACAGAGAAGTTACAATGTTTATCATATCACTTCTGAAGCCTGCTTTTCTCTTTATTTTTAAATTGCTTTTCATAAGATGAATCATTTCTTCCAGAATTTATAGATTTAATTTGATTTCTACATTTGTTAAAGAGAAAAGACAAAGAGGAAAAATTTTTTTCATACCCGATCCATATCGTTTCGTTGTTTCTGAACGAGGAAGAAAGCGCCGACTCAAATCAGGTGACACGTGCTGATACATATAGAATGGGTTATATACATCATAGCTGGGTCCATGCTGAGATGAACTGGAAAGTTCTACCTTTCTAGCTCCAAAAGATGCTCTGGCAGATCCTGAAAGCAAGTGTTTTTAAAGTTTTACAACATCCTTTTCTTGGAGTTATTAGCCAACAAATGGTGTACCCAAGGCAAAGGGAAAAAAATGTCTCAAGTAATACTAAATCACATGCATCTGATATCTAAAAAAAAGAGCAGATGTTTATTCAGGTCTAACTGTGTGGAGTATTCTCCCAGGAGTCAGTCATGAACCTTGCTCCCAAGACAGTCTGATAAATGTCTGGCATTCCTCTTTGCCCTACAGACAATTCTACATTTTGTGACCGGAGTTTCCTTTATTTTTCTACTGCAGAAAGAACATCTTTTAAGCAAAAAAGATAATCATTTTTTTTGGAGATGCACTCTTTCCACAAAGACAGAATATTTATAAAAACTGACCACATGCTGAGATACACAGAGCAAGTCTCAATAAATTTGAAAGGACTGAAATAAGAGTATGTTCTATAACCACAATGCAATAAAGTTAGAAATCAAATAACGAAAAGAAGAATAAAAAATATTTATATGGGGGCTTCCCTGGTGGCACAGTGGGTGAGAGTCCACATGCCAATGCAGGGGACACGGGTTTGTGCCCCGGTCCGGGAAGATCCCACATGCCGTGGAGCGGCTGGGCCCGTGAGCCATGGCCGCTGAGCCTGCGCGTCCGGAGCCTGTGCTCCGCAACGGGAGAGGCCACAACCGTGAGAGGCCCGTGTACCACAAAAAAAAAAAAAAATTATATGTAAACATAAAGAACCAAGAAACACCAAAATATAATCCTTAAGAAGAAAAACAAGACTGAAAGATTTGCTCTACTTAGTATTAAGAATAGAATATTTGATCAATAATAAGATCAATGGAACAGAGTAGAAGGCTCAGAAAGAGAAACCCATTTTATGGACACTTGATTTATAATCAATGTGGCACTGCATAAGAGTGGGAAAGAATGGTCTTTTCATTAAAAGGTGATGAGTTCCCTGGGGGCCTAGTGGTTAAGATTATGGGCTTTCACTGCCATGGCACGGGTTCAAAAAGTTCCCACAAGCCACACAGCGCGGCCAAAAAATAATAATAATAAAAGGTGATAAGACAATTGATGTAGAAATAAAGAACACTTCAATCCAACAAAACATATTCACAAAATATAAATTCCATGTGGACTGTAGATCTAAATTAAATGTTAAAGGCAAACCAATAAAACTTCTATATTTAATTAAATTTATAAGAAAGTTCTCAAGGCCTTAGACCAGGGAAGCACTTCTTAAATGGAACATAGTATTAACCATAAAAACAATTTTAATAAGCCTAACTACATTACAATTGAAAATTCCCATTGGTCAAAAGACTATTTAAAGAGAGTGAAAAGGTAACCACAGAGTGGGAAAAGATATGTGTAACATATATAACTGACAAAGGGCTCATATCCATAATATATGAGGAACTCCCACAAACCAGTAAGAAAAAGACAGGCAAGCCCAAATATAAACTGGCTTAAGACTGAGCAGGTACTTCAGAAGAGAGGCTATCCAAATAGCCAATAAACATGACCTGGTGATCAATCTCATTAGTCATGAGGGAAATGCAAGTTAAAACTCCAATGAGATACCACTCATTCGTAATGTTGAATGAAAGAACTCATAACAAAAGAATATATACTGAACATGTAATTTCATTTATATAAAGAACCCATAACAAGAGTATATATTGTATATGTAATTTCATTTGTATAAAAAACACATAACAAAAGAATATATATTGAATATATAATTTCATTTATATAAAGGTCAGAAAACAGAAAAAAACTAAACCACAACATTTAGGGGTATGTGCTTAGGTGGTCGAAATTAAAAATAGCAAGAAAGTGATGATTATTACAACTGGGATTCTGATTACTCTAGATTACTTCTAAAGGTCAGAAAACAGAAAAAAACTAAACCACAACATTTAGGGGTATGTGCTTAGGTGGTCAAAATTAAAAATAGCAAGAAAGTGATGATTATTACAACTGGGATTCTGATTACTCTAGATTCTGATTACTCTGATTACTCTTACTTCCCCCCTGAAAAGGGGGAAGATGGAAGCTTTTGTTTTACTAGTAACACTCTCTTTATTTGAGTGGTGACCATACACGCATTTTGCTTTGTAGCAAATCACTGGGCTGTAAATTTCTGTTTTGTTCCTTTTTTCTATGTGTATTATATTTCACAGTTTTTAAAGGGTAAAACAATAGATCAAATTCCTTTCAAAGTTAAGACTCACATTAGAAATAATAGACAAAGTTTTTCAAATGTTTAAATCATCACCATCTTTTAAATCTTTCTATCCCATTTAACATAGAAATCACAGTAGAAACTAATATTTTCTGAAAAAGCTAAACAATAAAACAGGTGGCTTCACACTGAGTTCAGAAAAGAAAAAGAAAATATGTGGTTATGAAGTGAGATCTTATCCTCACACTCTGGTTCAAGTAACTGTGTACAATCCAAGCCCTGTACAAAGGCAGAGGGATGCCAAGAGGGAGGTATCATGCCAGAGAGCCTTATAAGGAGCCTGTACACCTTATAAGCTAACTCTTAAATTGTTCAGCACATAAACACTGCTACAAAAGTCTGTTTATGGTAATAAGAGTAGCACTGTCAAGAGCAGTAGCACCAAAGATGACTCTCTACCTTTATAGGCTAGCCCTAAAAATGAATATTCTTACTCCATTTTTCCTTTATAAGTCAGTCAGTAAAGAATTCCAATTTTCCCCTTAAAAAGATACCATTTTTAAAGTTCAAGAGGCATTTCTCTCAATTTACAGAATCACAGTGCTATAAAACTAAACGTAAAGTAGCACAACTGCTTATACCTCTCCAAAGCCCAATTAAAATTTTCAGTATTTATTCAAAATGCATTCTCTTAATGGATAGGTAAGATAGATATGGGATGAAGCAAACAGAGTAAAATGTTAGTAATACAATCTGTTAACAAAGCAGTAAGCTGCAGCTATAATCAGATCTATCAGCAAGTAAGCAATGCAACTTAACAAATTTAAAATATATGAAATATAATTTATTCATTATTGATAGTGGTCTGCTCTACCTTCTCAAAATCTCCATATCAGCCCATCACTCACACATTCATGTAAATACACAAGATACACATGTTTGATTTCCATAATTAGGCACCAAGAATACTTTCCTGACTCTCATTAAATAAAATAATTTTCTCTCCAATATGCTAAAAATCAGACGGCTTTACCAGATCTTTATTGAGCCTATAATTTAAGTGTAAACCAATTTCTCACTCATTCAACTCAAAAAGTAATCTGTTTTCTAGTGATACAATGAAAAAAAAAAAAAGACAAAAGAAAAACTATAACATATTGCCAGGTAGGTATTTCTTACTTATCTTCTGATAATGAAAATAATACATAAAATACCCTACATGTCTAAAAATAGAGAATTTATTAACTAAATTATGGTACATCCATATGATTTAGTACTATGGAGCCATTAAAAAGCTTCACAATATATGATATGAATAAAATAGATTACAAGACCATTTATATGGTTTAACCACAATGTTGTTAACAAGTGCGAGAGAAAGAGAAAGATCAATCTATCAGGGTATCCTGTGAGCCAGAACTTTTAAAAACTGTTCTGGAGAGACACTGCTGATATGTGCAAAACAGGGTGGTAGGCCAGGCTTAGGGTTCATCCTTCCTTGCTTAAAAAAAAAATTATCACTCCAACCAGACCCAACTCTCCTGTAGATAACTACAATAAACTCTAAACCAAAACCAAACCAAACAAACAAAATACCCTGAAGGTACTAGAGAGTGAACAAAAGTAGTGAGGATTCTGAACAGCACTTGACTCTGGGACAAAGGGGAATGGCCACCTGTTTTTAACGACTTTTAGCCTGTGGGCAGGACAAAACTGGCACTGTGCAGGGTGGATAAAATTCCGGTAGAAAACCCAGTCTTTCTGGCCTGAAGAACAGAGCGCAGAGTTCAGAGCAACCACAGCTGCTAGAAAGTAAGGTGGGAATCTTGGAAAGGAGAAAACCTCAAGTTCTATGACTAAAAGTCTGCTCAAATATCTGGCTGATCCCTGAACCACACATGTGTGGGACAGACTCCAACTAAGGATAAAAAAACTAAGCTCAGATAGCAGCTGCCACCAAAGACACAGAATCTGCAGCACAGTACAATCAAGTTAGTTGCCTGCTGAAGTTAGGGAGGGAGGGAGGAAGGGAGGGAAAGGAGGAGGGAGGGAGGAAAGGAAGGAGAGAGGTAGGGAAGGGAGGGAGGGAGTGAAGGAAGGGAAAAAAAAACCCATCGGAGTAATGTAACAGGTTCCAGAGTCTCCACAACATAACATCCAACATCCAGAACACGATCCAAAATTACTCCACACAAAGAAACAGGAAAATGTGACTCATTCTCCAAAAAAGACAATCCAGAGAATCCAAACCTAGATGACCCAGATGTCAGAATAGTAGACAAAGATGTTAAAACTCAAAGACCTAAAAGAAAATAGGTTCACAATAATGGGGGCGGTGGGGGGGAAGAAATCACAGAAAAGAAATAGAAACTATAAACAAAGAACCAAATGTAAATATTACAACTGAAAATACATCTAAAATTAGAAACTCACTGGATGGACTTAACAGCTGAATGGAAATAATGGAGGAAAGAGACAGTGAACTTGAAAGTAGGTCATTATTATCCAGCCTTAAGAACAGAAAGGAGAGGCATGCAGATGGCATCACCGGGAACTTGAGCAGCTGCATGAGGGTATCAGAGACAATGGCCAAGAACAAACTAAGAGGGCAGAAGTCCAGGAATGTATTCCACATAGCCAGCCAAAAAAGCTTAAAAGGTTGAAACTAAAGCAAAACCAGTTACCACTAATCTTAAGAACATAAACATTGTGAGTGATGAAAAAGTTAACAGGACTTCCCTGGTGGTGCCATGGTTAAGAATCCACCTGCCAATGCAGGGGACATGGGTTCGAGCCCTGGTCTGGGAAGATCCCACATGCCACGAAGAAACCAAGCCTGTGCACCACAACTACTGAGCCTGTGCTCTAGAGCCCACAAGCCACAACTACTGAGCCCACGTGCCACAACTATTGAAGCCCGTGCACCTACAGCCCGTGCTCTGCAACAAGAGAAGCCACCACAGTGAGAGGTCCGCGCACCACAGTGAAGAGTAGCCCGCACGTGCCACAACTAGAGAAAGCCCACGCACTGCAATGAAGACCCAACGTAGCAAAAATTAAAAAAATAAATCTTTAAAAAGAAAAGAAAAAGTTAACAGAGTGAATAAAGCTTCTGTAGATATACAAAAGAACCTGCAGTTTCTCAAAAGGCCTTTCCCTTGAACCTCTGCAGAAACAGCTGACTCCTCAGCAGTATCATGAAAATGAACCAGTTAATGTTGATGAAGCTACAAGATTAATGGCTCAGTTGTAATACACTGGTGATGCATCAAATTCCCCAAAAAGATCAATAAATTAAATGTCTTATACAAAAAAATAAGAATAGAGAGGAGCAAAAAAGGTGGAAAAAAAAGAAGCCTCAGACACATAAGACAATATCAAAAGGTCCAACATATGTGTAATTGGTATCCCAGAAGGAGAAGAAAGGATGGGGCAGGAAAAATATTTAGAGAAATACTGTAGATCTTGATAGGAGTTTGGATTACATTGGTATATCCCTTTGTCAAAGCTCAACAAATATACGCTTAAAATCTGGGCAGTTCATTGTGTTTAAAGTTTATGTCAAAAGAAGAAAACTGTAGACAATTGAACTTTAGTAAATGATATATATGCTTAAGTATTTAGAGGGAAGTGTACTGATGTCTGCAATTTACTGTGAAATGCATTCTCCCCTTACCCCCAAAAGGATTAATAATGGTTAGAGAAATGGATAGATAGGTATGTGATAAAGTATAATAGTAAAATGTCAATGACAGAATCTATGTGGTGGATATACAGGCATTCACCATTAAGTTCTTTCAACTATTCTGTATGTTTGAAATTTTTCAGGGAATAAATCATTGTGAATGACAGTGTTTCAAAGAACTAAAATGAAATATTTCTAAAATACAAGAGTTACATGTTGTTCCCTTTTATCTTCCTTAGTTCATTGGCCTCTACAACATCAGCCAAAATTCAGCCAATGAATCTGCCTCATTCAAGTGGCTGTTTAGGCTGGGAAGTGTATTTAGGCTGAGAAGTATAATAATAAAGAAAGAAGGGAAGGAAGAAAGAATACTTCATTGCTTCCTTATTTCTCTTTACACTAAATTTTAGAAAATAATAAGACTATTTCCTGTATTTACTGATCTAAAACAGAATTCCTCTATTTTTTTTCTTTCTAGATGTGTGAAGAATAACTGACATATTATAATTATATTATTCCATTAAAAAGGCCAAATCTACACACAAATGTTGTGATCAGATTTCATAATGGACTTCAAAAACACTGTACAGTAAGTTCCTCTACAGAAAGAGCAGAACATATAAAAAATGAAATGTAAAATTTGTACATAAAAGATATTTTATATCTTTACATATGTAAAAGAGCAAAATAACAGCAATAATAGCATTTAAATGCTGCAGGTTGATTTTTAAATCCTGCCATTTTACTGTTTACCTTCAAGTTCTTCCAAATGTGAAGGTGTTTCTTGCATCCTGGGCTGAATATAAGATAACTTAAACCTGGGCACCACAAATGGTACTTCTTTGCCATCAGATGGTAATTTGGAAAGTAAATAATCCTCAGTACAGCCAACCTGAGGCTTTACAGAAACGGACGTCAATGGAGGTATACAAATAGCAGTATTTTGACTATTTGATACCGCTGCTTTGAAGTCTCTTTCCACAGATACTGCGTAGAAGAGAAAAGAGAAAAAAAAATCACAAATATGTATGTAGATTTATATATAATAATCTAAACCTAACATGCTTTGGTACTTATTTAATCATTTTAAAAGAAACTGCTGACACATAAACTACTCATGGGTCCTATCAAGCACTCTGGAATCTACATTAATTTTGTCTAGCCAATATTTGAGAAGTTAATATACTACTGCCAAAGTATATTAACTTATCATAATGGTAAAAGCAGTTTTTAAAGAGTCTCATTTCCACAAAAGAGCTCATAGATGGAAAACAACTTTATACTGTAATTAATTCCACAATGCGTTCAAATAAGTAATAATCTAGTCATTTAAATAAAAATACTGTCAACAAAACAATTCTTGTTGTCAATACTAGCGGTTAATTTCAGTCTTAAATACCAAAAGTTACTTTGAAAAGAAGCTAAAGGTCTCGAAGTCTTTACCAAAATCTTTACCAAACCACAAAATAAAATGTACTTTGACCCTAGAATAATATCGACTCTCCCCGTACTAGCTTCTATGACCTATTTTGTCCATTATCTTGAGAGATACTTGATTCCTAAGCTGTGTGACTTAGGATGGGGAGGTAAGGGACACCTAGAGCTAATCTTCATGTACAGTTAGTACTGTCTATAGACTGAATGGAAGTACAATTACTATTGTGTTGGAATTTATGAAATCTTTTATTGCAAAAAAGAAGCCTTCATACTCAAAAACATACTAAGAAGCTATGCTTTAGACAAAGAAATATAAGAAAGAGCCAGAGAAAAATAAAGTTCCAGTCATAACCTTGAAGAGTTCAGGAAACCATGTAATAGAAAGCGAAATCTCCAGGAGTCCTTGATAAATGTGGGTCTTGATAAAGTTACAGGTCTCTTCTCTATTGGTCGTTCATTCATTCATGAAAGGCACTTTTTAATGCATTGTTCGTAAATTGGAAATTCTCTGTATTTAAATTAAAACATTTGCCAGAGTATGTTATCCCCCCAGAGTATGTTATTCCCTACTTTTGCCCATACTATTTCATCCACCTGTAATATTCATGTCTAATCCTCACCTTCTCTTACTCCCTTCTTCCCACTCAGCTTGCTAAAATCCTCTTCAGACTTCCATACCACGGATCATCTTCTTTGTGATGTCCTAGAGTGTCTCCTGAGTTGAATTCATCTCTCTCTCCCCTATGTTCCAAGGTACTTTCATACTGAGCTAGTGTGCCTTACATTTATGTTTCTGCCTCCCCCGTGAAGTTAGGAAACATGTCTCATTTACATTTATATCACAAAATGTCACAAATAAAGAAGACATTAAATAAATGTTGAAAATCAAAACAAAGCAAAACTCACAGTTGTGCTTTTCCGTTCCACCATAGAAACATCCTCTACAGCAACTCTTTATAAATTCTGTTGCCATTACATTCAATCTCCAATATCCAGCAAAAGATACAAATTTCCAATTTTAATATTAATCTGTTGGTAGAACAGAAAACAAGTTAACATGATCATGCTTAATGTCATTAGATATCATTAAATAAATCACATAATCTGTCTTTCTAAGACATAATGAGGGCTCCAAAGCAAAAATGTTTAGAGCAAAATAGATTTTTGTTCCTTTATGCAATTTTATATAACCTAGGCTCCTTATAAGCTATTAAAATGACATGCTTAAAAATTACTAAATGAACAATCTTAATGTTAAATCTGAAAAAAATTCCACTCTCCATTTTCTCTTTGGACTGATGTATCTAAATCAATGTCCAAATAAAATTTGCAAGAAAATATGACACTCATAGAAAGTGTGAGAAAATGTTCACTTCCTCCAAATTGATTCTTTTGGTAATCCAAAGGCCCTATAATGAATGAGGGCCAATAAACAAACAACTTCATATTTTTTGAGTTAGTTTAATACTGAGAATTACACTAACAGAAAAATCTATCTTAAACTCTCTTTCTCTGTCTCTCTCTCTCTAAACTCTTTCTCTGTCTCTCTGTCTCCTTCGCACACACAGGCACACACACGCACACACACGCACACACACACACACATACCAGCTAACTAAACCACAAATAAGATATAGTGGAAATAAAGAGCGTCTGTTTTAAATTTACCAGGAACATAAAATTGTATAAGAAGCCAATTGCCTACCTTGGCTTCAGTGACTTTGTTCCAAATGCACTCTTTCCATTTATGCCTACTACCTGTACATTTTTCATGGGAAATTTCAAATGCATACAAAAGAAGATAGAATAGTATAACAAAACCCCCACCACCTAAACAATGATCAACTCGAGGCAAATCTTAATTCATCTTTATCTCTCTACTAACCCTGTCCTTCAGATTATCTTGAAAAATATTCCAATCATATAATCTCACTCATAAATATTTAAGTAATTATCTCTAAAAGATGTGGCTGAAGGACTCAAGAGTTAACTCCAAGGGGTTCTACTGGCTAAACATGTATCAATTTGAGCATCAAAATAAACAGTAACTGTAATGGGTTGTAACATGTCAAGTATTTCTAAAAGGTACTCTCTTTTAACATAACCATAATAACATCATCACATCTAAAAAGTTTAAGATAATCAACTACCCAATGTTCAAATTTCCCCTATGGTGAAATATTTTTTATAGCTGTTTTCTGCAAATCAAGATCAAAATTTGGACTGTTTCCAGTCTTTTGCTGTTAGAAATAGTGACACAGTAACTTTGTACACACATATTTTCAGATATTTCCCAGTATATATCTGTAAGACAGATTCTTAGACTACTGGGTCAAAAGGTAAATATATGTGTAATTTTGTTTAATACTCTAAATTTCTCTCTAAAGTTGTACCATTCTGCATTCCCAGTAGCAATGTATGAGAGTACCTGTATCTATCACCAAGAGAATATTTGTCAAAATGCTGGACTTTTGCCAATATGATAGGAAAGGAATTATATCTTGTGCTGTTTTAATTTGCACCTCTTATTATAAATCAGGTTGGGCACCTTTTCATATAAAGGCTAATATGTATTTGTCTCTATGAACTCACTGTTCATTATCTCTTGCCCATCTCTCTATAAAGTTATTGGTCCTTTTCTTCCTCAGTTTTAGAGGATTTTCATAAATTTGAGAGATTAATGCAATGTCCATAATGGAAGCGGCAAACATTATTCCAGTTTGTCGTCCTCTCTTCACTTTGATTTACTAGTGAAACTGATTTACTCTGATGATGGTGTTTTCTGCTATGCAAAAAAGGAGGGGGAGTGTGTATTGTATATACAAATATGCATATATACACATATACATACATATATAAGTGTGTGAATACTGTACATCCTGGTACAGTATGAGAAGTGAATCCAATCCTAGCTTTTCTCAATTGACTATCCCAGTATCACAAGCACCACTTATTAAAAATTCCTTTTTTTTCATTGATTTTAGGATGCTGCTTTTATTATAGACTAAATTTCTACATGCCATTGGGTTTTGGTTTTTGGTTTTTAATTCATTCATTCATTTATTTTATTTTTGGCTGTGTTGGATCTTCGTTGCTGTGCTCGGGCTTTCTCTAGTTGCGGCAATTGGGGGCTACTCTTCGTTGTGGTGTGCATACTTCTCATTGCAGTGGCTTCTCTTATGGGGCACGGGCTCTAGGCGCGTGAGCTGCAGTAGTTGTGGCGCATGGGCTCAGTAGTTGTGGCACACAGGCTTAGTTGCTCCGCAGCATGTGGGATCTTCTGGGACCAGGGATCAAACCCCTGTACCCTGCATTGGCAGGCGGATTCTTAATCACTGCACCACCAGGAAAGTCCTGCCACTGGGTTTTGGTTTTATATCTTCTATTCAGTTGATCTGTATTCCTGAACCAATGCCACATTTTAAAAGTTATTATGGCTTGTAATATGTTTCATTATCTAGCAGGGCTAGCCTCCCATCCTTACTGTTCTTCAATTTCAAAGTTCTTCTAGCTATGCTTGCTTATCTGTTCCTACAAATAAACTTTATAATCTGTCCAGACCTAGGAGGAAAAATATTTGATGACATTTTTATTGGGATCATGTTACATTTATAAATTATTTTTAAAAAACCTGATATCTTTAGGATGTTGAGTCTTCCTATTCAGAATATTTGTTCAAGTCAAGTTTATGTTTGTATCTTTAGGAGTTTTTTTTTTTTTTTTTTTTTTTACAATTTTCCTCATAAATTTTGAACTTTTCTTGTTTATTGTATGCCTATGAAATTTGTTTGGCTAAATGGTACTTTTTCTTCCATTATACCTTGTAACTGATTTCTGGGGTTTTTTTTTAATTTTTCAAAGGCCCTTTTCAGTCTGTTTAGAGTATGCATTCCCTGACCACCCGGATCATACTAATTTCTCTCATCTTTAAACTCTAGTGAATTAAAAAAAAAGAAGTTTTACATTTTTCATGACATTTCATGACACCTGTTCTATCTCCCCTGCTAGAACAAAAACTTTTCAGAAACAATGTTGTACTCACTTTCTACTTAAAACTCAGAACCTTGTATGATGCTGGGAATTTAGCAGGAACTCAGCAAATATGTAGTTGATAGATAAGGAAACAAGTATAATAACTAGCTTATATAAAAACTCCTAACATACTCATCAAACAACATTTCTGACCCCAGTAAGCTTGCAAATACTTAACATTAATCATGAGGGGAAAGTGAGAGGACTGGTTAAAAATGATTACTACTTCTGGGGGTAAAGTTTTCAAAGCTGACAGCTTTGAGTCATCCAAAATGAATTGGAGAAGATGGGAGAGGGATGCAGAAAAGGAAACAAGTTTATATAAATAAGAATAAGGGAGTTAGGGTTTGTACAGATTACTGGAGAGTAGAGATGTGTACACAGAGAGAAGCACAGACATCAGTAGAGGGTCCCACTTAAGTATTCAGCAGTGTTGATCAGAGAATGCATGCAAGAAAAACTACACAAGACTGGAGGAAGACCACCAGAAAAGTTTAAAAGACCATAACAACACTCACCAAGGTCAGTAATAATGCCTGTCCCCACCAACAAAACTGGAAAAACCTCACACAGGATACTGAGGAGAGGATTCAGAGAGTCTTGCCTCAGTGGTGGGGAATAAATAGCCCTAAACTAAAGACTAGTCTGACCTAACAAATCTTAAAATCAAGACTCAAAAGGATCAAACTATTTCTAAGAAACTATGTCCCAAAGCAAAAAATAATTGCAGAAATCTAAAAATATATAGCATGCAAGGTAAAATTTACATTGTCTGGTAGCAGCCAATAAAAAATTACCAGACATTCAAAGAAGGGGAAAAAAATTATGAGGAGAAAAATCAACTTACTGGAACCAACACAGCAATGAAATGAACAGTTAAGGCCATCAAAATAGTTATAAGTGATTCTATATGTTCAAAAAGTTAAATAGAAACATGGAAGATACAAAAAAAGATGCAAACCCAACTTCTAAAGATGAAAACTATAATGTCTGAGATGGAAAATACACTGGATGGGATTAATAGCAGATTAGATATTGCAAAAGAAACAATAAAGTACAGTAATAAGAGACCCAAAATGAAATACAGAGAGAAAAAAAGAATAAAAACAAAATGAAAAGAGCATCTGTGACCCATGGGACAATTTCAAGCAGCCTAATATACATGTAATTGAAATTCATGAAGATGGGGACAGGCAGAAAAAATAATACTAAAATTTTCCAAATATGATACCTACAAAACTCAGGTCTAAGAAACAACAAACACTAAGCTCAAGAAGTATGAAAAAAACCATGCCAAGGCACATCATATTAACATGGCTCAAAACTGGTGATGAAGAGGAAATCTTAAAAGCAGCTGGAAAAAAAAGACATATACATAGGAACATAGTTATCATCAGGAACAATACAAGTAAGGAAACAGTGGAGCAAAAATCTTTAAAGTATTGAAAGGAAAAAACAAAAAACTATCAACATCTAATTTGATACCTAAAGAAAATCTTTCCAAAAAGGAAGTGACAAAAAGTTTTTTGGACATAAAAAATTGAATGAATGCACCACCAGCAGATCCATACTACAAGAAGTGTTCAAGGACATCCTTCAGGTAGAAGAATAATACCAGATGAAATATAAACCCACACACAAAGAATTGAGAGTACCACAGATAAATATGTATGATTTATTATAAAAGATCATTGATGCTTAGACAAAAATAATAACATGGTGATGTGGGGTTTATAACATGTAAAAGTAAAATGCATGACATCAACAGCACAAAGGCCAGCAGGGAAGAATAGAGTATTCTATTGTAAGGTCCGTGTAGAAGATGTGATGTGGTATATGTAACACCATTTGAAGGCAGACTGTAGGAAGTTAAAAATATGTACTATAAACTCGATAGTAACCACTAAAGTAAGAAAACAGAGGTGCAATTAATAAGCCAACAAAGGAGATCAAATGGAATCATACCCCTAAAATACTCAATTGATATAAAAGCATAAAAAGAAGAAAGGGTAAACAAAGAACAGATGGGATGAACAGAAAAAAAGCAAGATTGATTTAAACCTCACCATATCAATAACCACACTAAGTGTGAATGCTCTACGTATGCCAATTAAAGGTTAGAGATTGTTAGATTGGATGAAAAAAAGCATGACCCAAGTATATGCTACTTAAACATACTTTAAATATAAAAACACAAATAAGTTAAAAGTAAAAAGATGAATACTCTTCATGAATATAGACACAAAAATCCTCAACAAAATACTAGCAAACTGAATCCAGCAAATTATAAAAAGAATTATATATCATAAACAAGTGAGATTTATCCCAGGATTGCAACATTGGTTTAACATCTGACAATCAATTCACATAATACATTATATTGTAGAATAAGGGACAAAAACTACATGATCATCTCAATAGATACCAAAAAAAGATTTGAAAATCCAACACTCATTCATGATTTTAAAAGGCTGAGCAAACTAGGAATAGAAGAGAATATTCTCAACATAATCAAGAGCATCTATGAAAAATCTACTGCTAACATCATAGTAATTGCTAAAAGACTGAATGCTTTCCCTTTCAACTCAGGCAAAAGATAAGGATCCACTCTCACCACTTCTGTTCAACACTGTAATAGATATTCTAGCCAGGGCAACTAGGCTAGAAAGATATAAAAGGCATTCATATTGGAAATGAAGGTGTAAAACTCTATTTACAGATCAACATGGTATTGTAAATAAAGAGTCAAAGGAATACACTAAAAACCTACTAGAAGTAATACACAAGTTGAGTACAGTAGCAGGATATAAGATCAAGTTATGTTTCTATACACTAACAATGAACAGTCTAAAAATGAATTTAAGAAATCCATTCCATTCATAATAACAGGCAAAAAAAAAAAAAAAAACCCTAACATACCTAGGAATACTTTAACAAAAGAAATGCAAGACTTGTACACTGAAAACTACAAAACATTACTAAAAGATATTAAAGAAGACATCAATAGGGACTTCCCCAGTGGTCCAGAATCCACCTTCCAATGCAGGAGATGCAGGTTCGATCCCCAGTCAAATGCAGGTGATGTGGGTTCGATCCCACATGTCAAAGGGCCCACACACCACAACTACTGAACTCACACACCTCAACTAGAGAGCCCACGTGCTGCAAACTACAGAGCCCACGTACTCTGAACCCACGCGCCACAACTAGAGAGAGAAAACCCACACACAACAACTAGAGAGAAGCTCGCGCACTGCAACAAGGAGCCCACACACTGCAATGAAAGAGATCCTGCATGCCTCAATGAAGATCCCACGTGCTGCAACTAAGATCCAACAGAGCCAAAAAAAATAAAGAAAATTTAAAAAAATAAAATAAAGTCTTCAAAAAAAAAAAAAGGAAACATCAATAAATGAAAAGATGTTCCATAATCATGGATTGTAAGACATAATATTGTTAAGATGTCAATACTCCCCAAACTGGTCTACAGATTCAACACAATCCATATAAAAATCCCTTCCAGGTCCTTTACAGAAACTAAAAAGGTAATCCTAAAACTCATGGAAATGCAAAAGACACAGAATAGCCAAAACATCTTGAAAAAGAAGAACAAAGTTGCAAGTCATACTTCCTGACCTGAAAATTTACTACAGAGCTACAGTAATCAAGACTGGTATCAGACATATAGGTCAATGCAATAAAACTGAGAACCCAGAAATAAATTCTTACATGTATAGTCAGTTGATTTTTACAAAGGTGCCAAAAAACTTTAAAGGGAAAAGAATAGTCTTTTCAAACAAGGGGTGCTGGGACAACTGATATCCACATGCAAAAAAAAAAAGAATTTGAACAACTATCTCACACTGTACACAAAAACTAAGTAAAAATTGATCCAAATCTATATGTAAGAGCTAAAACTACAAAATTGCTAGAAGAAAACATAGGAGTAATTCTTCTTGAACTTGGCAATGATTTCTTAGATAAGACACCAAAAGCACAAGCAATGACAGAAAATTTTGAGGGCTTCCCTGGTGGTGCAGTGGTTGAGAATCCGCCTGCCAATGCAGGGGACACAGGTTTGAGCCCTGGTCCGGGAAGATCCCACATGCTGCGGAGCAACTAACTAAGCCCACGAGCCACAACTACTGAGCCCGCATGCTGCAACTACTGAAGCCCGTGCGCCTAGAGCCCATGCTCCGCAACAAGAGAAGCCACCGCAAGAAGCCCGTGCACCACAACGAAGAGGATCCTCCGCTCGCTACAACTAGAGAAAGCCCGTGCACAGCAATGAAGACCCAAAACAGCCAAAAATAAATAAATTTATTAAAAAAAAAAGAAAAAGTTGATATATTATACTTAATCAAAAGTAAAAATGTTGTGCTTCAAAAGACACCATCGGGCTTCCCTGGTAGCGCAGTGGTTAAGAATCTGCCTGCCAATGCAAGGGACACGGATTCGAGCCCTGGTCTGAGAAGATCCCACATGCCGTGGAGCAACTAAGCCCGTGCACCGCAACAAACAGTAGGCCCCTCTCGCCGAAACTAGAGAAAGCCCGCGCGCAGCAACCAAGACCCAACGCAGCCAAAAAATAAATTAAAAAAAATTTTTTTAATTAAAAAAAAAAGTGAAAAGACAACGTAAGAGTATGGGAGAAAATATGTGCAAATCATACATCCAATAAGGGGCTTATATCCAGAATATAAACAAACTATTACAACTCAATAATAAAAAGAAAAATAACACAATTTAAAAAGGATTTGAACAGACACTTCTCCAAGTGGCAAAAAAAGTACATAAAGTACATAAAAACATATTCAAAACCATTAATCATTAAGGAAATGCAAATTAAAACTACAATGAGATAATACTACACACTTATTAGAAATGATGAAATTGCAAAGGCTGACCATTCCAAGTGTTTACAAGCATGTAGAGTAAGTAGAACTCTCATATTCAACTGGTGGGAATATAAAATAGTTTGGTAGTTTAAGTTAAACATACACCTACCCTATGATCCAGACATTTCATTCCTAGGTATTTACTCAAGAAAAAAGAAATCTTATGTCCATACAAAGACTGGTGCATTAGTGTTCATAGCAACTCTATTTGCAAAAGCCAAAAACCAGAAACTATCAAATGTCCATCAACAGGTGAATAAACAAATTGTGGTATACCTGAATAACCAATCTGTGATTAGTGTCTTTCCACCTGTACTGGTAGATTTTCCAGTATTAAAAAATTCTCATTCATTATCTCTTTAAATATTGCTTTTGCCCATTCTCTATTTCTTTTCTTTCAGGAACTCCACTTACTAGACTTTCTCACTATAACTTCTCATTCTGATCATTCTAATTTTCATGTATCTTAATCTCTTTTATATTTTCCATTTCTGTATCTTTGAGCTGTATTCTGAATGATTTATTCTGATCTATATTCCAGTTAATTCATTCTCTCTTGGGGTTTGCCTAACTGCCTTATCTGTGGTTAAACTTAACAAATGAGTTTTGAGTTTTTATTACTGCATTTTTCATTAATAGAAATTACATTCAGTTCCTCTTTTCAACCAGCTTTGTACCTCTGTCACTTTTCAGACTCCTGCTCCCTGCATATATTTTCAAACGTGCCTTTTCCTTACTTAAATAGAGCCCATCATGGTTATTTTAATAATAACTAGTAATTACAATACATAAGCCTTTGCAAGTTTTCTTCTAAATGTCTATTGTTTCTGCTGATTCTTGTTCAGGTTGTCTTATTTCCACGTGCACTTGGTTATCTTTGAAAAATAATCCATTGACCTCAAACCTTTACTGGTAGGACTTTTTTTAAGCCAAAGATGAAAGCGTACTACTACAGAGAATATTTGCATTTGTTTACTATATCATTTTAAATTCATGCCTTGACATATAACCCAATTTAAAAATGAGCAAAGGATGCAAACAGACATTCCCCCCCCCAAAAAAATAGACAATTGGCCAATAAAGACATGAAAAGGTGCTCAACAGCATCAGTTATTAGGGAAATACAAATCAAAACCTCAATGAGATACCACTCCACACACAGTAGGATAGCTATAATCAAAAAGACAGACAAAAATAAATGTTGATGAGGATGGAGAAACTAGAACCCTCATACATTGCTGGTAGGAATGAAAACTGGTGTAGCTGCTTTGGAAAACAGTCTGGCAGTTCCTCAAAACAAACAAAGAATTACCATATGACCCAGCGATTCCATTTGTAGGTAAATGGAGAATGAAAATATATTTTCTATGAAAATGAAAAATACATTTCCATACAAAAACTTGTATGCAAAAAAAAAACAACTTGTATGCAAATGTTCAGAGCAGCATTATTCGTAATAGCCAAAAAGTGGATATAACCATCAACTAAGGAATGGGAAAGCAAAACGTGGTATTAACCATACAATGGAATATTATTCAGCCATCAAAAAGAATGAAGTACTGATTCATGGTAAACATGAATAATCCTTGAAAAGATTATGCCAAGTGAAATAAGACACAAAAGACATATTGTATGATTTCATTCATATGAAATGCCCAAAATAAGCAAATCATACAGACAAAAGTAGATTAGGGTTTGCCAGGGGTTGAGGGAAAAAGGGGAAATGGGGAATGACTGTTAATGGGTATAAGATTTTTTTCTGGGGGTAATAAAAATGTTCTGGAATTAGACAGTGCTGATGGTTGTACAACTTTGTGAACATATGAAAACCCACTGAATTATACACTCTCAAGGGTGAATTTTATGGCATATGAATTCTATCTAAAGAAAAAAAGATTTTTTAAAATTCTCATCTTGAAATTTTTTTAGACCACCAAGGTGATGTGTACTTCCCTCATGATCTGGTAGTTACCACTGCCCAAGGACAGGTTTTTTTCCCTTCTGCTTTACTTGCCCTCAAGACAATTTTCCTTGCAGATCCTTGAAGGAGGTTGAGTTTTCATCCTTTCCACGACATCAAAGACCTTTGGGATCCCAGAATTATGGGCAGAAAGTCTCTTGTTAGCTAACCTTGAATGAGCCCTGGGCTGACTTCTAATTATACCTCCGGTCCTACAAATCTACCAAATTCTTATTCAAATCCAATCAAGTTCCCTCAGTTTAGCAAATACCCTCAAAGCAAATAAGACTTAAGGGCTCCTATGGTCTCTCAGATTTTCATCTTTCTCTTAGATTTTGACATATTAAATCCTAAGTACCTTAAAAAAATTTTTTAATACAGCTATTCTTTTTTTAAATACAGCTATATTCAGTGTCAAGGTTTTTCCAAATGTCTTAACTATATTCCAAAAGTGCAAATCCAATATTTACTTTTCAAGTTGAAGTTAACTCTAGTGAGTTAGGACAGGATTTGCAAAAACTAAAGACAGCCTGATATAATCCACAATAAAGTCGCTTTAGAAGTACTTGTGACCTCGGATGAATACAGTAGATATTTAAGACTTAGATTAACATACTCCTGTATACTAAGATGAAAAGTTTACTTTAGAAAAAAATTAAGCTTTAATTTGAGTTTTAAAAGAAGCATGGGTGGGTGACCTGTCTCTTAGGTATGGAGGCTCTTTTACAACTAAAGTAAAAGTAAGACTGCAGCAAGGATACACAGAGACCAAAGAAAGAACAGCCCAGAAACATATGAATATATGTATGAAAACTTGACATATGATACTTAGAGATTACTGAGAGGAAAAACAGAATATTCAATAAACTATGCTGAGAAAAACTGACAACCTATATGGAAAAAAAAATGAAAATGGATCCCCACTTCACACCACACAAAAATCAATTTCATATGGACTAAGGACACAAATATGAAAGGCAACATTTTAAAGCTTTTAGAAGAAAATATATAGAAGAGACTATATCTTTATATCTTTAGAAGAGACTATATCTGTATGACCTCAGGGAAGGGAAAGATTTGTTAAACAAGATGTCAAAAGGACGAACCATAAGGAAAAGGCTGACATATTCAACTACATTAAACTACAGAATGGGTCTATCAAAAACCACTGTAAAGAAAGTGAAAGACAAGCTACTTACTGGGAAAAAGATATTTGTCACATGCATAATTGACAAGGGATTAGCACCCAGAAATAAATAAATAAAATTATATATATATATTCTAGAAATCAATTTCAAAAAAGACAAAAAAATTAAGAACGGGCAAAAAACATAAACAGCCACCCCACTGAATAGGGACTATGAAAGGTTCAACATCATCAGTAATTAAAGAAATGTAAATTAAACCCTACCATTTCTCATCTACCAGATTGTTGAAAAGGAAAAAATTCAGATAATTACAAATGTACAAGTGTCTCAAATGTTGTTGAGAAAGTGAACAAAGTGAACACTTAATACGCTGCTTGTGAGAGTATAAACTGGTACAACCACTTTACAAAGCAATTCAGCATTATCTAGCAAAACTGAAGATCCACAACTCTACTCCTAGGCAAAAAAACACAGGAAATTCTTGCAAATGGACACAGAAACACAGATTGGACAGTAATAACAAAACAGCTTTCAATAGCAAAAAGTAAAATTAAATTTAAAAAAGGAAGACTGAAAACACCCTAAATATCCATTAACAGGAGGATGGATAAACAGCTGTAAATTCATATAACAGAATAGCAAAAAAAGCAAATGAACTATAACACAGCAACACAGATGAATCTCATAAATATAATTTGTGCACCCAAAAAGCCATGGAATAAACAAAACTAAACACTACATTACTTATGAATACCTATGTATGTAGTAAAACTCTACAGAAAATCAAGGAACATGGAAAGAGAAAGACACAATCAGGGAGAAAGATACAATTAGGGCTTCAAAAATATTATGTATTATTTCTAACGCATGATATAGGTACCGGGCATTTATTTTACTTGTATTCTCTAAATCTGTAGATGTGTCAAAAGTACTATTCTGCACATATGAATTTTTCACTTAAAAATTAAGCAAACACAGTAACAACCTAAATGGGAAAAGAATTTGAATAAGAATAGATACATGTATAACTGAATCACTGAAACTATCACAATATTGTTAATCAACTATACTCCAATATAAAATAAAAAGTTAAAAAAAATAAATTTAAAAAAATTAAAAATTAAGCAAATACATGTCATGGTAGAAAATATGAAAAATATATAAAACTATATGAAGAAAATTATCAATAACCCCATCATCCTGAGATAACTATAATATTTAAAAGAAATAAATACACTTAAATGGTATGTCTTCTTCTACTCTGTATTTTGTTTTAGTTTGGTTTTGGTTTTGGCCTCAGCCGTGCAGCATCTTAGTTCCCAGACCAGGGATCGAACCCATGCCCCTTGTAGTGGAAGCATGGAGTCCTAACCACTGGACCGCCAGGGAATTCATATTTTACTCTCTATTTTTACTTACTCTTTTTTTTTTTTACAGCTTTATTGAGGTACTGACTTACAGTGAATTGCTCATATTTAAAATATACAATTACATGAGTCAGACACATGTATACAGTGGTGAAAGCATCTTCACAATCAAGAAAACTAATATACCAATGAATACATCCACCATCCCTAAAAGTTTCATCACACCCCCTTTGAATCCATCCCCCTTTTCTTTCCCTTGCCACTCCCTCCCCCCTCAGGTAACCACTTATCTGTTTTCTGTTACTTTAGTTTGCAGTTTCTAGAATTTTTTCAGGTATAGTCTGGGCATAATTTATTTGTATGTTTCACTTTTGTACATACTGCTACCAATTTACACTTTTACCAGCAGAGTACAGGAGTTCTAGTTGTTCCACATCCTTATCAACACTTGTTTACTTTTCCATTTTTAGCCATTCTTTTCATATCCTAAGGAACATACACATAAAACTACTGCCTGAACAACAACAACAAAAATTAAACTCTCAATGAAGACTGGAGTGAAACTCGTAAAGAAATTTTCATCTAAGAGCATTTTCTTTTAAATGCATAATAATAATTGAAGCAAAGGCCCTAACTGATGTATGCCTCATGGATTCTAATTTAGCCAAAATGTGTGATACCTACGTAAGATTTTTAGAAGAGTCATTGAGATACACATTAGAAAAATCACATGACAAAAGTAGGCTGGAAGTATCTAAGTACTGGAACTCAGGAGAAATACACTCCAACAGTTTGTTAACGTGTGACTTTGACACTGATAAAATCACCTGAACCCCAAGGACCAAAATACCACTAAAATGGTGTTCATGATTTGAATTGGGGAGATTAAACACTTATAGTTCTAGTCAATATGCGCAGCAACTTGCTGTCAGCTTCCATGCTGGGTGATGCGCTTTAACATAAAAGTATTCTATTGGCCTTATATTCTTTCCAATCTGACTATAAACTCCCCTATCACTCTACCACCCTATCACTCCTTCAAATCTTTGTGTCTCAAAATAAGGATTCTACGCTATCTTTATTTCTTCATCCTCTATTTACTCCTCAAAGCCCTTCAAATTTGGCTTCCATCCTTATCATTTTACTTAGATTATGTTTGTTGAGTTCAATGACATACTCCTAACTACCAAAACCAATAGGCACTTTATCAGCCCCAATCTTCCTGATTCCTCTGACTCATCTGACCCTAAAATAGATTTCTATCCTTATGAAAACTCTTCCGTCTCCCGGCTTCTAGGACACCACTGTCTGTTAGTTTGCTTCCTTCTTTCCTGAATGTTTGTTCCGCCTTGGTCTCCTTGGCTGTCTCTACCCGTCCCTTAAGTCCTGGTGTTTTCCATCCTTGGTGTTCCTCTCTTCTTACTCTACTTACTGGAAAGTTTTCTTCCACTCTCACAAGATTAACTATCACAAATCCATGGGTGGTTCCAACATTCAGAAAATCCCGCTATCAACATATCTAACTGCCAACTAGGCAGCTCAGCCAGAGGCCCTACAAGAACGACAAACTCATTTTTTCTCAACCTGAATTAGCACCTCAATTTGTTAGTTTTTATTTGTGAATACACAATTATAACTCAAGTGGAGCCAATAAAATACAAGAGGAACTTAAAATTTTTCCTTCTTCAAGGGTTAAAAAAAAAAGCCAATTTTTATGAAGGCTTTTTCCTCCAGTTATGAAGACACTCAAAGTCATTAGCAAAAACTATAAAATACAAAATATATGATAAAAATCCAAATCTCCTCGAATCCCAGCTCTCAAAGGCAAGCAATATAAATCTCTCCTTCCAGAAACAGCAATTTTTAGCCATGATAAAGTTCCATATCGAAATATTAAATTGGTAAGTAGGCGGTGGTGCTGCTATTAACTCAATATTTCCAGGCTATTTATAACAGTATCAATCAGGGGAAACACCTCTAATAACTGCCTACCTGGAGTGAGAATCAGTATATTTTAAATACGAAAGCAATCCTTTTACATGCTGTATTTTAAGCACTCTAAAGGAATCAATGTTTTTGGCTTGGCATCTATCTTGCCTATACCTACACGTCCACCTGTGTGCGACATACCCATGATTCATGCACAGTACTTCCTTGATTTAAAGAAAACCATAGTAAAGGAAGAAGAAGGAAAAAGAAATTGGAGGAGATACATACAAACCAAATCTAAAAACCTAGCTGGGTAGATGAATTCATGTTTTGCAAAAACCAAAACAAAGTGATGTTTACCACCCCTTCGCCGCTTCAAAAAGTTTCAGAAACTTCACAGATAAAAACCATCCGCTAACCGGTTCTCATCAGACTCTTCAGGCAAAGGAAATGCGTTCGCTTTCCTCTTAACCCAGAGGCCAGAGCCCACCTGGGTCCGGCGGTCGCAAGCGCGCGCTCAGGGCGGGGAGCACGGCGCGCGGCCGGCCCCGCCGTGGCTGGGGTCTCCCCTCCGTCCGGCCCGGGGGTCCCAACGAGCGGACCGGTGAACCCAGCGGACCTGCAGCCCACCGTGCTCCCACAGAGCGAGTCCCTGCCCTCCCGGCCTCGGATATCGCGGCTGTCGAGGGGCCCCAAACCTCCCTCAGGCCTCCGGATAGCAGGCGTCGCTGAGGAGACTCGGCCCCGCGAGGCCGGGGGCGACGAGGCTACTGCCGTCCACGAGTCCCAACGGGAGGGCAGGCAAGCGGCCGCTCGAGGCCCGCGCCACGCTGCTCGCCCGGGGAAGCACCCGCGACCCTACCTGAGCCCCCCAACCCCGGCTCTCTCCCGCGTCGTGTCCCCGGGGTCTCCACGCGCCGCTCTCGAGGAGCCGCCGCCTCACACAACGTTGAGGCGGCCAGTTACCTGCTCGAGGCAGTCGGCGTTCTGGCGTTGCCGCCCGCGGGAACCGCGATTCGGTCACCTCGCGTGGCCGCGCCCCGAGGCCCCGCCCCCTCTCCAGGTTTCCCTCCCCGCCCCCCCAGGTCCGCTCGCCAGATCTGCCCCGCCCTCCCCAGGTCCGCCCCACCCGTCGGGAGGCGCAAACCGAGGGGCGGGACGGGGAAGGGCCGCCAGTCAGTGTACCTGAGCGCCAGGCGCGCCTGCGCCCTCGGCTCCTCGCCTCTCCCAGCCGCAATTCTCGGGTGCGCCCTCTGGAAAGGAATAAAATGAAGCCAGGCAGAGTTTGGAGTGTGTTGAGCGATCATACGGGATTATACGGGAGATAAAAGATAGGGGTATAGTGGGAAAGCAAGTGACCTGATGAACCTCCTTGAATAGGGAAGGAAGGAGCAGTTTCTCTTGCCAGAAGATATTTCTGCACGCAGAGAAACTTCTTGGAAGCAGAGAAACTTTTCTTAGTTGTGTTACTGGTCTTTAGGGTTTACATCCTAATTATAAAGTCTATGAGAATCAGCTCGCAACTCTTCACTTTTGTGACTTTACATTTCCTACTGCTTTGCTAGCAGCAGGTACGTTGGAAGGAATCCCAAAGGTATCCACTACCTGCCCCACCCCCATTCTATGCTGGAATCCCCTCTGGCACCCTTGGCAAGGAGTTGACTGGCCCTTTTTTGCCTTCCTTGCTGGAAATCTCAACACTGTACTTGGAAAACTGTTGAGTGAATTCTTAGGCTATCTGTTGATGAATGGCTAAGCTTTGGAGAGCCTGCTGGATTGTAAATTGAAGGTGATAACTTTCTTCCTGGAGAGTAGTCTTTCCCAAAATGGGTTCTGTTAATCTCCAGGCCCTAGATGCTGGAGTGGGGGTTGGGATGGTTGTGGGGTGGAGAGGAGGCCTAGATCCCGAGAACAAATTAATCTGGGGAAAGAGGCACAATATAATTACTCCTTGAGTTGACAAGGCATTCAAGGCCTAAGAACTATGTTTTACTTTGTATCATCCTGAATTTCTCAAATTTACTGGACCTGAGGAGTGACAGAATATGCCACCCCAAAATATGCCACTTTGGCATAAAGATTATTTTCAGCTAAAGGCACTTGAGAATCAGATGGAAGAAGGACCTCTGATCTTCCTTTTTCTTCCCAAATGCAGGAGATGGAACTCCCAAGTGAACGATGTCCTCCCGCTACCCTGAGGAAAGAAACAGTCTCATCACCAGAGATGAGAGTCAAGGATGAGGGAAATCTATACAAACAAACTTTGTTAAACTAACCCTTATCTTCATAGCCACTTCTCCACTATTAACTGCCCTAGCCCAAGCCCCTTTGTTTTGTCCCATTTTCACTACTTACTACTTTGTCCAACTTAGTATGTGTTCGGCTCTGCTTCTTTGGTCTTCATTGACTTGTGGGTGCTCCCATGTACATGTAAAAAATCTTTATGCGTTGCTGCTGTTAATCTGTCTATGTCAATTTAATTCTCAGTTCCAGTCAGAACCCCTAAGAGGGTAAAGTTTTTGCCTCTCCTCGAGACCACACAACTCTCTTCTTGAGAAATGCCAGTTACCATCCTGGGGCCTTAATGTTTCAACTAACACACTTTGATAAACACTGCTTTAAGTCCTAGTATATTCACCTTCAATAATTTTTCACTCTATTACAAATGTTTGCAAAGTTCTGTACTGTTTACACAAAGCTTTCACATGAGTCATCTCATTTAAGCCTCACAACTGTGATGTAGTTGTTATTATCCTCATTTTACAGTTGAAAATATTGAGGCTCAAACAAACAGTGGTTACCCAAGTATAGAATCAACATTGACTCTGGACTTAAGACTCCAAGGCTTTAAAAATATATATTATATAAAGTATGTAGATAATGTACTTATTTAAGGGTCAAATGACTCTGTGATATATATATATATATATATATATATATATATATATATATGTTACCGAGTCCAAGCTCACTCTGTTCGCCACACGACAGGCCAATAAATCAGAGATGAGCTGTTGAGACAAGGAATACGACTTTATTCGGAAAGCCCGCAGACCGAGAAGATGGCAGTCTAAAGTCTCAAAATAACCATCTTACTGGGGTTTGGATGCCAGTTTCTTTTAAAGCACAGAGAGGGGAAGGAGATGAGGAAGTAAAGTAAAAGGGCCATAAGTTTTGCAAATATCCCCTGGAATGGCCAGCCTGGGGGAGGGGATGTGTTAATTTCTTCTTTCCTGTAGCCATCCACAGGTGGACAGGGTCCGGATGTTGCCCCTAGGCAGGCCATTATGTATAGACAGTATCCTTTTAGTGAACAAAAGCAGCGGAAAGCAAAGGTTAAAGTAAAAGAAACAGCTCCAACAGGTAGTCCGATTTGGCTCTTCCCTGTTACACACACACACACACACACACACACACACACACACACACACACACACACACACATATATACTTTCTCTCTCTCTCTCTCATTTGACCCTTAAGTACAGCACATCCTTGGTTAGAAACCTCTAGATTCCTGTATTATTTCTCCAGGGCAAGGACCTTTACCTACCTTTCACTCCCTGCAGCACCTGACATCACGGTGTAGGGCACAAAAGTGTCACTCGGATGTGCTGGATGAACAGAGTGAATGAACGCTCAATAGTCCTTATTGAACTGGACTGGGTGCTTGGTTCCCTGACTGAACAGCCTTAACAACCTCCTCACTGATGCAGAAGTCCCCAAACAAGAGCTTCCCAAATTGTTCCTAATTTTCTTCCATCTAAAAAGGCTTCTTGGACTTCCCTGGTGGAGCAGTGGTTAAGAATCCGCCTGCCAATGCAGGGGACACGGGTTCAAGCCCTGGTCCAGGAAGATCCCGCATGCCACGGAGCAAATAAGCCCGTGAGCTACAACTACTGAAGCGCGCGCACGTTGAGCCCGTGCTCCGCAACAAAGAGAAGCCACCGCGATGAGAAGCCCGCGGCACCGGCACCGCGATGAAGAGTAGTCCCCGCGGGCGGCAACCAGAGAAAGCACGCGCGCAGCAACGAAGACCCAACGCAGCCAAAAATAAATAAATAAATTTATATTAAAAAAAGGATCCAGACAAAAAGGAGCCCATAAATAAATAAATAAATATTTAAAAATAAAAAGGCTTCTTAGAAGAATCTACTCTGCTGACAGATATAGTTCTTTGAAAACAATGAAACCACTTCCTTTGTTTTCTTCGAAACGTCCCTCCTTCCTGTTCCACTTTCAGAGGCAAGGCTACATTGATACGAATGGAGGATGTTGTACACCTTTCTTTGTGCCCTTGTGTTCCCTCTTCCCATAGAATGATGGTTGTTGCAACGTTCTGAGTGGGTTTTTGTTTGTTTATTGTTTGTTTTTTAATGTTAAACATTAGTGTTTTTAATGTTTAATGTCATTATTTGAGGCAGATCTAAGGAGAAAAAGAAATTTGGGTTGATGTGGGTAACACTGCTGCTTAGATTTTGCTGTGTGTATTATTTCATTTGATGGAGACAAATCACTTAATCCCTGTCCTAAATCCCTTTTCATTCTTCCTTCATGTAGTACAGTTTGTAAATGCTTTGTGACTTATCCAGCCCTACCTCTCCAGCCTCCCGTGCAACTACCCACCACCACACATTTTTGACCTTCTGAATTAATTGCAATTCCCAAAGGTGCCAAATTTGCACTACTGTTCTCTTTACCTCCATTTTATGTGTATCAACTGGCAAGTCCATGTTCATTCAGCTGCAGTATCACCTCTTCTGGAAGATGAAACTCCACAACACCCAGCCGAAAGTGAATGAGGTGCCCTTCCTCAGCATTCCTGCCATAATCCACCCATATCTCCATCATGGCACTTACTTAGTAACTGCGATTATTGGCTTTTTTTCCCTCTTTCTATTAAACTCATTTCATGTGAGTTACCAATAAACAGGAATTAGGACTTCCACCTGTTCTCTGAACACATACGATAGCCCCTGACATGTAGCAGCACTCAAATATTTGTTGAATGAACGAAAAACAAATCTTTAAAAGAATACGAATTCGGGCTTCCCTGGTGGCGCAGTGGTTGAGGGTCCGCCTGCCGATGCAGGGGACACGGGTTCGTGCCCCGGTCCGGGAAGATCTTACATGCCGCGGAGCGGCTGGGCCCGTGAGCCATAGCCGCTGAGCCTGCGCGTCCGGAGCCTGTGCTCCGCAACGGGAGAAGCCACAACAGTGAGAGGCCTGTGCAGCGCCAAAAAAAAAAAAAGAATACGAATTCCTAGAGTGCTTGTGAAATAATTTTACAAATATATATGGTCATATGAACACAGTGGGTGTGGCATACGGATTTCGGCTTCCCTCCAAATGATTGCCTTCTCATTTTCTGCCTTAGAAAAACAGAACAGCAGAAGCCTATACATAGTCATTCATTCATTCATTTATTCACTTGTTCAACAAAATTTTTGAGTGCCTGTAGTATATCAAGCACTTGCTCAGAGAGAAAGAGACATTTCAACAGAGTCATGGATGCCCACCAAATCTTAATTCCTTCTTCTGGCCTCGAAGCTAAACTACACTGTCCCTCCCCCGTGTATCTAGGTAAAGCTGTGTGACCGGTTCTCATGAGTGGAATGTGAGCATGAGTAGAGTTTCACTCCTGGCCCTATGCAATGAAAAACTTGGAGTCTCTCTCCCTCTTCCCATCCCTTGACCACCTTGGACCATTGCTAAACCACTGTGAACCATTGCTAAAGCTAAGAATGCAACCAGATGGAAGACGTCCTGGTTTCTGATTGACTCCACCCACCACCCACTAATCTTGATTGGATTGTGTTGTGAGTGAAAACCACACTTTTTTGTGTAAACTACTAATACTGGGGCATTTTTCCCCCAACAGCTAGCTTTACTTACCTTGATTAACATTGCCGTAAGTGATGACATAGAGATTACACAAAACGCTAGAAAACATCTTCTTCTGCTCTAGGCATTGCATGGGAAACATGAAACACGAAAATTGATCAGAGAAAGTATTAAGGTCATAGAGACTTTAAGTTTGTCCCAAATGGATAACAAAAAATCCTTACGGATACACAGCTCTTTTCTCTCTCTCTGATGGCCACCTGATCCAAATGCTGACATCTTGACAGGAAAACAAGCATGGCATCACCATCACATCATCATCATCTTTATCAGCCCTTGTCAGTCACTTTCATGCGCTCTGAAGGGTTTCCCTGTGAGCCTCAGGAAGTTCAGTGTTACTCAGAGTATGTACTAAGGAGTGATGGAAGATAGGAATACAAAGATAGGCTCTGAAGGCTCTTGAATATCTTACCAAGGAGACTGTATATTAATCTACAGGACACATAGTTGAATAAACCAGGGGCTATCTGTGGCGGGATGAGTTTTTTTCCTTTTTTCTCCTTTACTTCCCAGTTTCTCCCATAATTCTGTGAGATCTTATTCCTATATCAATAATATCTAGTGGTGTGCTCCCCTGATTGAAGCCCTCTGGTTCACCATGCATGTGCTTGGCTGCCCAACAGGAGGATTATGCGAATTGGACCTTTCTTTCCTTCCATTACTAAGGCAAAGTGCTGCGGTTATATGTAGGAACTACGGAAATCTGAGCAAAAAATTACACCATGGTAGAGGGCCCCCCAAAAAGGTGGTTACTTGCCCACTGGTTACACAGTGTGAATTTATCATAGCATGGAAACTGACTTTCAGCTTTTCAAGCTCAGAAACTTGTTTCTCTTCCCCTGCAGCTTACTAAGTTAAACTCTGTTAAAGAAGAAGACTCAGCCAGGCTCACTAGAGGGTGAACTAGACAATAGGGCCTATTAATATTAATAGGGCCTGTCTATTAAAATAACATAAGAAATAGAATTATTCTAGGTCTCAGACATTTGTATCTAAAGGTGAAAATACTACACCCTGCAGAAACAGCCATACAGGAGGCTAGATGATAATCAGAAGGTTGTCTGGGGAGGGATATGGAACCAAAATTAGAAGAGTTAGGAGGAATATTGATTGATTCATAGCATCAAGTTATGATCGCCATCATCAATACCACAGAACAGAGTGGTCTGTCACAGTTGCAGATAAGCTGTGTGATTCCACTCACCAAGCGTACAGTCAGAAACACAGGCCTTCTTCTCTGTAGCAGATTACAGTACTGGCTTCAGCCCTCACTGTATCCATACTCTTTGCCATGACTTTGAAGTTCCTTCCACTCAAGGAGTGGAATATATTTCCCTACCCCTTGATTATAAGTTCAGCCATGTCACTTGCTTTGACCAATAAAATGAGATTGAATAGTGTTCAAGTTCTGAGCCTAGGCCTAAAGAGGCCTCAGATGTTTCTGCTTGCCTTCTTGTGCTTCTGCCAATGCTGTGAGAAGATTTTGCCTGGGCCAGCCACCTGGTCCAAGGAGGTTGAGGGACACAGAGCATCCCAGATAAGCCCAGACTAGAGGAGCTAATCCCTAGCTAACAAGCAGACAGGTGAGAAATAATAGATGATTGTCATTTTATATTATGGCATCTGGGGACTATTTATTACACAGCAATAATTGCCTGACCTACCCTCCAGCCATGATTTTCTGGGATGGGGTGGAGGAGGTGCTCTTACCCCACTGTGGCCCCAGAGTTCCAGACCAGTATGCCCAGGATTCCCCTCCCAAGTCACTTGGGGTCACCAACTGGACCAATGGTAAGTCAGAGGATTCAGTTTCCCAGCCTCAGTAAAATCCTGTTTGACTTTTTCTGTTCTTCTGGTTAGATGTAAAATCTAAATATTTGCCACAGCAGAGGAGAGAAAAGATTTTTAACTCTTCAGAAGGCTACTTCTGAATATTAATGGTGTTTACAAATGCAACTGAAAATCATTATTTGAAATAAAATTGGAAACCTATCATTTGTGAATTTTGCTTTCATCAGAGTTTTAGGAAAACTCATACACTCAGCAAAATCCCCAGGCAGCTTAGAATGCCAAGACTTTCTTCCCCTCTCTTTAAATCCGCTCCAAGTCCATAAGGAGACTTCATGAATAAACACAGTTGGCAGAGGAACCATATTTTTACAATAATTGCTTCTTAATCTGTTAGTTTGAAATATGCATTAGTCTTTATACGAATTAGTAATGTGTGTGTGGGGGGTCTCAAAACACTTTACAATCCCATTTTTTTCAGACATTCCTTCCTCCCCCACTACTCCCTGCCTTTCACTAGCCTCTCCCACCCTGCTAGTTTATGATGGGACTGAAAATGTTGGGATATTTTTTGAGGAAATGTGGGAGGTCAGCAATCCATTTCCTACTTGATGTGGGTTTCATTTACCAGAAGGAGAAACAACAACAACAATGCAAGCGCACTTCCAGCACAGCTGGACAGCATCTCCGTGCACTGGCTTTTAAAGAGCTATCCTATCACTCCGCGAGGTGACAGCACTCAGGGGACAGGACAGGGTCTGTGAAGGCCAGTGAAGCATACCCTTCCATTCCTGAAAAACATCCCCTCAGGAAACAGCTTGGAGTTTCCTGCAAAACATGAACTTGCTTGGCAGTCTGACCAACCCATCGCCCCTGTTCATCACATACTGCCTGTCTGATTAATAACAATAACTAGTCCAAAATCAGAGTGACTACAACTTCAAAAGGAAAGGGGGAAACAGGAGATAAACAGTGCCCTCGCCAAACAAACACATGTGCACACAGGCTCACACCCCCCTAAACATAGAAAGTCACTTTAAAAATGTCAAGAAATACAAAATGACTCAATCAAAACCACTTTACGTTACTGGAAACAAGGTTGAAAATTACTTCTCATCTCCCATCCAAATATGTTTGGAATGATAATAGCTGCCATTCTTCATTGATTTATCATGTGCCAAGCACTGTGTTAACGGTTCATATACATACACTTCTTAAAATTCTTGCAAAAACCCTGCAGAGAAGATATCTAAACTTTACAGATAAGTAACCTTTCCAAGATCACAAAGAAGTGATCAAGGAGCCAGGATTAAACCCAAGGTTGTGTGTGATGCTAAAAGTCAAGCTTATTTTATGAAATCACAGGCTTGATTGGTAAACTGTGAAGCCCAGGCGTAGCTGTTTTCACATAAACCCAAACCATTCCTCAAGGCCCATGGAAATTACCACCTCATCTATAAATACTTGACTTGTTCTAGACAAAGCTCTGATGGTTATAAGTAATAGAAACCCACTCAAATTCATTCAACTGAAAGTGGATGGGATCCTAGTCCCAGCCCTATCCTGGTAAGGGAACAATGGAAACATATAGGACCTCAGGATCTGAACAAGTGGACCTCAGAAAGGTCAGGACCTGAAACAACCCAACACCCCTCAGCGCTTACCAGGTCTCTGAGCTCCAGGTTTAGCCCTTAATTTTAAATAGCCTCCTGATGCTCTGCAATTGCCTTCTATTTATTTTCTAGGTTTCTAGAGAACCACGTCTTATCATCATTATATCTGCAACGCCTAGCAGAGTGCTAAGAACACAGTGGACACTTAAAAATGATTTGTTTTATTAGAGTTCATTGTGGGGTAGAACAATGCAGATGATCAAGAAGAATTCCTTTATTCCTTCCTTTGCCCACAAAAAGATCATCGGAATTAGAAAGAGAATATCAAATGTGATCCCAAGTCTTTAACCTCACTGGCTTAGCTACAGCATATGCAGAGAAGGAAATGAATTTGACCCTTTAGTACACAAACTCCAAGTCTCCTTCCAAATCTTAGAAGGAGATGCCTCAAAGAGGCATCTAGGCCAATAGCTCTCAACCTGGAGTAATGCTCCCATGAACTATACCCTGGCTCTGATGCCATCCTCTTATCACCCATTCAGAGAAGTCTACTAGAATTAAAATAAATGACTCTTACACTATTATAGTGGTAAGCCTGATTCTGCTCTGCTTTGCAAAAAAAAATTAGTTTCCAAACCTAAGTATTAAATTACTAGTAACTAATTATTAGTAAACATATTACAATCGGTATTGTGATTGAGAGTGGTTAATATAAGACATTCTGCTGTCCACAGCTGAGATGACACTAATTCTATCAATAAGGTTTTCTGCCATTAATAACAGAAAACCCAACTTGAATAGTCATAAACATAAGGAAACGTATTAGCTGGCGTGGTGGCTTGAATCATGCTCGTAATTCTTCGAAATTCCTCTCATCAAGGTTGGGATCTATGTCCTCTCCCCTGTGTCTAGGGTAACCATAGTGACTGACTGACCAAGAGACTACTGTGGAGATGACAGAATGTGGACATAACAGAATATGCCATCCAAGGCTAGGTCATAAAAGCAATACAATTTCTGCTTGGTTCTCTCTCTTCGCTTACTCTTGGAATCCAGCCACCATGATTTGAGGAAGCCCAAGCAGTTTGTGGAGAGGTCCACATGACAAGGGCCATGACTCTCACATTGACTGAGCCGGCACCAACTCTCCAGCTATGTGGTGAGTCATCTAGAAGTGGATTCTCCAGCCCCTAGTTGAGCTGCTCCAGCTGATGCCTCATAGAGCAGAGACAAGCCTTCCCCACTGAGCCCAGCTGACATTGCAGATTCGTGAACTAAATAATGATAACATGTTGTTTTAAGTCACTAAGTTTGGGGAAGGTTTGTTACACAGCAATAGGTAATTGATATGTCTAACCTAAAAGGAAGCCCAAAGGTAGATCAGATTTCAACAGATTGATTCAACAATTCAATCATTTATTATTGACTGTTTTTCTTCCCTTTTGTCTGTTCTAGATTATGTGAACATCATCCTAAATCCAGTTCCCTCATGTTTATAGAATGGCTGCCAGGAACAATTAGACCTTCCTCTTTCTTTTTTTTTTTTTTTAACTTATTTAATTAATTTATTTATTTATGGCTGCTTTGGGCCTTTGCTGCACGCAGGCTTTCTCTAGTTGCAGCGAATGGGGGCTACTCTTTGTTGCAGTGCATGGGCTTCTCATTGCATTGGATTCTCTTGTTGTGGAGCGCGGGCTCTAGGCACACGGGCTTCAGTAGTTGTGGCTCGCAGGCTCTAGAGCACCGGCTCAGTAGTTGTGGAGCATGGGCTTAGTTGCTCCATGGCACATAGGCATCTTCCCAGACCAGGGCTTGAACCTGTGTACCCTGCATTGGCAGACGGATTCTTAACCACTGCACCACCAGGGAAGCCCTTGCTTAGCCCTTGTTAGTCACTATCTCCCCATCCTTCACTAGTTTCCTTTCACTGCTCTGGACCATCTCCAGATTCCTCCTTCCTTCTTCACTTCCTGGACTGGCTAAAAGTAATGAGGACTCAACTTTTCTACCTGAAGTTTTCCTGCTCATCACTTTTGACATTGTGCTGACCCCTTTAAACACAGCACAACATTGTGATGGAGTTCAGCAAATATTTCATTTCCCAAAATTGAATAGGATAGTTCTGGAAAAAAAACAACTTTGTGGATTAAGTTTAGGATGTCCAGAGTAGACATCTATTCAGAGTCTGATCACGGGAACCACACCTCCTTCCACTCCAAACTTGAACTCCTAGGAGAAGCTACTATATCTTCCCATGATTTCACTCCCCTAATCAGTTGATTGTTCATGAGAAGGCATCTCACCTGAGCAGTGTCAATCACAATCTTTCTCTAGAATCTTTTTTTTCAAACTATAGCCAGGAAAGAACAGTTAGTCTTCTTTTTAGCAAGAAGACACTTCGGTGGCCATGTCTCCTAGGAAGAAGTCAATATATAATAAAAGAGAGTGAAGTTGATATGCTTCCAAAGGCATTAGACTTCTTGGTTCCATTCAGTCCTGAGGGAAGATGCACCCTGTTTTTCCCTTGTACTAGTACATAAGCCACATCAGGTATAAACCCATAAATGGCATCCTTTGCCTAAATTAATGCATGTTTAGTTTCTGACCCTTAAACACAAGAGACTTGATATGAGTTCTCCAAAAACTAGGTCCCTGTAAGATTCTTTGAAACTGGGTCTTTGGCATTTTCATCCCATTGTGATTTGCATACATTTTCATTTGCTTTAAGTGCTCACCTCTTAGTATTTTGTTTATGACATGGAAAAAAAAAATGGTCTTTAGAGACAGAAAATCTGCGTTTAAATTCTGGCTTTAACCTTTTTTTGTGACAGTGCAAGGGCCTCTCTGAGCCTCAATCTCTTTTCTATAAAGTGGGGATAAAAATAATCTTCGCCCTAGCAAACTCTTGGGGTCATTATGAGTATCAAAATAAGAAAACGAGGAGGGATGGGGCCATACTCATCTTTGCACCCCTAATGTCTACCATAAGGCATAGAACAGTGGTGTAGATACTGAACAAATACTTGATGAACAAAAGAAAAAAATATATAAGCATTTTGTACATTTCAAAATACTATTTTTTTTTTGCGGTATGTGGGCCTCTCACTGTTGTGGCCGCTCCCATTGCGGAACACAGGCTCCGGACGCGCAGGCCCAGTGGCCAAGGCTCACGGGCCCAGCCACTCCATGGCATGTGGGGTCCTCCCGGACCGGGGCACGAACCCGTGTCCCCTTCATCGGCAGCCGGACTCTCAACCACTGCGCCACCAGGGAAGCCCCAAAATACTATTTAAATGTAAATTAATATGATTAAGACCACAACAGCGGAGTATATATATAAATATTTTCATTGGCACGTTGAGTTGATCTTGGGCTGAATGACAATTTCAGTGTTGTGAACAAAACTTCCTATAAACAAGATGTCAGGGCTTCCCTGGTGGCGCAGTGGTTGAGAGTCCGCCTGCCGATGCAGAGGACGCGGGTTCGTGCCCTGGTCCGGGAAGATCCCACATGCCGCGGAGCAACTGAGCACGTGAGCCATGGCCGCTGAGCCTGCGCGTCCGGAGCCTGTGCTCCGCAACGGGAGAGGCCACAACAGCGAGAGGCCCACGTACCACAAAAAAAAAAAAAGTGAAGTGAATGGAACTTTTGTCCACCATCCCTCCATCCTCTCTTTGGTTATGCTCCCTCTGGTCCAGATAATGTGTCAGTGTCTCTGATCTCAAGTTCTAAAAGTAGCCAATGCTCTGCAGCTGCTGGATGCTGTTGCAGAAGCATCAAAGATGGAGGCGATGGTGAAGAAAGAGGTTATTAAAATGATCTAAGGCCCTTTCACTTATAATTAGCACATAACCTTACTTCTCCATTTAAAGCATCAACACAGCTAAGGCTCCCACAAAAGTCTCAGGATGCAAATTGCCCATTTGTGACTCCTTTTTCCCTTCCTAATCACCCACGTAGAACTTTACAAAGAAGACGCAGGGACTCAAGAAGCACAGTTGCCCGGGGCCATTCAGTGTACGGACAAACAGACCTACACACTGTACTATAATATAGCAAGGTGTAGCACCAAGGTTTAAAATGATAATTCTGAATCATCATCAAGTAAAACTTTACACAAGCATAGTCTGGCTACTGAGGCAAGAAAGTGGTCAATACTTCATTTTAAAAATCCATCAACATGACTAAAATTATTTTAAAGGTTTATTGCTTCAGAAAGTATGTTCTGAATTGCCTGAAACACATTTGACAAAATGATTCATTTTCCAATTATTCAAAAGAACCTTAGCTTTTGGGTATCGTTGTTTATCCAATGGTTCATTAAGTTAATTGTAAGCATTAGATGCCCATAACATAAAAATCCCTACTGAACGTTGTACAGTAGGTGAAAATGAACAATCTCCCAACAATAATAAGTATATTCCATTGGGATAAAAATGTTTTGCCTCACTAACCTTGACTTAATTTGTAAGGGAAATCTGTCTTTGGTCAAATTTCCTACAGTTAAAGATTGTTGAAAAAATGAATTATTGTGGGCTTTGGATTTTTCTTTTATCCCAACAGATCACTAAATGGTTGTTAATTGTTTGAAACAAATCATCTCCCACTTTCCTACCTTAATAGATGTAATATAATATGTAAGCCATACAGAGGAAAGGCATGTTTGCATTTCTCACTGTTCTCTCAGAACAGTGAGAGGGCCAGAGGGGCTGGGTGAGAGAAGAGAGGAAGAAGAGTAGAAACTGGGGACAGAGGAATATGGGGTGGGATTCGGGGTAAAGGAGATAGTGTGGGCCATGGTAAAGACATTTGCTTTTACTCTGAATAGACTGAGAAGCCCCTGGAGGATTTGGAATAGAGGAATGACATGAACTGATTTAACATTTATATAGATCAGCTGCTGGGTTGAGAATAGACTGTAGAGAGCAGGAGGAAAGGTGGAAGCAGAGAAACTGCTAGCTGATGAACTAGAATAGAGGTGAGGGAGATGGGTCGCTGGGACCAAGGTGGTAATAGGGCAGTAGTGAAGCTGTGAGGATTAAATGATATAACACATGCACAGAAAACAGCATCATGATTGGCACAGTCAGTGCCCAGTAGACACTGGCTAGTATTAGTATTACATCATTCTGAACCCCAAGACTCATCAGTAAATGGTTGGTTGATTGAATGGCAGAGCCAGGTGAGTGATTACAAAGTAGAGGGTCAATAGCAGGATCAGAAAAGGAACTTTTAATTTTTTTTTAACATTTCGGCATAGATCAACCAAAATGAAATGGAATTGAATCAAACCTAAAGAGTTCATGCTCCCCCTCATTGAACTGTCTGCTTGGATTGTTTTTTAAATTACATACACACACACACACACACACACACACACACACACACGAAAAATCGAAGAATCTGTGGTGAAAATGGTTGTTGAATTGCTGCCATTGACCAGAATCCAGCCTGACCTTGCAGCACTCCTAGACATTAAAAATCCTTTCCATGGTCTTACATTTTTTGGTTTAACAACTATAAGAGGCCATGAACTCCAATATCTGAAGCAAACGTGTTAAACATCTGGGATCTGGCACAAGTTTCGCCTGTGGGACGCTTTGTTTGGGCAAACTTTTATTGAATTGAAAAATAAGTAAGGACTGAGTTTCAAAATATTCGTGTAACCTAGTAAAACTATTTCTCTGAAGCCCGAGTCAAAATACAGAGTTCTTCAAACCAACTAATAAACCTAATTTAAAATCAGGCTAGAAATCAGTTCTTAAAACACAAAGTGGTGTCTAAAGGGAATCAAGCGGACGTATCCAGAGCTCTTGCTCCAACAAGAAGATGGCTAGTCTGAATTAAGTGGATTAGACTAAAGGCTGCAGTTCACAACCACTCGAAGGAAGTCCATGACACTTGCAGGAAGGGTACCAGTGTACAGTTTGGGGCAAGCTCTGTCACTTAAACACAGATGATCTTGGGCAATTTACTTTACCTCTAGACTTAAGTTTCCTGTATATCCTATAAAACTGGAAAGAACAACCACCCCATGGGTCTTAGAAATTTACAAGCATAAAAAAATAGAATAATAAGGGTGACAGAACATTTAAAAGCTCCTATAGGTACATAGGAGAAGAGGAAATATTGTGAGGAGGAAATAGAATGCAAGAGATTATTATTAGAAGATGGGAGAGATCAAACAAGCTGAACAAAGCTTTTAAAGAAGAGAAGCCAAGGGTGGTCTTCCGGAGTGTTCTTCAGGGCAGGCTTGTATTCTTTTAGTACCTCCCCAAAGTGCCCAGGGCAGCATCCACTGACTGACAAACACATCCCTCTCAGCTTCCACCATCTACATCCTGACATTCTAAAGGGTGGGGTGAGGGTTACGGTTAAGGCCAACAACCTATCCCATTGTGTCTGGCAGGCAGAAGGATGGAAGTAAAGCAGGAACATGTCTTCTGAAAGGGGGACAGAAATCGTTTTTAAAACCCACCTTTCCCTTTTAAGAGGGACCACTAGTCCCTGCAAAGTCTTTTGTGCAGCTGAGTATCTGGAGGGGTTTTGGCCTGAATGGTGAGCTGGGAGCTGAGTTTGAGAGGAGGCATTCTGCATCCTAGAGCCAGATAAATCTGGAGTTTGTGGACTTCATGGGAAGCAGGGACAAAGCAAGTTGAATGGAAGAGGAAGAATGGGGGTGGCAGAGGACCTACTGAAACAGCAGGGATGGAGAGCTGAAATGCAAATTACTCTCTGGCCCACCTCCCACTCTCAAATCCTCAGTAAATTTTGACTCCACACACAAATGAAAACAGTGTTTGTATTAGTTTCCTAGGACCGTTGTAACAAAGTACCACAAACTGGTGGCTTAAAACAACAGAAATTTATTCTCTCCCAAGTCTGGAGGCTAGAATTCCCAAATCAAGGTTTCAGCAGGACCATGATCCATCTGAGGCTCTAGGGAAGAACCCTTCCTTGCCTCTCTCCCAGCTTCTGGTGGCTCCTGGAAATCCTTGACATTCCTTGGCTTATAGCTACATCACTACACTTCTGCCTCCATATTCACGTGGTCTTTTTCTCTCTGTATATCTTTGATATGTCCTCTCCTCTTCTTATAAGAAGGACGTTAGTCATTGGATTTGGGGCTCACCCTACTCCATTGTGACCTCATCTTAATTTGATAGATTATCTGTGAAAAGACCCTATTTCCAAATAAGGCCAACTCTGATGTTCTGGACGGGTATGAATTTGCGGGGGACACTATTCAATCCACTACAGTGTTGTTTCATCATTTTTTGCGTAAAAATCAGCGTTTCATGTCAGAATCAACTGGCAAGGGACTGGGGGTCGGGGGACCGTGTTGGTGGTGAAATGGCCTATGAACCAAGTAAATTCAGAGAAGTTCAGAGTTTAAAGTCAGATGTGACCACCTCCCATGAGAGTGCTCAGAAATCTGGAAAGCCTTTGGAATTCTACAGGGCATGGAATGAGGAGCTCAAAGCAATATTATCTGGATCTCATGTACCAGGAGACCACAGCTGACTTCCGGGTTATCGATGAAAGAAAGACACCTGGAAGAGGGGGAAACAAGTGGAAGAGAAGGAGGAAGAGGAAGAAAGGTGGGGAGATGAATAAGAAAGACAGACGAGTTTCTAAAGGGAGACCAAAGAAAAAGAAAGCAGGGTTAAGGAACTAATGTAAGACCTGGTATATTAAAAGTGCTCAAGATAGGGCTTCCCTGGTGGCGCAGTGGTTGAGAGTCTGCCTGCTAATGCAGGGGACACAGGTTCGAGGCCTGGTCTGGGAAGATCCCACATACCGCGGAGCAACAAGGCCTGTGAGCCACAACTACTGAGCCTGCGCGTCTGGAGCCTGTGCTCTGCAACAAGAGAGGCCGCGATAGTGAGAGGCCAGCGCACCGCGATGAAGAGTGGCCCCCGCTTGCCACAACTAGAGAAAGCCCTCGCACAGAAACAAAGACCCAACACGGCAAAATTAATTAATTAATTAATAAACTCCTACCCCCAACATCTTCTTCAAAAAAAAAAAAATTGCTCAAGATAAGTTTGGAGAAGAAAGAAAAGGAGAAAGGGAGGGAGGAAGAGATGTGCATGGGAGGCCTCATACAGTGTCACCAAAATTGCCTCCACTGTCACCCAGAGCTGTCCATATCATGGTGGCTTGCTCATGACCCTGATCAATTTCAAAGATGAGAGCACCATGTGGGAACCCTTACTGCTTCTCTCTCTGTATCAGTGTTCTGTGGACTAAAGAGGTCACAGTCCATTTTCAACCCAAGGGCCCTGAAGTCTTTCTTTCCGATAATGCATATTCTGTCTCAACTCTGATTTGAGTTGCCACATACTTGTGGTCTCCTTGTGGTTTTTGCTGTCCCTCATTGTGCCACAGTTTACCTTACTGAATTCCCATGAAAGGACATGACAGTGGTCTAAATTAGTGAATGTCCTTCAGCACAGAAGGGCAAGGAGAACCATTATGGATTAAGCAAATAGCTTTCAGATCGCTTGAGATACAAAGAGTTTAAATAGCTCAGGGTTGGAAAGATTCTGTGGTTTAGGGGAAAGAGGACTACTAGACCAGGAATCAGGAGACCTGTGTGTCAATCTACCGCCAGGTTACCTGGAGTAAGTCAATTCCCTATTCTCAGCCTCGGAATATTCATTATAAGGCAACTGGACCTCATGACATGATTTCTAGATCCTTTCGGTTGTCATGGTCTATATGGAGGCATTATCAATAAGGTCCAATTAAAATGACCTCCTTAGGACATCAACAGTGTGTCGGAAGAGTGAAAATGTTGCCGGAAACCATATTCCCACTTCGTACAAAGTTGAGATGAAAGGGACCTGATTTCAAGTTGAAATGAAATGAAGTGAAATGAGAAGGAAACTGCTCAGAGTATGCTGAGAGAAGTGAGGCCACCTTGGTCCTTCAAGTTCCAAGAACTGTTCATAAACTGAGTCGTTGCTCCGGTGAATGGCTTGGATACTTGGAATATTTGAGGTGAAGAAAGGCATGGGGCAACTGCTGCTTGCTAGGACAACAGGGAAGAAAATCACCAAGCATTTCCACATACATCATCTTATTTCCCAAAACAACAAGGAGGTGAGTATCATTAACCCCATTTCACAGATGAGGAAAGTAAGACTCAGAGAACCCAGGCAACTTATTCCAGGTCACAGACTGATAAGTGGCAGAACTGGGACCCAAACCCAGGTCTATTCAACTCCAATCCCAGTGTTCCCTCTGCCTCCCCAGATTGACACTATTATACCCAGTTGTCTGAGCCAGAACAAAATTCCTGTAAAGAACCTGAGTTGTGCATACCTCACTTTTTCATCCTCTAGTGTAAAGAACACAGGCATACTTTCGAATTGAGAGTGATGGCTATCTGGCCAGAGGCCAGAGCAAAGAACTGTTTGAGCAGGGATTCTTGAGCAGGTCAAATCCAAGAACAGAGTAGAAACTTGAAAAATATTTGTTGAGGAGTCAAGTGAATACAGGGTTCAGGGTTAATATTTTTTCAGGTTACAAGGAAAATCTGAGGCTCAGAGAGGCCAAGTGTCTTGCCCTAGGTCAAGAGAGACCTAGAAAAGTTCTCTCTTTGTCCAGAGAGAGCTGGAAAAAGAACCAAAGATGTCTAGACTTCCAGACTAGAGATATTCCCACCACATCACCGTAACTCCTAAGGCCAATAGAATTTTCCCTATACATTTAATTAAATGCAGTATACTTTAGGGGGAAATGAATGCTAACCTCCAGCCAAGAACATTTATTTGCCTAATGGGGTTAATAAGGAAATGACCCTGCTGTTTCGGAAGCTAACAGATGGCATGGTTAATGTAATTTTCAGTTTTGATATTGGTCCATGAGTCATTTTTGTTTATCTTAGCATTCTTTCCTCAGGTATCGTACGTACCGACCATAATTACTGGGAACAGGAGCCTCCTCACTCACTCAGGAAGCAATTGACGGACTCTCAGGGAGTGGATGACTGCTTTCATGAGTGTATTTGGTCTTTTAGATCAAAAAATGGATCCTTGGGTTTCTCATCCTCAAGGAGCCACCTCATCTGCATCCCCGGGACCACTTCTCAAAGGACCCCAGAACTCAATCTCTAGCGTCAAACTCTCTCCTCCAACACATACTTCTGACCATGCTCAGAATACCTCCACCTGGATGTGTTACAGCCACCTCAAAGCCAGCAGATTCTACCTGTCTAAGGCTATCTAACTGTGCAGTTAAGACCTATGCACTTCCCTGTTATGTAAATTATACCTCCACGCAAAACTAAAAATAACAGAGCAAGTTTAAAATGGAGTTCATCTTCCCTACTTCCCAAACCCCTCCTCCTGAGGTATTTCTCCGCTTGGTCCAGGGTGTGCCTTAGCTCCGTAAGCCTCCACACCCAGTAAATCAGCAAGACCTATTGGTTCCGTCTACTACAGCTCTCCTGACTCTTTCCCCTTCTCTCCATTTTCTTTTGTCAGTTCCCATCATCATATGCACTTGAATGACCCTGACCCCCTACTTTGAGCCAGGTGCTATGCTAGCCCTTAAGCCTGTAGCGATAAGCAACGTGTAAATGGTGTCTTGAAGGAGTTTGCAGTTTAGAACTCTGCACGGTAATCACAACCACAGGAACACAGGTAACAGGAGTGTTTCTTTCTACACAGGAGTAGAGGGCGGAGTTGGCAGTGTGGTTGCAGGGTTTCAGGGATGGGTCTGGAAAGCTCAGAGAGGAGCTGACCTCTGAGGGGAATACTGACTGATGAAGAGGCATCTGGCAAGTGGACGAAGAGAAGCGCTGCCAATGAGAGGAGTTCTAGCAGGAGCAGCTGAAGGGAATATATAAGCCTTTCAGGTTAGGGGAGAGGGGTGTTGTTTGTTTGAGAATTTGTTATGAAGAAGGGGAAAGTGATTGGAGATGGAACTGGAGAAGAAGGCAAGAACCAGAACATGGAAGGCTTTGTCAGTCACGTTCAGGAGTTTGAACTTTTCCCCATGGGCAGAGGAGGGGCTGGGAGTCAGTAAAGACTTTTAAGCAAAGAACTAGTCAGCCTTCTCTTCAGAAAGATCAACTTAGAGGTAATGATCTTTTATGTGAACAACCTGCAGTATTCTGCTTGACTCCCATTTCTCCCATCTCCATACACCACTTCCAAAGTGATCTTCCTAAAAATAAGACAATGTCCCTTTCCTAATTAAAAAGCAAAGCAGGGGCTTCCCTGGTGGTGCAGTGGTTGAGAGTCCGCCTGCCGATGCAGGGGACACGGGTTCGTGCTCCAGTCCGGGAGGATCCCACATGCCGCGGAGCGGCTGGGCCCGTGAGCCATGGCCACTGGGCCTGCGCGTCTGGAGTCTGTGCTCCGCAATGGGAGAGGCCACAACAGTGAGAGGCCCGCGTACCGGAAAAAAAAAAAAAAAAAAGAACAGCAAAACAAAATAAAATAAAATACAAACCCTACCATAGTTCCCCCCATAGCAGACAGTAGAAATTCCCAAACTCTAAGGAAAATTATTACTGGAGATGTTGATAGCTGTTCTGGGGAAAAAAACACTTCCCTTCCAAATAACTTTGATTCACCTATATACAAAAAGTAACCAAGTTTCCTTTTCATTGTAGGGCTTCTCAGAGGCTTTAATTTTCTAATATCAATTGTGAATCTTTCAAAAGGGGACTCACAATTCAGATTTCCCAATCTAGTAAACAAGCGAACTCTTCAGTCTTGGAGCACTGGTTAGCATCTCGCTGGGCTAGTGTTCTGTGAAATTCTGGTCTCTACAATAAAGTACAAACTCATTTAGATGAATAGGGCCATCCATCCATAATGTAAAGAATTCCATTGCTCCCTGCCGTACACACACCCTTGAATCCTCTGCTCCAACCACATTGGTCTTCTCAGTGTCCTTTCCTTCCTATGC